>NC_139834.1:936462-1013962 GCF_963691815.1 Echiichthys vipera
CATGGTCCCTCCTTCTTTTTTCTACGTCCCAACAGGCGCACAGGAAATGACCTCAGACACGCCGTAGGCCTCGTGCTCGTACACGTGCGCACGCTCGTGCTCGTACACGTGCAAACGTGCTTTACTAAAGCCCACCTCTCCCAAACGGGCCGTGGACGGCAAGCTGGCCCAGTTATGCGCGGAGCGGTTGCACTCACACTGGTCAAAGGAACTAGGCTTGACCCGACAAACCTGTTTTGGCCCGGTGCAGTTGGGACAGTGTGAGTGCGCCCTAGATGACTATACTTCACAGTGAAGCGTAACTGTACGTTACTCTAAGTACAGTTTAACCTGCAAGTATCATCTTGTTCGTCGACAGAATGAGAAAATGCTTTGGACTTGAATTGAATGAAATGAAAAAATGTTATTGAGCGTGAGACTTCATGAGGTTCATCCAGTTTACAGATGAAGAAGATTGACTGGGTGTGGTGCAGAGGACCTGGATGGGCACCAAATGACTTAGATGATGAATCGTTTTGTTATCCAGAATAGAGGCACTGGATGTTTCCCCTGCAGCAGTGACTCACAGTTCATGGGGTTGCATGTGTGTGTTGCTTTAAACAAAGGAACCGAACCGACCTTATTTTCATCTGAAGGAGGTTTACGATTCAGGAAGACTCTGAGGAACAGGAAGGTCAACATGGTGTCGTTACACTGGCTGTAGCACTGGATGCATGAACCCTGAGCGTGATCACACAGTGACCGTCACTCGCAGCAGGACAGCAGTCCTCCGGTGCTGACTCACGGCACCTCACAGGGTCGCTCCACAATCTTTCTGTGGGTTTTGTGGTCGTTCTCAAAGGGAAATTCAACATCGACTCACGTTTATCTAGAGCAGGGGTGTCAAACTGATCCAGTAAAGCTCCACTGTGGCTGCAGGTTTTCATTCTAACCAATCAAAAACACACCTGGTCCAACAAATCAACTGTGTGGAGGTGGTTCAGGTGGTTGAGTGAGTAGAGTCAGGTGTGTTCTTGCTTGGTTGGACTGAAAACCTGCAGCCACACCGACCCCTTACTGTATCAGTTTGACACATGTGATCTAGAAGCATGTTCTGTTAGCCTAGCTCCCGGGTGGTGGTGCTAACGTTGCTAATTCAGTAAACGTCAGCCAGATGGACGTACGCCCCTCCCCCCAACATCACTTACATGCCCTTTTTTGGTCAGAGGAAATGAGGCGGAGACTCCCAGAGGCTACGTCTGTTTTCCTACGGTCCAGCGACAGAACCCAGGTTGACTACATGACTGTATAAGTGTTTTTTATTGGCCGGTGCATTTTAGCATGCAACTACAAAAAGATCATACTTGAAACTCACTACTACTCACTACTAGTCGTCTTACAAGTCAGTGTTTACAAACCAGCTCACCAGCAGCTTGTCATATTGCATGGTGCTGAGCATAAACAGTTGAGTCCGTGTTAGACGAGGTTCCTGTCCAGCAAAAATAAATCTGAATGGGCTAGATTGGACAAACATGTGATCACATACAAGGAGTTTGACTCATTGCATTGTTCTCAAGGTGCTTTCACAGAATTCGACAACAAAGACAACAAAGCTGGAAAAAAAGCCTGCATTCATTTTTTATATGACCGCATCGGCGACAGGACGCCAGTCTATCACAGGACACATAGAGACGAACAGAGACAGACAACCATTCACACCTACGGGTGATTTAGAGTCATCAATGAACCCAACACCTGCACGTCTTTGGACTGTGGGAGGAAAGCGGAGAACCCGGAGAAAACCCACGCAGACACGGGGGGGAGCAACCCTCTTGACGTGACTATTTATTTATTTATTTATGATTCCTCCCCCCTGCCCTGTATCCCATCCCTCGCCTCCTAACAACGCTTTAGAGATTGGCTCGATATCTATGAGCCTGTGCATGTTCTCATGTGTCCAGGTGGTCGTTAACCCCAAAGCAGTTTCAGTCCAAAGCAACTGGACTTGGTTCTTTGTCAGGAAGACGTTTCACCTCTGATCCAGGCTGGGACTGGACCAGTTGTTTTTGACTGAAGTTGTTTTGGGGAACTCGATATCTATACTTCATCAGCAGTCTCTGGGGAGGCAACTCCACAAAAGAATTACAGCATCAAACGTTTCAATTCATACAGGGAAACATAATTAACATTGCATCAGATATCAAACATCAGAATTTATGCAGAAACAATAGATTAAATTTCTTTACAAAGCCCTGTACAGCTCCATCACTCTCAGCCACTCACATCTCTGATTGGTTGATTGTTTCTCCAACAGCAGAAAGACGACAAAGAGGTCACCAGGGCGGGAACAGAGACATGGGCCTTGATTCAGAGGTCTGACAAAAGGAGGACGAACGTGAAGAGCCCACAACGATCTTAATCCTTGCTTCTGAGAACTGATTTGGCAGTGCATCCAACCGCCCTCACAACCGCGAACCATGTGTAACCACCCCAGCCCAGGACCTCCACATCCAGCATCTTCACCTGCGAGATCGTCTGACAGCAGACACCTGGATGTGAAGCAACCGTTCGTTTGCATATCCAAATCATTTCTGCACAGGAACCGTCTCAGGGACGCTCATTTGCATGCTCGTCATCCTAACCAGAGGTCATCGAACCGACTTGGTTTATCGATGTAATGTTGAACACACAGAGAAGCTATGATGAGATGTTGAGGCTCATCGTTGGGTTACTAATCCTCTACCATCACCTCACGTTGCCGCATGATAACACACGGATGTGGACACAATCTCTTGCAGCTGAATGTGGATTTTCTCGCTGCAGCAAATGACACAACATCAAAAAATGCTATAAAACATTCCTCCAGTTACTCATGAGTGATATCACCAAAACCATACTCATGCTTCTGCTACAGGCAACACATCACTCAGGAGGAAGACTGATCTGAATGTAATGTGAAATATTTCCTGTAGCCCTTGCGTTGTAACTTTAGGAGGGCTGTATTAAAAAGCAGGGTACGCCTGTTACAGCTCATAGTTTGTGAGCTGGCTGTCTGTGAATGTTTCCTCTTACAGCACTCAAACTGCAGGTTCAGAGCTCCACATGCTAACGTCCCATACGAGAACAACTCTGATTGGAAACATGTTTTTGGCACCACAATGAAAGAGAGGGAGAGGGCGGGGCTTGGACAAAGCTCACGGAGTGTCACAAATGGACATAAATACATAAATTTCATGGCAATCCATCTATTAGATCTTGATATTTGTATGTACAAGTGGAAAATCTGGCCTGATACACTGAAAAAAGTGTCAGGGCGCACTCACACTGTGCCTCCGCACCGTGCCCAAACAGGTTTCACGGGTACAGAAAAAAGAAGGAGGGACCATGCGCGGACATTTCAAACAATGGCGGTGAAAGGTTCACGTTGGTGTGATGCAGAGGTGGAGTGTTTACTGCAGATTTGGTCGATGAAAAGATTCAAAAACAGTCGACAAGACGCACAAAAACTCCGAGGTCTACGGAAAGATCTGGAAACAAAGCCACGCATCGCCATGACGTCATCAATGCGTGTGACGTGTTACGGCGTAATACAGTCAGACACTTCAATCTGAGCCTGTAGCGAAAAAAAAACAAGACTTTTTTGTGGACGTTTATGTTGTCGGTGTTCTTCTGTTTCACTTCAATCCAACAAAAAAAACAACGTGATTGGTTCAGACGCTGCTCAAACTTCTCCACATTCTCTCTGCCGCACGTTACCAGACTGATCTGAGAGCAGTAGGGAAGCCCACCAGAGTCCAATCCTGCTCCTTGGGGCGGCTGTGGCTTGGTGGCAGAGTGGGTCATCCTCTGTTCGAGAGATTGGTGGTTCGATCCCCATCTCCCCCCGGTCCACATGTCGAAGTGTCCTTGGGCAAGACACTGAACCCCGAATTGCTCCCCGTGCTGCGCATGGGTGTGTAAATGAGGTGTGAATGGTTGGATTAGATGGTCTGTAGATGTCCACTGCCATCAGTGTGAATGTCTGTGTGAATGGGTGAATGTGACAGACACTGTGAAGCGCCTTGAGTAGTCAGATGACTAGAAAGGCGCTATATAAGTACAAGTCCATTTTACCATTTACCACTGTCCTACATGTTTTAGGTTCGTCCCTGCTCTAACATCCCTGAGTCTCATGCTCGTGTCATTAACAAGCAGCTGAAGCTCGTCACTGGTTTGATAATCATTAGACTCAGGTGTGTTAGAGCAGGGACGAACCTAAAACATGCAGGGCAGTGGCCCTCCAGGAGAAGGATCGGACACCGCTGCCCTAGCATTGAGGCCGGGCTCACATCTAAATGCAAGTACCGTATTTTCCTCACTATAAGGAGCATAGAACAGACGCTACAGTGGAGGCTGGGGTTACGTTCTGCATCCATTAGATGGAGCTGCGCTAAAGGGAACGTCAACACAACAGTCAGGGGAGGTCGTCTTGTTGCTTCCTCCACTTCGGCACCATTGACTGGTTCATGTTAAACTCTCTGGCTGCTGCTCTATTCCCGTGTTCTGCTGCGTGACTAATGGCCTTGAGTGTAAACTCTGCGTCGTAAGCGTGTCTCTTAACAGGAGCCATTTTGGGCTCTTTACACAAACACACACATGGAAATGAAACGGCACGCTTCACGCAGTCGTATATCTCAACATGCACCGCGCGTTACTTCTTCTACGGGGGAAAATAGAGTCGGCGGCTGCTCACCGTAGTTGGAGACCTGTTGTGGCTCAATATTGGTCCATATATAAGGAGCACCGGGTTATAAGGAGCACTGTCGAGACATTTAAAGGTTTTTAGGTGCGTCTCATAGTGCGGAGAATACGGTACTTCTTCTTCTGACACTTTGCTGTTGTTTAACATGACTATAAAACATTATAACTCCATTTGCAGGTCAGAAAAGCAGAATAGGTCCTCTTTAAATAAACCAAATGTATTCAGATAACGTGCATTTCATAAATTCCTGTTGCAGAAGCAGCACTGCACAGGAATGTGTCTCCTGGACGGCTGCAGCGCCAACTATCTCCTGGTGAAAGATGGAGCAATAATCACCCGAGAGGCCGTGGGATTCCACTAAAGACACAGGGAGAACCTGCTTTTACGGCCTCAATCATCAGATTTATACTTTACGGTCTGGGGAGGATTTACTCACAGACCCACATCTGCTCTGAGATGTTGTTAAACAGCAGCGCACAGGTCATCACTCGCAGCCAGGATCTGGTGGATGTGATGGAGGAGGGCGTGAGGACTGGCGGAGCGGCAGGAGAGACAAAGGTACAGAAGACAGGATCTGTTTTACGTCCAAATGCTAAGCTGCCGAACAGGTCAACGCGATTATTCTAGAAAGACGCGTCTGACGGTAAACAGAGCCTACACCGCTGCTCTAAATGCTGCATTATGTAAATCCTCAGTGAATGCCTTCACACTGAATTCATGTAGCTATTTTAAACAAGGTTAATCTACTGGTAGAGGGATTTAATGGGGATATTAATCTGTCAGCATCGGCCTACACATGCACCCGTAATTCTGCTGTTTGGAGCCTGTTAATAGTCACTAAAGGTTCCTCAATAGCGTTTAAGATGATGAAATCCTTCAGCGCCCACTGAATAATGAAGCAATAGGTGGATCAGGAGGCTGTTTTTGGCAAATAACACTGGAGATAATAAAATAATAATCAAATAATAGCACTGTAATAAATCCCCTGTATACTCCCACCACAAACATTCAGACAAATCAAAGTCGTTATTCAGAATATTATTATTTTTACCTTCTGTTAACTTTTAAATTTCACTCTTCAGTCACTTCTCAATGTTGTTTCAACACAATATGACGTTAATATTAAAGGTTGAATGTGTGGAACGAGCAGAAAAGCTCAATCTAGTGTCTCCAGATCGTCGTCTCAACAACAAAAAAGAAGTCCAGCAGTGGGGTTGCCAGGTTGGTCAGACCCGGCCCAGTAGCTCCAGGAGACCAGAGTCTGTTTGAGCCTGTTTGAACCCGTCCCCTCCAGAAAACCACAGCATCAAAACAAGGATTAGAGGAGTTTCACTGACAGTTAGCGTTAGCCGTTAGCCATTAGCGTTAGCCATTAGCCGTTAGCACAAGCCGTGGGTCCTTTTGTCTCTTTCTCTGATCGTTTTTGGTCGTTTGTAGTCACAATGTGTTTGTTTTTTTCCGTTTTGTGTTGATTTTTTAGTGATTTGGTCTCTTTGTCGTCATTGTGTGGATATTTTGTAGCAATTTTGGGTCATTTTACATCTATTTTAGTAATTTTGCATCTCGTTTTGGATATTTTGTGGTAATTTTGTGTCCTTTTGTCTCTTTCTCTGATCTTTTTCGGAGACCGTTAGCTAGCTTTAGCCGTTAGCATTAGCCGTTCCAGCTAAGTGCAGATGAAAGTGATGTTAGCCTCAAGGAGCAGCGTAGCCATGTGGGCGTGCGTTTGAATGGCGTTCCTCTCCTTTCTCTCAGTCCATGGAGTGAATGCTCGGCCTATAGTGACTCTGGTTGTTGCCCGTCTCCGCTCACTCAGCTGCTGGGACAAAGAACGCTCCCCTTCACTGAGGCTCCCAAGCAGCTGCACGATTGGCTAACTCCATTTCACCCAGTGCCAGCCTACAGTAGCTGCACCCAACAACAGACAACCCTGGCAACCAGCCTACAGTAGCTGCACTACAAATGTCTTTGCCGCTAGCATTTAGCTAATTATTGTTAGCAAGTGGGCAGTAGGGCAATAAAGTCGTGGTCGTGCTTGACGCTACATTAGGATATATTTACATGGGACAAAGAACGCCCCCTTCACTGAGGCTCCCAAGCAGCTGCAGGATTGGCTAACTCCATTTCACCCAGTGCCAGCCTACAGTAGCTGCACCCAACAACAGTCAACCCTAGCAACCAGCAACGCCCAACGCAACAATGGAAACAGAACGGGACAGAAAGTCACTGTCAAACCCCTCAAAAATGTTTTAAATATGAATTCAGACTCAATATATTTGTTTATGGAAAAGCAACACTTGCATACTTTCAGGTGTCCGTCTGTTGCATTGTGAAGTTTGGGCGCTCAGGGCCACCGTAACTTCCTGTCCCTTAAACATTCGAATGAGTGAAAGTGGGCCCGGAGCTTTAATCGCAGCATCGACTCAGAACAGAACAAATCTATAAAGCTGCAGATTCCCAGTCTTCACCAGGAGCACAGCAAACTGCTTCCACATGTGCTTTTTCCATATCCCGCTGCTATTCTGGAATTTCGTTTATGTACATTGTCAAACTTCTCACACTGTGAGAATAAAGGCATAAAAGCAATTAGGGGCCAGGGGGGGAAAGCAGAGACGAGGGGGAGGACAGCGCAGGGCTGGAGGGGCTGGAGGGGCTGGAGGGGCTGGATGTGCGGTGCCAGGTCCTGGTGGGATTTGGGGATATGGTGATCGTTTGTGTGTGTGTTGGGGGGGGGCGGGGGGATCCCCAGGACAGAGCCTTGATCTAGGTTTCTATTCACACGGGAAGAAGGGCGATCTCGGGGCTGCATCCTGCTCTGGAGGATCCTTTGGACCAACAGCTCGGGGCTTGGATCCATCTGACGCCAAGTCTCATCTCCAGCCACCGTGCCCCCGACATCCCACAGGGGTCCTGAGAACACACAAACACAGGAAAGAGGCGTCGCACTCTCGGGTCCATCCCACACCGCCCACTGTGTGTCTTTAGATGTATGGGGAAAATGTGAAATGTGAATGTAATAGTAAAAGAATGATTGCTCTGTTATTTATTATTATCATAGGACATGCTGTCTAATATGTATTTGATATGAAAGGAGACATGTTTTAGCTTAGAGCGCCCTCCCACTGTGCCTCCGTGCCGTGCCCCGTGCTTTAGGGTCCTTGTCCCCCCCTCCAGGCCCGTTTGTACTCACACTACCTGGGCCTCGGAGAATGCTTCTTGCTGCCTATACGTCATCACGCCGTAACACGTCACACGCATTGATGACGTCATGGCGATGCGTGGCTTTGTTTCCAGATCTTTCCGTAGACCTCGGAGTTTTTGTGCGTCTTGTCGACTGTTTTTGAATCTTTTCATCGACCAAATCTGCAGTAAACACTCCACCTCCGCATCACACCAACGTGAACCTTTCACCGCCATTGTTTGAAATGTCCGCGCATGGTCCCTCCTTCTTTTTTCTACGTCCCAACAGGCGCACAGGAAATGACCTCAGAACCGCCGTAGGCCTCGTGCTCGTACACGTGCGCACGCTCGTGCTCGTACACGTGCAAACGTGCTTTACTAAAGCCCACCTCTCCCAAACGGGCCGTGGACGGCAAGCGTGCCGCTCCTAGACGTGGTACGGTTGCACTCACACTGGTCAAAGGAACCAGACTTTAGCCGTGAAACGTGCTGGGGCACGGGACGGAGGCACAGTGGGAGGGCGCCCTAAGAATAAAAGTATACTGAAACTTTACACGGACAGAGATTCATTTATAGTTGCACTTCGAGTCCACACATGGCGTCTGCACTTGGACCTTTGAGTGTCCAGGGCTCTTCTCTCTCTGCAGTCCCACTTCGTGTTTTGTGGAAACACAAATCAAAGTGAGAGCGTTCCTGGAGCAGCTCTGTTGCTGGGCGGGTTAGCCTTAGTTTCTGTTCCCTGCATAACTGCGAGCTGCGGTCTGGCAAACATTAGTGCCAATTCCATCATTGCCCCCTACAGAACGTATTCCCCCGTCTCCTGTTTGCTTCCTTGAAGTTGCGTCACAGGCATTACCTCACTGCGCAGCAAAGCCTAGTCTAAACACACTCACTGTGATGTTGCCATAACAATGTGTTCCACTGGCTCTCGGCTCTGCAGCGCGGCGCGTCCAGCTCAGAGGCAGTCCATCATTCATAGAGCTGTAATGTGTCTCACCCGAGAGGCGGCAGGTCTCCGCGCTGCCCGCCCCACCGTTGCTGCGATGACGACGGATTGTTTTTCACGAGGAGAGCCAGGGAGGAGAATGCATTCACCAGATGTGCTGTATTAAACAGACAAATGGAGCATGGGAAAGCTCTTTATAAAAATAATAACAAGCAATTTAAAAAGAAATAACTTCAGGGCTCAGGAGGAAGAAAGCATCGGCTCTGAGCTTATTGAGGTTCTGGTTCAGTTTGTAGATCCATAACGAGGAGAGCTGAGTTTCTAAGAGGAAGTCGAGGCAAAGGAAACATTACAGGTCTTTGTTTCTATCCAAAGTCTTTTTAACACACTGCACAGACAACAAGGGCGCTCAGACACTACAAACACATAGACGTGAAGTCCCCACTGTCATGAACGCACAGAGATAACACACAACGGGTGGACCCAAGGCAGACACGGACACGAAGTCAAAGTACAAACAACAGTTTAATGGTACTAACAAACAACAAAAAAACTACAGGGAAAAACAGGAAGATACAACGAGACGGTCGAGGAAACAGGAACACGGGAAACTACGGAGAAACAGAAACAAACACGATTACATGAACTCAGCGACGGGAGCGTGATACCACAACGATGTAGGTACGATACAATAGGTTCAGTTCAGTCAAGGTGGATAGATCCCGGATAAGCGGCTGAAGATGAGATGAGATAACAGACTGGGGCATAGATTTGCTTACTCGCTGCTTCTCAATCCAGAATTTTAGGCCGTATTGGAGACAGTTCTGATACTGATGTCATTATGGAAACGACTCTAGCTAAAATCAATCAATCATCAACACAGCCTGATTTCTATTTATTTAGTCAGGCAATATTTTTGCTAGCTCTGTTGTTTACTTACCCGTCCACTCAGAAAAGTATAAAAAACACCACAAAAAGATGCAAAATGACTAAAAATAGATGCAAAACCACCATAAAAAGATGCAAAATGACTAAAAATCGATGCAAAACCACCACAAAAAGATGCAAAATGACTAAAAATAGATGCAAAACCACCACAAAAAGATGCTAAATGACTAAAAATAGATGCAAAACCACCTCAAAAAGATGCAAAATGACTAAAAATAGATGCAAAACCACCACAAAAAGATGCAAAATGACTAAAAATAGATGCAAAACCACCACAAAAAGATGCAAAATGACTTAAAATAGATGCATAACCACCACAAAAAGATGCAAAATGACTAAAAATAGATGCAAAACCACCACAAAAAGATGCAAAATGACTAAAAATAGATGCAAAACCACCACAAAAAGATGCAAAATGACTAAAAATAGATGCAAAACCATCACAAAAAGATGCAAAATGACTAAAGAAAGATGCAAAACCACCTCAAAAAGATGCAAAATGACTAAAAATAGATGCAAAACCAGCACAAAAAGATGCTAAATGACTAAAAAAAAGATGCAAAACCACCACAAAAAGATGCAAAATGACTAAAAAAAGATGCAAAACCAGCACAAAAAGATGCTAAATGACTAAAAATAGATGCAAAACCACCACAAAAAGATGCAAAATGACTAAAAAAAGATGCTAGATAAACTCAGCGACGAGAAGCGTGATACCACAACGAGAAAGGAAACGCCGGTCTGGGGAGGATAGTTACCAACGAAGGGATACAGCGGTCCGGCGCTGCATGCCTGTCAGCTCAGGGTATAAGTACTGATCCAGGTGATCAGCGTAACAGGCTGCAGTTCGGGGGGAACGCCTGCCGGACCTAGGGGACAGAAGACACACACCTGCAGGGAAACACAGACAGAGGGAGGAAGAGAGGAGGGACTGACAGAACCCAGTCTTGACACCGACACCCATATCGGATATAATTTGGTTCCCAAATGGAAAGATACTGTTTTTGATTCACTGTTGTTCATCTATTTTCTTACTCTTAAGGCCTTTACACATGATCCGCAGTAAAAACTCTTCTCGCCGGCCGTTCCATTCATTTCCTATGGAGGAGGCGGTGTTCTATTACGCAAAGTCCAAGTCAGGTCTCAAGTAACAATTGTGTGCGACTCGAGTCTGAGTCTCAAACTCGAGTCCCCATCGATGCTGTTAGGAGCTATGGATGGTGCTTGTTGATTGTCCCTCATGGGCGGCTTACCCACTCCTGACGCTGACCTCTGGTGGTGCTGAGGGAACATGGTCCTGTGGGTCTCTTACCAGGACTCCAGCCCGTGCTGCTCCATGGCTGGCCCCTGTTTACTGGCAGCAACACACACACAAGCAAACTGGAAGATCCAGCAGCAGATTTTGGCTCAATTACCCGAACCTCCTTCACCTGAACCTGAAGTTTAGGGGGCAGCATTCCCAAGTACTGTTTCATGATGAGGACTTCACCAATTACATGAATACGTTTTACCTTGCGGTTGAATCGACCGCACAGCTCCTGCAAGGTCAACTTAGATTCACGTTTTCACTTCATTAGAGGTCACTGGAACATTTTAGCCACTGGAATTACATTCATTCATTCATTCATTCATCTTCAGCCTCTTGTCCCTGTCGGGTCGTAGGGGGGCTGGAGCCGATCCCAGCTGACGTTGGGCGTGAGGCGGGGTCCACCCTGGACAGGACGCCAGTCTACCACAGGACACATAGAGACGAACAGAGAGAGACAACCATACGGAAAGATGTGGAAACAAAGCCACGCATCGCCATGACGTCATCAATGCGTGTGACGTGTTACGGCGTGATGACGTATAGGCAGCAAGAAGCATTCTCCGAGGCCCAGGTAGTGTGAGTACAAACGGGCCTGGAGGGGGGGACAAGGACCCTAAAGCACGGGGCACGGGACGGAGGCACAGTGGGAGGGCGCCCTTAATGACCTTTTCATCAACACCCTCCCACACACTGTCACTAACACACCAACAGTGTCACTGTAACAGTTCACCACGACTCAATAATGGAACAAATCAAGAGTTCCTCCGGTTCTGTGGTTTGGCTTCACGTCGTCAGGGCAGATACACAAGTTCAATCCCGGGACCTTTGGTATTAAATGGGAAAAGAAAAAAGAAAGAAGTTTGGTACATTTGTGCAGCGATTTTCCGTCTCTGCCTGGCTTTAAATTACCCACGCAGGTTTTCCGAGTGACAGGTTTGAGGTCATTGAAATCACTCAGCCCTCCTGCTTCACCTCGACTCGAGCTCCGTGGCCCCGGGCCGGGTCGGGCTTCCCGTTTGTCGCTTTGCTCCAGAAC
The DNA here is from genome assembly GCF_963691815.1 of Echiichthys vipera. NCBI lineage: Eukaryota > Metazoa > Chordata > Actinopteri > Perciformes > Trachinidae > Echiichthys > Echiichthys vipera. Next base: position 948,602 of record NC_139834.1, read on the forward strand.
ATCTGAACTGGAGCTGCCCCTCCTGTGGCCTTCGCCGCCTGCCAATTCACTCTTCCCCGAAACCCAGAGAGCCGGAAAACTGCTGCGCTGCCTTTGAAAAAACACAAAAATGAGTTTCGTAACCATCGTAAGTCAAACGTAGCAATTGTGCTTGTGTTGTTTTCAGCGCTGCTATTTTAACTTTGCTTTCTTTTCCCCCCCCCGCTCGCTGATTTTCATGCCAACCGTAGCGTTTCTTCCATCATCACAGCGCTGGTGGGAGCGTGTGCAGCCAATTCCAGAAAATTGCCCTGGAGAGCTTTGCAATGCGTTGTTTGAACAACCCAGAGCCTTTCTATGGGTGTGCCCTCTCTATTTTGCTCCACTCTGGGACTCGGCTGTAATTGCTTGTTTAAGGATAATAACAGGGGAAGACTCTCAGAGGAGCCCCGCACCACAATCACCAGCCTCGAGGCGAGCATCGCAACCGCAGTGCAGTGCGACGGAGGAGCGGAGGATGAGGGGGAGGGCGAGGAACAGAGGAAGAGTGAGACAGACTGCATGGTAATTAAGGGCTTATTTTTCCTGCCGACTGACTGAAGAGCATCTGCACAGCTCTCACCTGCTCAGAGGGGATTGTGCTGCTGTTTGTGTGTTTGTGAGAGGCCGGCCTTCTCCGCCTGTGCTTTCCCCCAGTGGTGTCTTTATAATGTGATGCAGGGACGGCAGCCAGCGCAGGCGGCGGGTCAGACAGGGGGAGGTAATTAAATTAGGGGTGGCGCTCTGGCAAACTGGAGGCTGAACGAGGCACGGGGGACTTCAGTGATCCCTGGGACGCATTGTTTCCCTTCTCTCAGTAACGCAGAGTAAAGCAGCTTTACCCAGCGGACCCACAACACATCACAGCGGTGCAGCACGGGAAGACGAACGTTCACGTGATCACTATCACATTAACATGCATACGCATAAGCCATCTGCTTACAGTAGGAGTAACAAACATTATCAGATCCACAGTACAGCGTACAGCGTGCAGCGTGCAGGGACCCAGACAGCAGTGTAACATCTGAGAGTGGCTGAGCTGAGAGCAGCACCAGCATCCTTTCACACCGACTCTGACACATGGAGGAGATGCTGAAGGGTTTTCTTTATAATGTGTGTCCATGAATGATCTCTACACGCGTAGTTCGAGCATCTACGCTTCAAATCATCAAAGCAACAGAGGAGAAAAAGCCTGGAGAGAGAATTTACATCCATTCTTTTGGTGCTGATGGAAGAACAACGCAGTTTTACCTACATTAGATTTGATAAATGACAGTTATTACTAATACTCTACCTCTGCCTGATACAGAGGCTGTGTGAACTTGAGTGAGAAGTTAATTTGATTGATGCGGCGTCTGGAAATCTCCTTCAACCACCTACAACCCTCCAGACAGCCTGGTCTCACCAAACGGCGTGTGAATGACACGCTATTTCTCTCAAGCCATGTCATGTTTTTTTGCGTGTCATTTCACGCCATGTAGTCTCAGTTGACTTGTATAGTGCAGAGATGGCGTTGTCATTTTACGCACAAATGTCATTTAGGGAAAACCTGCGTGTTCGTATTTCTCCGCTACCTTGCGGAGAAATACGAAGTGGTGGAGTGGTGGAGTGGTGAACCCTAACCCTAACCCTAACCCTAACTCCTAACCCTGACCCTAACCCGAACCCTAACCCCAACCCCTGACCCTAACCCTAACCCTAACCCTGGGTAACTACGGGCGTTAAATGACACGCGAAAAGCTTTATATGCGTAGACATGCACGCGAAAAGTCATGAAAGTCATGAAAAGTGGCGTGCTATTTATACGGCCTCCCATGAGACCACGTAGCTCCAGACCGTCCCTGTGCTTAAACAGTTGCCCTCGCTGTGATTTTGGCCCTTTTTTTGGCCTTGTGTGTGTGTGTGTGTGTGTGTGTGTGTGTTTGTGTGTGTGTGTGTGTGTGTGTGTAGTGCATTGAGTGTCCTTTGTGTTATCGCTGAATTTGCGGTGAGGAATAGTGGTGGTGGGTTACAGATGCCATCCTGACACCTGTGGTATCTTGATGTTAGAGACACAAGGTTTGAGGGTTCAAAATCCTCTTTGCACTTCAGAACCAGTCAATTTCCATCGGTGGTTCTTGCATTTAAAGGCTGTGAACTACTCCTCATGATGAGTTAATGAATATAAAACCTGTGAGATGCTGATTTGATAACTAGAGATATTGAATTAGTAATGCATAGGTACATTACAGAGCAAACGCTTGGACACACCTTCTCAGTCAAAGAGACTATGAAAATCATAGATGCACTTGGAGACACTTTCAAAGTTGACTGACCTTCATTTCTTAAAGTAATGACGGTCGCTCGTGCCGTAACACAAATTCTGTTCAGTGGGAGCATCAGCTGTGTGTCCACCTGACGTCTGCACAACACAACTGAAGCTCCCGACCCCATTTACAAGGTAGGAAATCCCACTTATTGAAGCTGACGGGGCACAACTGTGGAGTGGAGACCACTTCAGGTGACGACCTCCTGAAGCTCATCCAGAGAACGCAGAGTGTGCAAAGCAAAAGGTGAAGAAACTAGAATATAAGGCGTGTTTTCAGTTGTTTTATTCATATTTCCACATGTGTTCATTCAGTTTTGACGCCTTCAGTGTGAATCTACAACGTCAGTAGTCCTGAAAAGAAAGGAAACTCATTGAATGTGAAGGTGGGTCCAAACTTTCGGTCTGTACTAAGGGCGGCTGTGGCTTAGTGGTAGAGTGGGTCGTCCTCCATTCGAGAGATTGGCTGTTTGATCCCCCGGTCCACGTGTCGAAGTGTCCTTGGGCAAGACACTGGACCCTGCATTGCTCAGGGTGTGTAAATGTGGTGTGAATGGTCAGATTAGACGGTATGAATGTCTGTGTGAACGGGTGAATGTGACAAGTAGTGTGAAAGCACCTTGAGCAGTCAGAAGACTAGAAAGGCGCTATAGAAGTACAACTCCATTTACCATTTACTGTACGTGCGTGAGATGGGACGCTGGGGGCTGAAGCAGGAGGTCGTACTGCGACACGCCGCGCTCGCACCCTCCCCCTGAGGCCGTGTTAGTAAAACATCACAGCGGAGGGTGATCCAGCCTCTTCTGTCACGAGCTACTCAAGCAGGTGTATTAGTGCACGTGTCCGCGCTGATCTATACCCCCCCTCCCCGTCCCTCCTCCTCCTCCTCCACCCCTGCTGAATACAAACGCAGGTCCTATTAATCCCATTATGCAAATTGGGGTTAAAAATCACACAGGGTTCGCTCCTTTTTTCCTCTCCGTCTCCCCTCATTCCTCTGCACACGGCTTCTTAATGAAGTGGGAGCAGCAGGGTCGGCTCCAGCATGCACGGGAGTAACCCATGACAAATGCGTGTGTTTGGGGGGGTGCAGGGGCGTTTCAGCTCGCTGTGACGGATCGGCATCCAGCATGGTGAGGACCAGGACCAGGACAATTGGCAGAGAGGCTGTGAGGCCACACACCCAGAAACACGGGTAGATGGATGGATGGATGGGCGCAGTGGAGAGGCGGCCATCTGCACATTAGTCACATCGATGTCGCATAAAAGAACTTTTCACTGAATCGCCGTTTCTCATCAGCGTACAGGACTCAATACCTTTCGTTGACACGCCTTTAGAGAGGGAACGTATTCATTCAGTTCCTCGTACGATCGTTCTGTCGCTGTCTGTGCAGAACCAAAGGGGTACGGCCACGGTGGAGGGGTGAATGGTGACATGGGAGTGGGCCTAAGTCCAGTGTCTGTGGTATACAAATGCAGGTTCTTCCCAGAGATCCATCCATCCATCCATCAGTCCATCCATCTATCCACCCATCCATCCATCCATCTATCCATCCATCCATCCACCCATCCATCCATCTATCCATCCATCCATCCACCCATCCATCCATCCATCCATCCATCCATCCATCCATCCATCCATCCACCCATCCACCTATCCATCCTTCCATCAATCAATACAAAAATGTGGAGATTTTCAGTGTAAAAGTAATTGTGACACTGCGGTCACCTTCTCTTCCTCTTGTGTCACCGGTCTGATGTCCCCCCCCCCCTGATCCATGATTGTTTCCACCTGTGTCCCCCCCCCGCTCAGTAGAGCTCTAATCTAATCTCTCCACCTGGTCCTGGGTCTTCCCCGAGGCCTCCTCCCAGCTGGACGTGCCTGGAACACCTCCCTAGGGAGGCGCCCAGGGTTCATCCTTACCAGATGATCCTGAACCACCTCAACTGGCTCCTTTCAACACAAAGGAGCAGCGGCTCTACTCCGAGTTCCTCACGGATGCTGAGATCTAATCTCTCCACCTGGTCCTACATGAGCAGCAGGAGATTTGAAATCTCCATTAAATGTTTTTGACCCACTGAAATAAGGTGTAACTTAGTCCACTTACATTGCACATCTTATGGAGGAGTCGATATGAGTCAAAGTCTGACTTAAAGGGCGCCCTCCCACTGTGCCTCCGTCCCGTGCCCCGTGCTTTAGGGTCCTTGTCCCCCCCTCCAGGCCCGTTTGTACTCACACTACCTGGGCCTCGGAGAATGCTTCTTGCTGCCTATACGTCATCACGCCGTAACACGTCACACGCATTGATGACGTCATGGCGATGCGTGGCTTTGTTTCCAGATCTTTCCGTAGACCTCGGAGTTTTTGTGCGTCTTGTCGACTGTTTTTGAATCTTTTCATCGACCAAATCTGCAGTAAACACTCCACCTCCGCATCACACCAACGTGAACCTTTCACCGCCATTGTTTGAAATGTCCGCGCATGGTCCCTCCTTCTTTTTCCTATGCAAGAGACGTGTGGAGCGCTCCAGAAGTGACCAGCTGACGGAGGCGGATTTTGCGGTTTCATGTGGACGGAAATATCCCGTTAGTCGTTTGTTGGTTTTTGCGCTCCTCCTTTAAACGCTGTTTCATGGAAGTGATCAAACTGAACATGAGCTTTAGTCGAGTCACTACTGCTGGAGGCCGAGCGTGAGTGTGCGTCTGCATGCGTGGTGACAGCGCGTGATTCAGACAGACATGCCTGGCACACCGGCTGTGTCTCTTCTCTGCGTGATGGAGTATCCTGTCATGCTACGGTCTGGACCCTCATTCTGTTCTGCCTCAGTGTGACGGAGTGTCGCTGCAGTCCAGGTTGACGTGGCTCAGCCTCCTCCTCGACCTGTTAGTCTGTTGCGGTACTGTCTCCCACTGACTAACAGCACTTAGACAGGATGGATGGGCAGAAAGAGCCATCGCTGTGCTCCTGTCACCTCACTCAGAGCATCATCTACTGCTGCAGCCTCTGGACACTGCAGACAGTAACACTGTACTGCAGCACTGCACAGTTTCACAGTCAGGCAACATGGGTGGAAATGGAAAAACCTGCACGATTGCCATTGCATTAGTGTAGTCGTTTACATTACTCTAATCATTCTGCAGTCAAACTTAATATAATGCAGACTGAGCATGATGTGTAAGAAACAATCCTGTCAGTTTTAGGAGTCTGAATCTTAGGGCGCACTCACACTATGCGTTCGCGCCGGGCAAAAACAGGTTTTTCAGGTCAAGCCTAGTGCGTTTGCTTCGCGCATTTCTACGCTACGTGCTTGTTCCCATGTCTGTGTTTGTTTCCAATATGATGGTTGAGGACGTAATAAATGTAGGATGTAATAAAAGCATATGTCTTCTTCTGCATGGTGTTCAGTGATGTATAATGCTGCCTTGAGGCGGGCAGTACCTCTGCCTCAAGGCAGGCGGCGATAGTGAGCAGCCTGACAGCCAGCAGCCAGGTCACGGTGAACTCTGACCCGTGTGCAAAAGGTAAACACAGGAAGTGAGCTGTGCGACGCTGTAGAGCTTCAAAGCTGGACTTTCAGTCAAAGCAAGAAGTCGTTTACAGGTAAAGGTGAGATATACTGCAACATACAGCTGCACTGGTGTGTTAAAATGGTTCTCAGCATCCTGTTCACTCCTGTTCGCTCCTCTTCTCTCATCCTATCCTGTCGGCGTCCTACTGTATGTTTGTAAATCTGACTTGTGAGTCAGTGCCTCCCCAACCCCGACCCTCACTGCACGTCACTGGAAGAAACCCGCTGATTTGACGGTTTTTATAATGACTTTAATGGAAGGAGACATCGTTTCATTCGAGTAGGTCGTGTTTTCATCACATCACACCTGTTTGACATGGATTTATATCAAATGTGTCCCGATTGTTTGGTGTTGTTGTCGCCGTGTTCTGTGTTAAAGACTTATTTACAGCCATTGTTATTCCATTACATGTCTGTGCATCGTCTTGATTGGTAATTCACAGGTGTTAAAAGTTTCCTAATGACAAATAAATCAAATAAAATACATAAATTGGACACTGGATGAACTGCAACTTCCCGTTTAACATGAAATCTTGTTTTTATTTTGCATTCTTTACGTCATTTATAGATGGTTTGTTGGTTTGTGTAGGATTTAAACTCCATTTTTGCTCCTTTGTTGAATATTTACAGACATAAATGATACATTAATTATTAAGTCATAATGACAATAATAGGATGATAAATGCCCCCAGCTCTTCGGCGCCACAGCGCTGAATGGCCGACGTTAGAGGCCTTAAAAAACAATTCATAAGAGTCCTTTTGGGGGGGGCGGACCGTGTCCTGTGTTGGTGGCTGCTGGTTTTCACCACATGCAACTAAGCTCCAAAGTGTGTGTGATGTTTCACCGGCCCGCTCATGCTGCCCGGCAACAGACAAGGCGGCTAACTGAATCACAGTGACGACCATCTGGGGAGGTGAACGTGTCATGCTGTGCCAAGCTGCAGAGAAATAACTCATCATCGCGCTGCCCTCAGAGGAAGACAGAAGGCGGAGGAGAGCAGCAGCAGCCGTGCCAACGCGCTTCACGATGTCTCATTATGATACGGAGAACGTGGGACGGGCGAACCGCCACCTGCCCTTTCATTGTCTCCGTGCTGCGGTTTAGTCGACACGGCTGTCTGGCACCGCGGCGCTGTTTTCGTGTCAAAGTCGAGTCCAATTTATTTGATTTTGCATCATAAATCTCCGACACAGAGGCAAAGTGGAGAACCCTTCTGATGGCTGGGTAGGCTACGCACCAGGACACCGTCAGTGGACAGTTTAATCAGATGGCATGAAACCGGAGCAGCATTCATTCATTCATCTTCAGCCTCTTGTCGCTGTCGGGGGCGCGGGGGGCTGGAGTCGATCCCAGCTGACATGGGGCGTGAGGCGGGGTCCACCCTGGACAGGACGCCAGTCTATCACAGGACACATAGAGACGAACAGAGTCAGACAACCATTCACACCTACGGGTGATTTAGAGTCATCAATGAACCGAACACCTGCACGTCTTTGGACTGTGGGAGGAAACCGGAGAACCCGGAGAAAACCCACGCAGACACGGGGACAACATGCTCCACACAGAAGGGCCCCAGCCGGGATTCAAACCAGGAACCCTCTTGCTGTGAGACAACAGTGCTGACCGTGTACCATACCAATAAAAGAACAACTTTTGGGAAAACATAACAGACACCCATTACAACTATAGCTGATGAGAATAATAATAATAATAATAATAATAATAATATTAATGTAGTATAGGTGTAATTAAGAGTGACGTTTGAAATTAGCATAAACCAATGCTGCAAGTCTAGGAAATGTATTTATTTGACTTGTTTTTCTTTCTGTATTGAGAGAAACTTGCAGTAAGTAATTAATCATAATCAACCGTTCATGACGGAGAACAAAGCACGCTTTAGAAAGTGACGCTATTCATAGTTTTTAGTCACGTGACCGGGTCAGTTCACCTCCTCAGCCCGTCCTGATCTCTGAGCTCAGCTTTTACTCTCAATCTCCTTCACCGTGTCATAACATATCATAAAAAACTCGTATGAGTTCGTACCCGTTAATGAGAATTGATTTAAGCTCCTGACTGATGAGATTCCACCGCAAGATAATATCTAGTTCTCTCATCTCAGCTTCAGCCTCTGATCCTGGATCAGGTCTCAGGGGCAGCAGCTCCAGCAGGGGACCCTCAACTTCCCTTTCCCGGGCCACATTAACCAGCTCTAACTGGGGGATCCTGAGGCGTTCCCAGGCCAGTGTGGAGATCCAATCTCTCCACCTGGTCCTGGGTCTTCCCCGAGGCCTCCTCCCAGCTGGACGTGCCTGGAACACCTCCCTAGGGAGGCGCCCAGGGTTCATCCTTACCAGATGATCCTGAACAACCTCAACTGGCTCCTTTCAACACAAAGGAGCAGCAGCTCTACTCCGAGTTCCTCACGGATGCTGAACTTCTCCCCCTCTCTCTAAGGGAGACTCCAGACCCCCTCCTGAGGAAACACACTTCACACGCTTGGACCTGGACCTGGTTCTTTGGGTCCTGACCTGGACCTGGTTCTTTGGGTCCTGACCCGTGACCTGGTTCTTTGGGTCCTGACCCAGCTTTCATGACCACAGGTGAGGGTAGGAACCAGGACTGAGGGTAGATCCAGAGCTTTGCCTTCCTCAGCTCTCTGTTCATCACAACGGTGCGGTAGAGCGACTGCAGGACCGCCCTCCATTGTTCCCTCACTCCTGAACCAGATCCCGAGGTCCTTGAAGTCCTTCACTTGGGGTCAGGACTCATTCCCGACCTGGAGTAACAATCCACCGGTTTCCTGCTGAGAGCCACGGCCTCGATTTAGAGGTGCTGATCCTCAAACCGATGCATACTGAAGATTTTTAAGAAATCATTCTAAACGACATCTGGGTATTTTTGACATACTGCAGACTCTGCCACATGCGGCCAAATCAATAAGTATTGCTCGTGTAGAAGCATTGAAGGTTCAGCTAACCAGGTGTCTCGGCCAAAAGTGTCTCATCAGCACTTTTCACCTGCCCGTCTCACACCACAGATGCACTTTAATTATAATCTACTCGATGTCTGCACCAGCTCCATCAGGCTCGAGTCTCAGCTGCGTCTCACAGGTGTTAATGAGACCTGAAGCGCAACACGATTAAATAAGGTTTATGCCCTATATAAAAAAAAATATATATATATATTTACATGGTGCATGTGGGCGCAGCAGAGAGCGTGCTGTGACTGGAGCCAGAGCCAGAGAGCAGCACTCTGAGGAGCTGCAGTGTTCATTTAGTGACACTTTCACTGTCTGCCGTTCTCTGCCCAGCACCTGGATGCTGTGAAATCTGCAGACCAGTTGGATCCGCTATAGACACTCACTTAAGTGTCGGCCTGCGAGTGTGACGTGTGCAGTCGTAGCTTCACAGAATTTAGCAGGAAGGAAGGATTCAATAGAGGTCACATTAATCACACTGATCTAATGGTTGTGTTAGGGTTTGTGTTTGATCAGGACCCAAATGCACGACTCGACTCTGGTTCAAAGTGCAACAAACAGTCCTTAATGTTCAAAATGGTGCAATCATAGGTGCGAGGTGTGGAGGGGTGGTGCGAGGTCCCAGGATCCTGATGTGGGAGGTGGAGTCACCGAGGAGTGCGTGGATGCAGGTGGCGTGATGTGAGGTCCGCTGTAGGGGGGGGCGGTGATGCAGTGAGAGAGCTCCGGGAGCAGGCAGCAGGCAGGCAGGTCCACAGGCAGGTCCACAGGCAGGTCCACAGGCAGATCCACAGGCAGGTCCACAGGCAGGTCCACAGGCAGGTCCACAGGCAGATCCACAGGCAGGTCCACAGGCAGGTCCACAGGCAGGTCCACAGGCAGGTCCACAGGCAGGCAGGTCCACGGGCAGATCCAACTTGAACCTTTCGCCGCCATTGTTTGAAATGTCCGCGCATGGTCCCTCCTTCTTTTTTCTACGTCCCAACAGGCGCACAGGAAATTACCTCAGAACCGCCGTAGGCCTCATGCTCGTACACGTGCGCACGCTCATGCTCGTACACGTGCAAACGTGCTTTACTAAAGCCCACCTCTCCCAAACGGGCCGTGGACGGCAAGCGTGCCGCTCCTAGACGTGGTACGGTTGCACTCACACTGGTCAAAGGAACCAGACTTTAGCCGTGAAACGTGCTGGGGCACGGGACGGAGACACAGTGGGAGTGCACCCTTAATGTGAAAAAATGCAACAACACTCACGTAGTCAGTAAACCATTCTCCTTGTAAGAAGGAGATACATCGAGTCAAAGCTGTGACTCGATTCCTGCCTTGTGAACTGTGAACCCCTGACCCACCCTTCCCACCCACACCCACCACCCCACCTCCTCCATGCTCCATGCCCAGCTCACTCCCACCCCCCACCCCCCACCCCCCCCTTGGCTCTGTGAGCGGCTGTCCAGGACAGATTACTCTGGCAGGTGCCCAGGCCAATGCCAGGCCCTCATCAACAGAGCGGCCTTTGTGCTGCGACGACAAACCACAAGTCCAGCCAACATCTGCAGGATGAAGGGCTGCGGGGCCGGAGAGGGTCAGCTGAGGGGAGGAAAGGCCAGAGGGGAACAGGAGGACGAGAGACAGGACACGGGAAAAACACCGGCTGGACTCAGCTACACAAACTCACAGCTCAGGAAAAGAGTTTGTTTTAGATACGATTGTATTTTACATGCAGGATATTTTTGTCTTAACAGATAACAGATGTTCTAATAGCAGTTTATTCTTTAAAGCCACGTGCACCAAATCCTCTCATGGACGTGCAAAACACTACAAACACGACTACAAACGTGTCACGGCTAAAGTCTGGTTCCTTTGATCAGTGTGAGTGCAACCGTACCGCGTCTAGGAGCGGCACGCTTGCCGTCCACGGCCCGTTTGGGAGAGGTGGGCTTTAGTAAAGCACGTTTGCACATGTACGAGCACGAGCGTGCGCACGTGTACGAGCACGAGGCCTACAGCGGCTCTGAGGTCATTTCCTGTGCGCCTGTTGGGACATAGAAAAAAGAAGGAGGGACCATGCGCGGACATTTCAAACAATGGCGGTGAAAGGTTCACGTTGGTGTGATGCGGAGGTGGAGTGTTTACTGCAGATTTGGTCGATGAAAAGATTCAAAAACAGTCGACAAGACGCACAAAAACTCTGAGGTCTACGGAAAGATCTGGATACAAAGCCACGCATCGCCATGACGTCATCAATGCGTGTGACGTGTTACGGCGTGATGACGTATAGGCAGCAAGAAGCATTCTCCGAGGCCCAGGTAGTGTGAGTACAAACGGGCCTGGAGGGGGGGACAAGGACCCTAAAGCACGGGGCACGGGACGGAGGCACAGTGGGAGGGCGCCCTCAATGACATTTTTAATCAACACCCTGTGCAGTCATTAGATTCACTAACACACCAACAGTATCACTGTAACCAGAACTCAATAATGGAGTTCCAGCTCCGTCCCAGATTATTTCGTACCTTGTGTGGAATGACGTCAGTGTTGATCCGCGGACCTCCGCATCTCATCCTCATTCCTGCCCGGGTCTGACAGTTACACACAAAACAAAATCTCGATGTCCGGGAGGATTTGACACTGGGATTTCAATTTAATCCAAAATATTTTGCCATTTTCTTTCTCTTTGAGATTATTCATGAGTGCTTCAGACCAAATCATCGATGTTCTTACTGATGATCATGATGCTGTATCCCGGTCATGATGACGGCTCACAGGCACAGGTGGGAAACGACTGATAAGGAGTTCTGCAGGTGTGTGTAAGAGCGTACTCACACTGTCCTTCCGGACCGCGACCCGGACTTTAGGGTACTTGTCCCCCCTCCCTCTCCCCCCTGCGCCCCAGCCCCGTTTGTACTCACACTGCCAGGGCCGGCCAATGCTTCTTGCTGTCCATACGCCATCACGCCGTAACACGTCACACGCATTGATGACGTCATGGCGATGCGTGGCTTTGTTTCCAGATCTTTCCGTAGACCTTGGAGTTTTTGTGCGTCTTGTCGACTGTTTTTGAATCTTTTCATCGACCAAATCTGCAGTAAACACTCCACCTCCGCATCACACCAACGTGAACCTTTCACCGCCATTGTTGTTGTTGTTAAATGTCCGCGCATGGTCCGTCCTTCTATTTACATGTCCGAACAGGCGGACATAACGCTACTGCCGTAGGGCTCGTGCTCGTACATGTGCAAACGGCTCCGCTAAAGCCCACCTCTTTCAAGCGGGCCGTGGACGGTCCGCTGGCCGCAGTTGTGCGCGGAGCGGGTGCACTCACACTGCTTAAAGGTACTAGGCTTTAGCTGAAAAAACGGTTTTGGCCCTGGCCAGAAGGACAGTGTGAGTGCGCCCTAAGACATCAGTCTCAGAGAAAGAGCAGGCATCATATTCTGTGCAGGTTGAGCTACAGGACGTTTATTATATTCAGATATTTTCTTACGTTCTTGGTTCGTCGGTAGAGAATTACCTCAGTTTTCACATGCATCTGCACACAGCTAACATCTCCAGGATATCTCCCACACACACACACACACACAGACACACACACACACACACACATTATGGACACACTCCAATCCTCCTCAGCTGTTTTCCCTGAGCCAACACCAATCTGGCCGGTGCGTGACCGCAGCAGAGGGGTATTGTGTTACTGCAGCAGTGCGGGTGTGCGAGTACGAGTGTGGGGTGACAGCATTGAGCCCCCTAAGCTTCACAGGGTGAGGGGTATCATGGGTATATCTGTGGCAAGCGGCTTCCCCGAACCTAAGCCCCTCTTCCTGGGTGTACGGCTGCCACACCTGTCCCCACAGATGCAATATCACTTTCCCTGGCTCACATACGGACGCAGGAGCGAGTGGGACTGTGTGTAAAACAGTGTGTGTGTTAAAATAAGACCATATAACACTAAATACAGCAAATATGTTTATGTCTATTTGTTCCATGTGGTCCATTTTACACAAGCATATTGAGAGCAAATGTGTCTTCAAGGCAAAGTACAGGGGGGGGGGGGCGGAGAACACGGGGGATGGACCCAAATGCAGACACACAACACAGGAGACTGTATTAACACATTTAATAAACAAAAAAGTGCTTTAAAGGAAAGGATGTTTGTGGAGAACCTGGTGCTAAATCACTTGCAGACGACCTGATTCTGGGTCAGGGTTTTGTGCGTAGCAGAGCAGCTCCCTCGCTGCGATCTATTGAAAGTCATCCCTTGATCCAAGCTTTTGTCGGCTGTGGGCGCGGGCCCCACCGACACCCCCCTCCCTGCTGGACCTTGGTCCTACCAGGGGCGCAGGCCCGCTTAAATGTTAAAACCCACACTTCCAGTGAAGGAAAAACACGAAGAGAACTGATACAGACTGACACGAGTAATGGTCACAAGAGGACAGGTACGCAGGGAGACATCAGGGTCTGTAGAGGGTGAAATGCACCCCCTCGTATTAAAGGTGATATTCTGGATCAGAAGGCTGTTGTTTCCACCTATAGGAGCAGCTTTTATACAGGTAACCACATTAAAAACACACTTTTAAACCTATGTATTGCAAGAAAAGCTGGGATTATATTTAGGAAACGCTGAGTCAAATACATTCAACTTGCTCAAAAGATCCATTTAATTCATGTTGTAATTATGGCTGCAGTTTATTTTAGGTAGTGTGAGTACAAACGGGCCTGGAGGGGGGGACAAGGACCCTAAAGCACGGGGCACAGTGGGAGGGCGCCTGAAGTCCATTCCTTACAAATCATTGCACAGGTCATCAAATCAACCTGCAACGCGAGAAACCTACGTGGTCTCATGGGAGGGCGTATGAATAGCACGCCACTTTTAATGACTTTTCGCGTGCATGTCTACGCATATTAAGCTCTTCGCGTGTACGCCCGTAGTTCCCCATACACTTCTATTTTCGAGCTTTTCGCGTGTCATTTAACGCCTGTTATTTCAGCCATCCTTCACATGAAATATTGATTTAAAAAAAACGCTCTGACAGAAAGCTCCACCACTTCGTATTTCTCCGGAAAGTAGCGGAGAAATACGAACACGTGGGTTTTCCCTTAATGACATTTGTGCGTAAAATGACAACGCCATCTCTGCACTATACAAGTCAATTGAGGCTACATGGCGTGAAATGACACGCAAAAAAACATGAAATACGTTGTAATTATACGCGAGATGGCTTGAGAAATAGCGTGTCATTCACACGCCTTTTGGTGAGACCAGGCTGGAGAAACGAGCAGGGTCGGCGGCTGAAAATGTTTAACATGATGCAAATAAAGCCCAAATTCACCTGAAGTGGACAGAGGAGCAGCAGAAGACGGGGTACAGAGGTGAACAGGGGGGAGAAGAGGAGGTAACAGTGTTAATGGAAGCAGCCAGCACTGCCAATGGCTACGACCTACGTCCCCGAGCTCTATATTCAAATAATATGACACACTTTGTATTTGTTTTCCTGTGTGTCTCTTTGTATTGTTGCGTGAGGCCGTGAAAGATCTCCACCATGCGCCTGAACCTGTGTTCCCTTTTCTCAGCAGGTTTGCAATCAGGCAGTGGATCGGCTGCAGGTGCGTCAGCCTGATGCAGCCGATCAACTCCCTGATTGCCAACCTGCTATATAAAGCCAGCAAGAGCATTCCCTTGGGACACACAGACCAGTGACGTGCAGTCAGGGGAGGCAGGTGACGCCGTGCCTCCGCTGGCGTCGAGAGAGGAAAAAGAAACTAAATGACACAAGTATTAGTATTTGTCCTCTGGACTTTGATTCTGGTGTGGTTCTTAATTTTTTTTGACCACTTTTACAGTAAAAATTGCAGAAAATTCTGTATTTCCTGCTTAAATACATAAGGGGGCGACTGTGACTCAGTGGGTCAACCTCCATTCGAGAGATTGGCGGTTCGATCCCCAGCTCCCCCGGTCCACATGTCGAAGTGTCCTTGGGCACTGAACCCTGAATTGCTCCCCCTGCTGCGCGTGGGTGTGTGAATGTGGTGTGAATTGTTAGATTAGATGGTCTGTAGACGTCCACTGCATCAGGGTGAACGTGACAAACACTGTGAAAGCACCTTGAGTCGTCAGAAGACTAGAAAGGCGCTTTATAAGCACATAAGTACATTTACTTAAATAAACGGAGTCTCTTCGGAGGCGAGAGTTGAGGCACGGACAGACGAGCCTCCCTCCAGATTGTGCAATCACTCACAAGCTGGACTGAGGGCGTGCAAACAGCGCGTGCTTGTTCCCATGTCTGTGTATGTTTCCAATATGATGGTTGAGGACACTAATGTAATAAAAGCATACGTCTTCTTTCCCATGTTCCCTCACTGCACGTCACTGACACAGACCCACCAGCACCTTTGGTCCCACATCATGATCTGTTCAAATCTTTGGTTTAGTTGTTTTTATTTTTGGCCGCAGCCTCCGTTCTTCGTTTGGTTTTTAGTTCATAATTTGGTTTTGTTAGGGAGGGAGGGAGGGGGGCCAACTCCGACGTCCCTATAGGGCAGGGGTCTGCAACCCGCGGCTCTTCACTCCCTTTTCAGTGGCTCCTGCAGCTTTAAGGAAATAAATGATGTGTTGTTTGCACAGTGGACGATCTTTCAAAGGGAGCACCTGTTCTCCTGGAGTTCAAGGTGATTTAAAAATATTACGTGAAGCTAAAATATGCGTCACATGCTACGGCTAACGTTCAGCACCTTTCCTGCTAACCTTGAGTTTATGACCTGCGCAGGATGCTAACCGTGCTAACCGTGGCTAACCATGGATACACCCCCCCCCCCCCCCACCAAAACACGTATCGGAGGAGAATAGAGGGTTTGCGTAGAGAGATCAATTTGCTTTCCCTGCCAACATTGATGGCGTACCTGTTTGCTTGACATGTGGTGAGAAATTAACTATACACACAACTTTAACAGGTGTGAGCTCAAATGTGTTTTGCGGCTCCAGACAAATTTTACTTGGCGAAGAAGCGTCAAAACTAATCTTTTGATAGTAAAGGTTGCAGACCCCTGCTATAGGGGGTGGCCTGGTGAGTTTGGCCGGCATCTCCAGGTCCCTTTTTGGGGTTCGCTGATTCCTTACTTTGGTACGGTCCTCATTTGTATTTCGCTCGTTAGTAAAACCGTTAAAAGTTCTATTTTCTCTGGTGTCCTTTTATGTTTCGGTCTCCAGTTTGAGCCACTCGTCAAGGAGGCCGTAACAATATAAATATAAACTATCATGCTGATGTCTCGGTGGAGTGGTGGTTAGCCCTGTCGCCTCACAGCGAGAGGGAGTTTGCATGTTGTCCCCGTGTCTGCGTGGGTTTTCTCCGGGTTCTCCGGTTTCCTCCCACAGTCCAAAGACGTGCAGGTGTTCGGTTCATTGATGACTCTAAATCACCCGTAGGTGTGAATGGTTGTCTGTCTCTGTTCGTCTCTATGTGTCCTGTGATAGACTGGCGTCCTGTCCAGGGTGGACCCCGCCTCATGCCCGATGTCAGCTGGGATCGGCTCCAGCCCCCCTGAGACCCCGACAGGGACAAGAGGCTGAAGATGAATGAATGAACGCTGTCGTCTATGGCGACTATGCTAACGCCACAGTTCAAACTGCAGAAGCATGAAGGGGGGGTGCAGGTTTCAAATGCAGTTTGAATGGTAAAAATCAGTTGAGCCGCTTTGGAGATATTGATGTCTTTGGTCCAGGAAGCAGCGCATAAATCTGAGGGGTTGGTTTCAAAGAGCGGGCTACACACTGAGAACATAAATCCCATTTAAAGTTTTAATGTGTGTCATAGTAGGAGGATACTGAGCTGGGGAACATGAGTGCCACTGCCATGTGTGTTTATATAGTGTGACACTGTGGTATGGTCACAATGGTGCAGGATACAGTCAGGGAACGTTACAGGTGTATGCTCGCACCCTTTTGAACATTAAAGGTCGTTTGTTGCACTTTTGGGTCCCGATCAAACACAAACCGTAACAGGCTTCCTGTTCTGAACGTCAGCACTCGTATGATTCACTACGGAGCCTGTTCACTGTGCCAACGTTACGCTGTCCTCTGTGTTTGGCGTGACGACCACACTGATTTTAACGGACTGCTCTGCTGCTCGCTGGATGCTAGCGCGCAGCAGCGGCAGCGGCAGACATCTGCGCTGCGTATTTCACCACTCGAATGCACCTCATTGAAACTTTTAAGATTGTTCTGAACTTCTAAAATGAACCATCAGCACTCGTATGATTCACTACGGAGCCTGTTCACCGTACCAACGTTACGCTCTCCTCTGTGTTTGGCGTGACGACCACACTGAGTACCGCGGCCTCCGTACTGCAGCTCCGGACTGCTCGCTCGCTGGATGCTAGCGCGCAGCAGCGGCAGACGTCTGCGCTGCGTATTTCACCACTCGAATGCACCTCATAGAAACTTTTAAGACTGATTCCAAAGGGCTGTGCGAGGAAAAGAAAAAAGGGATTTTCCATTGCGACCGATTTCTATCTTAACGCATTTAAATTGATGTTAACCATCTTGCGATGCTTCACTACCTCCCTACTGAGTTCACTACATTTCTGTTGCTTCTGCTTCGTCTCTATTTGTGTCCTACATCTGATTTTTATGCTCTGGATGGAGGGAAAGGAAAGGAAAGAACAGAATGAATTGTTGTTGGACGGTTCTGTCTGTTATTCCAGATCGCTGTGTTGAAATGCCCCCCCTCCTAAGTTCAGCTGGAGAGGAGCATATATCCACAGTATGTGATTACTCCGTCTTTTCGCCTTTAACTCGCTGCACACTGACTTCATTTTTGTTGGATGTGAGACGTTGCTCTCGGGAGTGCAAAGGAATGCTGGGAGGAAAGATGGATATTATGCTTGAAGGAAATAGTACCTGGTCTCACGCTCCTGCCCTCGAGGGCCATTTTCATTGGGTTGCCAGTCAAAAGGGGGGACCCCATGCTCGGCCTGAAGAGCAAAGAGATGTGGGAAGATAGGTGTAGGTGTGGGAGAGAGCCTGGTGGGATACTGTGTGTGGAGAGAGATGATTTTAAAGGAAGAAGAGTTCTTACATGTCATGAACGGTGCAGGGAAATAACACAAAGAGACTGGGCCCAGATGCAGACAAGGACACGGGGTAAAAGTACAAACAAATATCTAATACGAACAACAAAACGGGAACAAATGCAATGAAACAAGAACACTACGGACGAGACGGTCGAGGATAACAGGAACGAGGGAACGAAGGACGGTCACGGATCAGGACAGGGAAACATCCCATCTCATCTCATCTCATCTTCATCCGCTTATCCGGGGTCAGGTCTCGGGGGCAGCAGCTTCCCAAACTTCCCTTTCCCGGGCCACATTAACCAGCTCTAACTGGGGGATCCTGAGGCGTTCCCAGGCCAGCGTGGAGATCTAATCTCTCCACCTGGTCCTGGGTCTTCCCCGAGGCCTCCTCCCAGCTGGACGTGCCTGGAACACCTCCCTAGGGAGGCGCCCAGGGTTCATCCTTACCAGATGATCCTGAACCACCTCAACTGGCTCCTTTCAACACAAAGGAGCAGCGGCTCTACTCCGAGTTCCTCACGGATGCTGAACTTCTCCCCCTCTCTCTAAGGGAGACTCCAGACCCCCTCCTGAGGAAACACATTTCACACGCTTGGACCTGGACCTGGTTCTTTGGGTCCTGACCCAGCTTTCATGACCACAGGTGAGGGTAGGAACCGCCGTAGGCCTCGTGCTCGTACACGTGCGCACGCTCGTGCTCGTACATGTGCAACGTGCTTTACAAAAGCCCACCTCTCCCAAACGGGCCACGGACGGCAAGCGTGCTTCGTTTCCTTACGAACACATTGGTCACCTTGGCAGCAAACACAAAACATCTTGTAAAAGACATATGGCGCCAGCAACAGGAGCGTGCACGAGGGTGAGCTACGAGAACAAACAAAGATCCTCGTCTCATGTACTGTGCGGCTGCTGTTGCTAGGTTTCCCACCTGGTCACCTGCGTCCTCGCGTCTCATATGTTGCAGTTATAAAAAGCCAAGAAAGTTGCTAATTCAGAAGTACGGTAGAGTGTTACTCAGGGCGCACTCACACTGTTCTACCGCACCGGGCCAAAACAGGTTTTTTGGGTAAAGCCTAGTGCGTTTGACCAGTGTGAGTGCAACCGTACCGCGTCTAGGAGCGGCGCGCTTGCCGTCCACGGCCCGTTTGAGAGAGGTGGGCTTTTGTAAAGCACGTTTGCACGTGTACGAGCACGAGCGTGCGCACGTGTATGAGCACGAGGCCTACGGCGGTTCTGAGGTCATTTCCTGTGCGCCTGTTGGGACATAGAAAAAAGAAGGAGGGACCATGCGCGGACATTTCAAACAATGGCGGTGAAAGGTTCACGTTGGTGTGATGCGGAGGTGGAGTGTTTACTGCAGATTTGGTCGATGAAAAGATTCAAAAACAGTCGACAAGACGCACAAAAACTCAGAGGTCTACGGAAAGATCTGGAAACAAAGCCACGCATCGCCATGACGTCATCAATGCGTGTGACGTGTTACGGCGTGATGACGTATAGGCAGCAAGAAGCATTCTCCGAGGCCCAGGTAGTGTGAGTACAAACGGGCCTGGAGGGGGGGACAAGGACCCTAAAGCACGGGGCACGGGACGGAGGCACAGTGTGAGCGTTACTCAGACAATGACCTGCTCAGACACGTACAGAGTGAGACTGGCGTGCAGCCACTACAAAGTTCCCATCAAACAAACCAACTCATTAAACCATCGCTGCGTACTCTCATCTTTTAATTGAACTTCCATACTTCATGTGAATCTTTGAACATTGGCGAACGGGGCACATCCACTCTATGTTTCATGTTTTGGGACTAATCAATACGCGCGTGATTAAAGCTAATGTGCTATATGGTAATGCAGCTTTCAGAGCATTGCAGCCCTGTTATCTTTTACTCTTTCTATACATTCATGCATATGAATTCAGAGAGGGATCAAAGATCTTCAGTTGGCCAGAAGACAGGATTATGATGCCAGTGGTTTGGAAATCTTATCAGTAAACTGTCTCTTAATCCTGCTGGGGGTAAAAAGAGACATTTTACACCGCTGCTGCTGCTGCTGCTGCTATCAGATGCAGGCTCCTTGTTATGCTTTAAGGAGACAGAGACGTCTCAACAGCGACGCGGCATCAAAAGACGTCCACAGATGATTTCTAAAGAGCTCAAAATTATCTCGGATGCTCTTTGAAACACTAAACCGTCGTGTGTAATCCTGTGGGAACTCATCTTTGCCATTATTCACAACAAACAGTCCCCGTCCATCGCAACCGACTGCAACGAGTGATCGACTCTGAGCATGACGCATCTCACACGTGCTTAGTTCTCTCAAGATGAGGTGATTTTGACTTTGTCTTACTTCCCCAGACCATTTGGAAAACCCAACTTGAAATGTCAGCTTCAAAACCAATACGTCAAATATATAAATATAAATGATATTTGTAAGTGGGCCATTTTCAAAGCTATGGGATTATTATTGTAGGACGAGGCGAAGCAATGGCGCCCAAAACAACGTGAAAACAAAACAAAACAACAACCGTAGAGCCTGTGAATGTTCTCATGTGTCCAGGGGCCTCATGTACTAAGACTTGCGTGGAAACATGGCGTACGCTAGAATCCAGAAACTGTCGTACGCGCAAAAAAAATCAGATGTATGAAAGTGTGCGTACGCGTGGATCCAAGCACTTCTCCTTTGTTCATCCCAATCAACGTGGAACTGAGCGCACATGTAGAAGTGCTAAACTCCTCCCTGTCCACGCCCTCATTTGAATATGCAAATATATGTAAATAGGGCGTGCACCGGGGATTCCCTCTCTGCACCATCAGATTCAAACGATGAGTAAAGGTAAGAAGCGCAACTTCAACGAGTCTGTGCTCGAAGTTTTATTAAATTAAGTGAAGAGCTGTGTTATTTGGTAGCGTCTCTTCAGGGATAAACACAAAGAAAAAGACATTTGAGTGGGAGTGTGTGTGTGAGGCAGTGAAAGCTGTGGGGTCGGAGCAGCGTGGAAAATGGCGTACGCCACGTTTTGGTGCGTAGGCAACATTGATACATGACCCCCCAGGTCATCGTTGTTCTCCCCAAAGCAGTTTCAAGCCAAAGCAACTGGACCTGGTTCTTTGTCAGGAAGACGTTTCACCTCTGATCCAAGAGGCTTCATCAGTTCATGTACGCATCTGACCAGGACCAGGACCAGGACCAGGCTGGGACTGGACCAGGACCAGGACCAGGCTGGGACTGGTCCAAAGGTCTGGTGTGGAGATCCAGTTATTTCACCTCTAGTTAACAAAGTCAAAACCAACTTCCCACCAACAACTGTCGCTCCAACGACTGTCGTTGGTACGTGGGGCACAAAGGGTTCCAGTGACATCATCGGCCTTGTGCGCGCCCTCATTAGTGGCTAGAGCGACTCTTCAGACACATTTGAGTGAGGTCACGATCCCCCCTGACCCAAAGCCACTTCAGGTTCTTCTCCTCACAGAATAAGAAAGAAACAAAACTAACATCAAACTCTTTGGACTTTGCTGATAAGTTTTCAAAGCTGTCGTCTTGCCCCAGGTCTTTGGGAGAACGCCACATCAGAGTGAAGTGTGTGAGGGATGTGGGATTATTACTGTAGTTCGAGGCCTGCAGCCAGGATCCAGCACGCCGTTTGGCTCTGGGAGATGGAGTCTCTGAGAAAAGGCGTGGCGGTTGCATTCGCCGCCAACAGTGATATCATCACACGGTCTGGATTTTTAGCCTTATTACAAAATAGTTCACACTTTGGACGACACGTTTCTTTTTGTCCTGACCCTAAACGGCTCAAAGGAACGTCACTGAACCCATTTTATGTACATGACTTGAATCTTACTTTGCTAATTAATTAATAACACAAGTGAGAACACGAGTTGTTCGATTGATTTCCATTACTCAGCACTTTCAAAGCTGTCCTTTAACAACCCCAAAGCGGCTCCACCTTCACATTTCATGTCATTTGACCAACATGATCACCAGACAACAACACTGTTATCGGACGATTCTGCAAACCCGATTTCTTCTCTGATGATGTCCGTGACATAAAAGTTGGATGTGCACACGTTCACCACTGCACAATACCTCCACCTCCACACCTTTACTTTGGGTGTGCACCATAGACTGTATGAGAACATGGACAGCTTGACAGCTCCCCAAGAGTGTAACCAAAACATCTGGAGCGTCCCGTGGTGACTGGCTGCTGCCTGGGGCATAAGTCCCGCCCCCTCCATGATAGCAGATGAGACATGAACCAACAAATATATAAAAGTATACGTCAAAATAACCTTTAGCAAAGATGATTTCTGTCATTTTGGGTAGTTTTCTTTACACCAATGTAAGTTTTAGGGCGCACTCACACTGTCCAACCGTACCGTGCCCCAGCACGTGTCACAGCTAAAGTCTGGTTCCTTTGACCAGTGTGAGTGCAACCGTACCACGTCTAGGAGCGGCACGCTTGCCGTCCACGGCCCGTTTGGGAGAGGCGGGCTTTAGTAAAGCACGTTTGCACATGTACGAGCACGAGTGTGCGCACGTGTACGAGCACGAGGCCTACGGCGGCTCTGAGGTCATTTCCTGTGCGCCTGTTGGGACGTAGAAAAAAGAAGGAGGGACCATGCGCGGACATTTCAAACAATGGCGGTGAAAGGTTCACGTTGGTGTGATGCGGAGGTGGAGTGTTTACTGCAGATTTGGTCGATGAAAAGATTCAAAAACAGTCGACAAGACGCACAAAAACTCCGAGGTCTACGGAAAGATCTGGAAACAAAGCCACGCATCGCCATGACGTCATCAATGCGTGTGACGTGTTACGGCGTGATGACGTATAGGCAGCAAGAAGCATTCTCCGAGGCCCAGGTAGTGTGAGTACAAACGGGCCTGGAGGGGGGACAAGGACCCTAAAGCCCGGGGTCGGTGCGGAAGGACAGTGTGAGTGCGCCCTAAGAGTCATCAGGTGGGTTAAAATAAGCACTACGCCGACCAATGGATAACAGCAGATGAGAAGAAGGCAAAAATAGGCTTGTACACCCTGTCAAGGAGGTGGCTAGAGTATTTACATGATACACAATAAAGGCATCACTCCTTTCGTTGAACAAGTAATCAATGAAATGCTCAAATCTCCTTTTACCGCAGCCCCCGTGACAAAGAATCACGGATTACGTGGGTTACCAAACGGGCTCCAGAGAGGCCTACTGTTGGAGGGAAGGTGTATAGGATTGGTGAGCATGGGGGTGTGTGTGTTTTTTATAAATGTAACTCAAATTTTTCTTGCCTTTGAATCGCAGCCTCGCAGGTTTTGTGTGACTGTCACATAATGGGGTTTCCTGTCACGAGGTTGTCTGATTCCATTAATTTGCTTCACCCACGGCATTCTTTAGGGGCGACTGCCTGTACGCCCAACGCAGAGCTTTTTGAAGCTGCCACGTCTGTCTCTTTCTCTTTTACAAAGAGCTTTGGCGCTGCTGGAGAGCCTTTTTAAGAAACCAGAGCAATGTGGGGGGTGGACAGAGGGTTTGAATCGCCACGGTCTCTCAAAACACACTGAGGTACGAGGCCCTGAGTGTGAATAACAACGGCACAGCCCGAGCTGCTTTCTGAAGGAACTCACCCCTTGGACCCGTCTTGGGGAGAAAGGAGGTATTAGGAGCGCCCCCCGTCAGCCACCTGGAGTTCCTGCAGCCTACGAGTGCATTCCTGCGATCACAGCTAAGGAGAGGGGGTGGGGAAGAACAAGAAGGGCTCTTTTTACGGAGGAGGCCCAGGAGATACAGGCAACCCCCCACTGCCCCTGCTCTTTTCAGTGAACACACAGGACAGCAGGGATGGCCTCTCCATCTGAAACAACCCCTGGAGGGCAATGAAGGATCTCTCCTCTCTTCTTCACGGGTCTATTGGATGTGCAGGCGTGGAGGAGATTGGGAGGGAGGAACAAAATAGCGCTCTGACTGACACAAGACGTGGAGAAAGAAACAGGCGGTCAAAGAGCTGAGAGACTGAATGGTAACGGGGTCTTTTCAGACTGATGAGACAAAGGTGAGGAGGGGGGCAAATGTCACTTATTATACTGGATGCAAGATCGTCTGGCAGGATGAATTTAGTGTGTTTGACAGTTTACAGACTGATGTAGCAGAGATGTAACACAGATCTGTCCTGTCACAGTCAGGTGCAGTTTAAACACCATGTAAACTCCGTACCCCGGGTAAAGTCAGAGCTCTCCTACCCCTGTTAACAGACCTAGAGAGCTCCTTTAGTACCTGGAGCTCTCTTGCGTGTAAACATCTATTATTGTATTTCTCGTCTGCGCGTGTGCAGGGGTTGTAACTCCCAATCCCCACGCCGCTGCAGTGGGTTTAGACCCGGAAACAGACTAAACCAGGAAGCAACGGCGCCGAAAACAACGTGAAAGAAAACAACAACCGTAGAGCCGGTGAATGTTCTCATGTGTCCAGGTCGTCGTTCTCCCCAAAGAAGTTTCAGTCCAAAGCAACTGGACTTGGTTCTTTGTCAGGAAGACGTTTCACCTCTGATCCAAGAGGCTTCATCAGTTCATGTACGCATCTGACCAGGACCAGGACCAGGACCAGGACCAGGACCGGACCAGGACCAGGACCAGGACCAGGACCAGGCTGGGACTGGACCAGGACCAGGACCAGGCTGGTGTGGAGATCCAACTATTTAACTTCTTGTTAACAAAGTCGAAACCAAAACAACTGTCACTTGTTTTTTGTTTTTAAAGCCCTCGTCCCTGAACCTTCTGAAAATCATTCATCTGTACGTTTTTTAAAACTGGACCATGTTTGGACCAAGCCTGGGTGCGGTACAGTTGTACTCACACGGGTCAAACGGCAGGGATGGACGGTGTGAGTGCGCCCGTCATTGTGCAGCTCTAATAGACTTTCACAATGTTGTCAGCTTAAATGGAAACAATTCAGATAGTGGAGCAGTCGATTTGTGACGCTTGGAAAAATGTACCCATAGATTTACAGATGTGTGTTTTACCATGTAGGTCAATGGGGAGACGTGTTTTGGGGTCAGAGGGCATCAGGTGACGACCCGGAGGTTACAATCCCACTGTTCGCTATGGTCATCGGTGTCTACGGCGGCCATTTCCTGTGGGCCCGGCCACTTCCTGTGGGCCCGGCCACTTCCTGTGGCCTGGTGACGGTTTGGAAGCAAGATTTTTTTGAATTTTATGAATAAAATTTCATAAATAACATAATAAATATAAAGTAACATAATATAACTTATAGGCCTACATGTAAACATCCATAGAAGCACATCTACATATGCATATATAACCGTAAATATACATTTATAGCTCATATTTCTACACAAAGTTTGTTTGTTTTTTGTTTTTAAAGCCTGCCCTCGTCCCTGAACCTTCTGAAAATCATTCCTCTGTACCTTTTTTTAAAACTGGACCATATTTGGACGTTGCTTTAGCTCCGTGCCACTGAAATGCATCGACTTTTTAAAGTCGTGTGAACTGCTGACAACTTAAAATTAAACTTTTCCCTCAAACAAAGTGGTGCAGCTCATAGAAACATGTGGGAACGAAGCTAAGCTAACGGCAGCTAACATTCACAAATGCATCAGATGACTAAAGTACTGCATGTTTGCATGTTTGTGATGCTAACTATCGCTGTTAGTGTGTAAATATCTATTGTTGGCATTGAAAATATATATGAATCATGCACATACAGGAGTCATTCATGCACATGGCATTCAAAACACTCTCCGTAGAAACACGCTCATGGTCTGGAGACATTCTTATGTGTGTGTGTGTGTGTGTTTGCATGTTCTGACACACTTCATTTCAAGTGCACTCTTACGCGCTCGTGTGTCGCTGGAGGACCCTCACACACACTCCAACGACCTATACAAGAACCCTTTTTTCTGTCTGAATGCCTTAAGTTCCCTCGCAGAGCTTTACAATCCCCTCCATATGTTTGCATGTGAGCCTCCTCCAACCACACACACACACACACACACACACACACACACACACACACACACACACACATTACATCATGGCGGAGGTATTCCAGTTGGACCTATGGGGATTAGGAAATGGTGAGAGCTGAAACTTCTCCAGTAAAATCTCTGCACATCCCAGCTTCGTATCCAGCTACTTCCACTCTCCCCCTCCTCATCTCTGCACCTGCTTCTAGTTATTACCATCCCATCCTGCCCCCACCTCCTCTCTTCCCCACTGGGAAGCAGAGCCTGAGCTTTTCAGACTTCCTATTCAGAAGGTAAAGCACTGGAGAAACAGCTTTCTACCTCTGCAGCAGTGCGAGCCTGGGAGCCTCCTCGTTTGTGCCATTGTGTGCTTTTATCTTTTGACTCCGTCAGAGTCTGTGTGTGAAAGAGACGGTGGTTACCGGTTTGCCTCATACGCCAGATATATATCATCCTCATTGCAAGAGATTCCTTTGCTTCACTGAGACCACCGAGAGGAGCGACGGCGTGCACACACACACACACACACACACACACACACACACACACACACACACACACACACACACACACACTCAGAGCAGTAGTGAACCCACCTGTGGTTGCCCTGTCGTGGCTGTCAGGCTCAGTCTTCACTGAAAGAGAGAGGCACATGACTCACCCCGTACAAAAACGTCAAATTGGTATTATGATGGTAACGGATGGTGGTTTCCATGGGTACAAAGAGGTACCATGGTACTGTCCAATGCACCAGCCCTGTGCCTTGGTAGCTGCCAAAACTGTGCTATGGTACATGGCACTTAAGGGCGCACTCCCACTGTCCCTCCGTACCGTGCCCAAACAGGTTTCACGGCTAAAGTCTGGTTCCTTTGACCAGTGTTAGTGACCAGGTGGGCTTTAGTAAAGCACGTTTGCACGTGTACGAGCACGAGCGTGCGCACGTGTACGAGCACGAGGCCTACGGCGGTTCTGAGGTCATTTCCTGTGCACCTGTTGGGACGTAGAAAAGAGAAGGAGGGACCATGCGCGGACATTTCAAACAATGGCGGTGAAAGGTTCACGTTGGTGTGATGCGGAGGTGGAGTGTTTACTGCAGATTTGGTCGATGAAAAGATTCAAAAACAGTCGACAAGACGCACAAAAACTCAGAGGTCTACGGAAAGATCTGGAAACAAAGCCACGCATCGCCATGACGTCATCAATGCGTGTGACGTGTTACGGCGTGATGACGTATAGGCAGCAAGAAGCATTCTCCGAGGCCCAGGTAGTGTGAGTACAAACGGGCCTGGAGGGGGGGACAAGGACCCTAAAGCACGGGGCACGGCACGGAGGCACAGTGGGAGGGCGCGCTGAAACACACACACACACAGCAGAGGAAACAGCAGCTTTAGGGAGCTCTTTGTTAAATGTTCACTGTGTTTGACACAAGTTGATTAAAACTGATTAAAATAAGTTCAGAAAGGTTCTTTGGCCTAAATGCGTTCATTGATTATTTTACTTATTTATTGATCTGTTTTTACACAGTGGGAAATGCTTTGGTTGCATTGTTAACTAACTAACAAAATAATCAATTATTATTATAATTATATATTTTACTGTAAAAAAAAGAAAAAGTGCTCCACATGCATGAGTGTTTGCAGAGCACACGCACGCCCCCTGTTCCCTGTCTGCCTCTCCTGCAGGACTCAGGACACCATGTTCTGTGCTGGCTCCCTCTGCTGTCCACCCCGGGCTCTAAACGCCGGCATCAGTCCTTCACACACACCTCAACACTGGTTACTTAGATCCACGCTCATCGAGTCCACTCATTACAAACGTCAGGGCAGAGAGTCGTGCACAGGAACAATCAAAGAGGAGGTCAACTTTCATGATTAAGATAAACACGGCCCTGTTAAAAACACAAAACTCAACTGAAACCTCTGACTTCTATGTCCGTAACTATGATAAGATTATTATAACTTCTGATTTTAATCATTCATTCATCTTCATCCTCTTGTCCCTGTCGGGGTCTCGAGGCTGGAGCAGATCCCAGCTGACAGCGGGCGTGAGGTGGGGTCCACCCTGGACAGGACGCCAGTCTATCACAGGACACACAGAGACGAACAGAGACAGACAACCATTCACACCTACGGGTGATTTAGAGTCATCAATGAACCGAACACCTGCACGTCTTTGGACTGTGGGAGGAAACCGGAGAACCCGGAGAAAACCCACGCAGACACGGGGACAACATGCAAACTCCACACAGAAGGAGTGAGGCGACAGTGCTAACCACCACTCCACCGTGTCGCAGTGATTTTAACTTGCGTGTTGATAACATCCAGGACTGCAAGGCTGTGGATCTCATGCAACTTTTACATTCTTTTGCTTTTACTCAACACGTTTGTTGAGCCAACCAACAAATGTGGCGTTAATGTTGTTATTGATAAGACTAATAATATTAAAACATCAGATTGCTCCTGTTTTTCTCATACCACACGTGTGGTCAACGTTTCCTCAATGAAATGACATCGATTCATGAAAAGATAAATCACTTCAACTCCAAATTAAGATCAGCTCTTGTGCTAAAAAGACAGGAAATGTTTTGGCAAAATGAGCGAATGGACGGCTGAAGGAGTGCCTTAAAGCTTAACCATTTAATTAACCAACACTTAACCGTCCATGTGTCTATATTAAAGCCTGACACAGAGAGGCAGGGATATTTCTCTAATACACACAGACCACAAAAAGACACAAAACGACCACAAAAAGACACAAAACGACCACAAAAAGACACAAAACAACTACAAAAAGACACAAAATGACCACAAAAAGACACAAAACGACCACAAAAAGACACAAAACAACTACAAAAAGACACAAAACGACCACAAAAAGACACAAAACAACTACAAAAAGACACAAAATGACCACAAAAAGACACAAAACGACCACAAAAAGACACAAAACAACTACAAAAAGACACAAAATGACCACAAAAAGACACAAAACGACCACAAAAAGACACAAAACGACCACAAAAAGACACAAAACGACCACAAAACGACTCAAAACAACTACAAAAAGACACAAAATGACCACAAAAAGACACAAAACTACCAAAAAAAGACTCAAAACAACTACAAAAAGACTCAAAATGACCACAAAAAGACACAAAACCACCACAAAAAGACACAAAACGACCACAAAACGACTCAAAACAACTACAAAAAGACACAAAATGACCACAAAAAGACACAAAAAGACCACAAAAAGACACAAAACTACCAAAAAAAGACTCAAAATAACTACAAAAAGACACACTGCGTGCTGTCTTATTGTGCTCTTGTTGTTATTGTGTTGCATGCGTTCTGTGTTTGTGCGTCTGCTCTAACTGCTGTGCATGTTTTGTAGATCGCCCTGGCTGTAATTGTGTAACTTTAATCTGATTGTCTCTATATTCAGTTGTGTTTTTAGGGCGACTTTAACGTCTGTCCAGGGACGACAGATGAAAAACAGCCTCTAAACTTAAACTCTCCCGTCCTCTACAGCCTCTTAAACCCAAATATCAACACACTGCTTTGCATGTTGGTGCACGGGTACTTTAAAGAGTTGCTGCAGGTTGAGAAAATCCTAAAACCAGTGACAAAAAAACACAAATTCACTGATTTTTTGAAGCTTTTCAGTGTCACAAGGACACCCATTCACGTTTAATATCAAGGGTTTCACAGTGTCCTTGCTGCTTGTACACGCTGTGTCTCGGCTCCTATTTGAAACTCAAGTTACCACAGAAAAAAAAGTGCTTTTCACTGCTTTTAACAGCAAAATACCAAGAAAAGCACGACACAATGCAGCTTATCCTTACAAATTGATATTGCCGAGCAACACGAGTCAATCAAAAGTGTCTGTGCGACCACACCGGGCGGGAGTTAGAGTCTGGACCTCCTCGAAGACCTCACACCAATAGGCCTCTCTCCCTTTCTCCTCTCCTCTATTCTTCATTGTTTAATTCAAGTGTCAATTTTCCGCCAGCGCCTGTGTTGACCCTTTCTCCCGCCGTTGTCTCCGCTCAGTGGGGCGGGATTCCTCCCACTTAATCGCTGATCCAATTAATTTGGGGGAACCTTTCGGCGCTTCTTTAGAAGAATGACGGCCGCTGAATAAAAAACGTGCAACAAAAGACGCGCGTTAACACAGAGCGGTGTCGTTGATTGACACCGGTGCCAAAATGCCGGCGTTGCCATTATGCTGGATGGAGTTATGGGACCTCGGCGGAGAAAGGTGGCCTCCGTGAAAGAGAAGGAACACGTCTAATTAACTTGTCTAATCAAAGTTTGTGGCAGTGACTCGACCGCCCCACGGGGTTTTACCGCCTCGCCTCCTGGTCGGACTTTTTAAATGGCAGGAGCTTATTAAACTGATGTCATTTTACCTTTTCTGCAGCGCACACCTGGCGTCTCTATGCACCATTCTCCACCGGGCGCACAAGGGGAAACACTTGGCAGAGCTACAGTGGGTTTCAAACTGCCACACACGGCAGGAGGGCGCCACTAAACTCTGCAAGAACAGCTACTCCAACACTATTCAGGACGTAACTATGCACTTCTTTGTTAAACTTGGGTTTAATTGCTCATATTCCCATTGGTTAACCACATGTGTGCGCCGTGAGCGGTCGTTGGGAGACGGATCCATAATAATCAGGATAAGACGTTACTGTAAATAGGCGCCTGTGCATGTGCACAGCTGTGTACACAGAGGGTGGAGTGGACAATCACAGACGGGCCATTCTCCGTGAGTCCTGGCTTCATTATTTGACGGAGCGGGCTAATTGGGGGTCGGGATTGAATTCCTCACACACACACACACACACACACACTCACACACACACATATGAGCTGGCATAAATAAGTCACTGGGTGTTCATGAATCTGCACTGACACAGTGCTTATGTGACCTCTCTGCGGGGCGTCTTCTGGCCAAATGAGTCTCAGGCCGCCCTCCCACTGTGCCTCCGTCCCGTGCCCCGTGCTTTAGGGTCCTTGTCCCCCCCTCCAGGCCCGTTTGTACTCACACTACCTGGGCCTCGGAGAATGCTTCTTGCTGCCTATACGTCATCACGCCGTAACACGTCACACGCATTGATGACGTCATGGCGATGTGTGGCTTTGTTTCCAGATCTTTCCGTAGACCTCGGAGTTTTTGTGCGTCTTGTCGACCGTTTTTGAATCTTTTCATCGACCAAATCTGCAGTAAACACTCCACCTCCGCATCACACCAACGTGAACCTTTCACCGCCATTGTTGTTGTTAAATGTCTGCTATGTCCCAACAGGCGCACATAAATGACGTCAGAACCGCTCAGGTTCAGACTCGTTGAAGTTGCGCTTCTTACCTTTACTCATAGTTTAAACCTGATGGTGCAGAGAGGGAATCCCCGGTGCACGCCCTATTTACATATATTTGCATATTCAAATGGGGGCGTGGACAGGGAGGAGTTAAGCACTTCTACATGTGCGCTCAGTTCCACATTGATTGGGATGTACAAAGGAAAAGTGCTTGGATCCACGCGTACGCACACTTGGATACATCTGATTGTTTTTGCGCGTACGACAGTTTCTGGATTCTAGCGTACGCCATGTTTCCACGCAAGCCTTAGTACATGAGGCCCCAGGTCTGGTGTATCCAGTGTCTTCTTCCCCACCTCAACAGGGACAAAGGCTGTTCCTCAGGTGGTGGTTCTCAGCTTTATTGTAGCGTCTGGTGCTAACGTCCTTTAGGCAGGCGGAGCCCCGTCTCGTACGTTCAGCACAGTCGACACGTCTGCACGTCTGAGACCTGAGGCAGAGAGGATTTATTTAATAATGAGCGCACTGTAACTCCCCTCCGTCCCCGTGGCTTCTGCCTAAGTGGCTGCAGGTGAGTGTGCACAATCACTCCCGTCTTTGCCACTTTGAGGTGAGTAGACGAATAAATAAGCGTCGCACAGCGCAACTAATTGTTCCATTACACAAAATGGAAAGTGCAGGAGGGGTAATCAAGCACCTTTGTCGCAAACATGCCACAAAAAACGTCTCTAGTCTGTTTGATTTAGTTTTGAGGTCGTCCACAGTCCACCCGCACTCTCAGGTAGGAATTAAAACACAGCTGGCAGTGGATAACATGTCATTAAGTGCAGCATTTTATTTATTTCACAGCTTGAGGAAGGTTGTCAGAGTACCGTGGGCGACACCGTGGCTAACACAAGTACCATGCAGACACACCTGCAGCACCACAGCTCTCTGCTAAAATCAACCCCCTGTAAAGAAAACACTGACATTTTAAAATGGTGTTAAAATCTCATCACACTCTGAATGTTGGGTGCATATTTTTAATATTGTTCTGTCGTGGCAATGGAGCTGTCGGGTTACCTTCTATGATGCATAGGGGTTCAGGGTTTGAAATTACCAGCCAGTTTAGGCCCTCCCACTGTGCCTCCGTCCCGTGCCCCGTGCTTTAGGGTCCTTGTCCCCCCCTCCAGGCCCGTTTGTACTCACACTACCTGGGCCTCGGAGAATGCTTCTTGCTGCCTATACGTCATCACGCCGTAACACGTCACACGCATTGATGACGTCATGGCGATGCGTGGCTTTGTTTCCAGATCTTTCCGTAGACCTCAGAGTTTTTGTGCGTCTTGTCGACTGTTTTTGAATCTTTTCATCGACCAAATCTGCAGTAAACACTCCACCTCCGCATCACACCAACGTGAACCTTTCACCGCCATTGTTTGAAATGTCCGCGCATGGTCCCTCCTTCTTTTTTCTACGTCCCAACAGGCGCACAGGAAATGACCTCAGAACCACCGTAGGCCTCGTGCTCGTACACGTGCGCACGCTCGTGCTCGTACACGTGCAAACGTGCTTTACAAAAGCCCACCTCTCCCAAACGGGCCGTGGACGGCAAGCGTGCCGCTCCTAGACGCGGTACGGTTGCACTCACACTGGTCAAAGGAACCAGACTTTAGCCGTGGAACGTGCTGGGGCACGGTACGGAGGCACAGTGGGAGTGCAACTGTATCGCACTCAGGCACAGTACGCTTGCTGGCCGCAGCCCGGTTATGAGAGGTGGGCTTTTGTAAAGCACAAGTGGACACACGTGCTGCTGACAGAGTGGAGGTGGGCTAACGCTGAGAGCTAATGCTACTGTGTTGACCTGCATCAGTAGCTACACATCATAGCATGACAGGAGAACAGCAGTGACACAAACAAGCGCTTTAAGTGGGTATTGATGGTCATTGTTGCCCAGTTGGAATACATTGCAGCCCGGTCAGTGGTTGCTGGGCTCGAGTGCTCTCACTCAACAGTCGACCAATTTCAAAAATGGTCCCCATTTATCACTTACACAGGAGTACAAAGGAAATAGGGTCCGTCCAGGTTGAACAACAATTCTCCTTCATGCTAGCGCGTCACAGCACATCACAGCCCTAGAGCTGTTTGCTGTTTCCATCCTAACACACTGCAGCAGTCATGGCAGTCACTTACACAAGGACAACAGGAAGGAGTCAGTAGACTGTGAAGACAGGAGAGAAGATCCGCTGACCCTTCGGAGGGGCCCGTTAATGCTCAGTACGATGAGCAGACAGAGTGAAGGGAGGAGTGTTTGGGGATGTGCAGATGGGGAAAGGTTAGAGATCTTCCTTCTGGGACCAAAGAACAGCAAGAGTGAAGCATTACACCCCCCCTGTCTTCCCTTCCTGTCCACCAAGCTGAGACACGGCTCAGATCATTTGAACTCCCAGCGTGGGCCGAGCAGCAGCTAATTAGCAGCAGTCAGTCTGTCTCCCTCTGAATCTCTGAAAGTCAAAGCTGAAATGACTATGGAGCGGTAAAGCACAAATCTGATCAGACTCATTTTCAGGATGCCATGATCAATCAATCAATCTGTCAACTATTGCATAAATTAGTCGATTCATCTATTATTTCTAATTTCACGTGTAGTGCAGCGCAAACCAACATGTAAATGGGCTTGCACCTGTAGGTGAAGCCCCCGAGAAGTTCCTGTGCGTTCATCCTGGGCCCGTGGCAGGTCCCCCCCCCCCACCCCCCTAACCCCCCACCGCCGTTCATGTGACCAGAAGGAAATCCCCAACAATGACATACGTTTACATGCAGTTTAAAAACCCGATTATACTTATGGGCGTAGTCTCATCTCTCATCTCATCTTCAGCCTCTTATCCGGGGTCGGGTCTAGGGCGCAGCAGCTCCAGCAGGGGACCCCAAACTTCCCTTTCCCGGGCCACATTAACCAGCTCTAACTGGGGGATCCTGAGGCGTTCCCAGGCCAGTGTGGAGATCTAATCTGCGTGCTCGTACATGTGCAAACGTGCTTTACAAAAGCCCACCTCTCCCAAACGGGCCGTGTCCGTTTCCACTGTCGTATGTGGCTTCTTTCTTGTGCCACAGTGCCGACACACCGTCACGGTTTGATCCACCAACCTCTTTCCTTCATCATTATTCGTGACGGGGCAGACAAAATGAGACGCGGGGCGTTCAAGCTCCTCCGTTCCCCCGCTCGCCATGACCACACCGCCCTGAACAAGTGTGTGGACTGAACACGTGCACGACCAAGACCAAAGATATTGATCCTGATGACACGGATCAATGATGACCCACTACAGAGCCCCACTCCGGGCTCACATCACAGACAGCTTTAACCGTGTGTCCAAGCTACTCGTTATCTCAGGAGGGGGGGGCACTTGTGACAAAAGTGGGCTTCATTGACCCAGAAATCTGGATTAAATATTGGAGGAAAGAAAAAACAACTTTTACAATCCAATATTACTCATGTCTGAATGTCACCCACTCATAATGGAAGCAGCCAAAGACGACACGTTAAGCTGGAGGGTAGAGAAAGAAGAGAGGAGCAACAAGAGAACACTCGCCCACCACCAATTTCCGGGTGTCATGCTTGCACTTCTTTGATGTCTCCAGTTTGGCATAAGCATTCTGTCTATTCACTCTTTTGCATGATTAATGTCTGCGGCATGAATAAAAGGGTTTGAGGAGTCGAACACACTGTGTGGGCTGCTGCTGCCCGTTTCTGCACCACAAGATTTTGTATTTTGCTGCAGCTTGCAGGTTTAATACTGAACCGACCAAAAAAGTTTAGAGATACATGAGAAAATAGGGTCCAAAAAATATATGTAAACACCGAACTCCAGGTAGGGATTGAGTCCTGACCCCAAGTGATGAGTTCAAGGACCTCGGGATCTGGTTCCCGAGTGAGGGGACGATGGAGCGTGAGTTTGGCCGGAGAATCGGAGCAGCGGGGGCGGTGCTGCAGTCGCTCTACCGCACCGTTGTGATGAACAGAGAGCTGAGGAAGACAAAGCTCTGGATCTACCCTCAGTCCTGGTTCCTACCCTCACCTGGGGTCATGAAAGCTGGGTCAGGACCCAAAGAACCAGGTCCAGGTCAGGACCCAAAGAACCAGGTCCAGGTCCAAGCGTGTGAACTGTGTTTCCTCAGGAGGGGGTCTGGAGTCTCCCTTAGAGAGAGGGGGAGAAGTTCAGCATCCGTGAGGAACTCGGAGTAGAGCCGCTGCTCCTTTGTGTTGAAAGGAGCCAGTTGAGGTGGTTCAGGATCATCTGGTCTGGATGAACCCTGGGCGCCTCCCTAGGGAGGTGTTCCAGGCACGTCCAGCTGGGAGGAGGCCTAGGGGAAGACCCAGGACCAGGTGCAGAGATTAGATCTCCACACTGGCCTGGGAACGCCTCAGGATCCCCCAGTTAGAGCTGGTTAATGTGGCCCGGGAAAAGGAAGTTTGGGGTCCCCTGCTAAAGCTGCTGCCCCCGCAACCCGACCCCGGATAAGCGTTTGAAGATGAGATGATGAGAGATGAGAAACACCGAAATTGTCAAGACTCGGTTCTCTCAGTCCCTCCTCTCTCCCTTTGGTGTGAGTTTGTCTCCCTCTTGTGTCTTGTCCTCTAGGTCCGGTAGCCATGTTTCCCCCAAGCTGCAGCCTGTTACGCTGATCACCTG
The DNA here is from genome assembly GCF_963691815.1 of Echiichthys vipera. NCBI lineage: Eukaryota > Metazoa > Chordata > Actinopteri > Perciformes > Trachinidae > Echiichthys > Echiichthys vipera. Next base: position 984,498 of record NC_139834.1, read on the forward strand.
TGGACTACTACTTAAACCCTGAGCTGACAGGCATGCAGCGCCAGGCCGTTGTTATCCTTTCCTTGTTTCCCGTGTTCCTGTTTTCCCTCGACCGTCTCGTCCCTGGTTACCTGTTACCCTGAGTCCAGTCTCTTTGTGTTATCCCCGTACCGTTCATGACAGAAATCCCCCTGTTAAACAAATCATTAAATATCAGAAGCCTGTATCCTTGGATCAATGCTTTAGATACATTCTTATAATGACGTGGAAATGAACATAAAGTAACTTCTGGAGGCATTTAACAAGCTCTGTCTCGCCTTCAAGACTTCAGAGAAAGTGATATGTAAGTATTTCCTACCTGAAGCCAGTGTTTACGCTTTTCGTTTACTGTGTTTTGAACGTCCAGACGATCACCCAGACCTCAAAAAGAGGATCGAAACGATTTCCTATCCCTTTCATGGATCTGCCATGACAGCTCCCCATTTGTTGTGTGTGTGGCAGAAACATCATAAACTAAAACTAAAACAAGTTCTTAGGGCGCACTCCCACGGTCCGTCCGTACCGTGCCCCGTGCTTTAGGATACTTGTCCCCACCTCCCTCTCTCCCCGCAGGCCAGGCCCGTTTGCACTCACACTACCTGGGTTTGCGTCAAACAGGCGCACATAAAATGGCCTCAGAACCGCCGTAGGCCTCGTGCTCGTACACGTGCGCACGTTCGTGCTCGTACATGTGCAAACGTGCTTTACTAAAGCCCACCTCTCCCAAACGGGCCGTGGACGGCAAGCGTGCCGCTCCTAGACGCGGTACGGTTGCACTCACACTGGTCAAAGGAACCAGACTTTAGCTGTAAAACCTGTTTGGGCCCGGTACGGAGGCACAGTGTGAGTGCGCCCTAAAACTACCCTCTCCCTCCACCGGCCACCTGCTTTTAAATCAGCTTTATTTGTCATTCATTTACAAAACAGTGCAGCTCGGGTCAGAATGACCTCAAAGTTGCATTAAATGCGACCTGGCTGTTCAAGAACCCGTTCCCTGTCCGTCGAAAAACACTTACTGAGCTGAAATGGAGTCTTATATTCCACCCAGCTCTAATAATGATAATAATCTATATCTATAATCTATTCGTTGATGTCCGCTTACTGCAGATATTGACATATGCCAATGAATCACAATTACCAATGAAAGAGAAATGCTCCAGTACAGTTAACAGTTAACTTTGTCTTTACCTTTGGATCCCTTTAACCTGACACGGGGGACTCTATGACGGAGCGGAGGCCAGCGGACAGAACGCCCCGCTCATCCAGGATGTGCCTGGGCACCTCTCTGTCTGACCCACAAGGATGCAGCAGTATTTAATTCAATTACCCGTGAGTTTACTCCAGTGTACGCAAGGTCTCTGCATCCTCGGCCGACTGAAGTCATAAAACCCAGGCGGGGCGGAGGTAACCGCACTGAGGCTGCAAAGTGTCTTAAGTGGTAGAAAAAAGCCCATGGCCCATTAATTTTCAAATTAAGCGCTGACTGCCAGCACCCATTTTGTCCTTTGTCATAAAGGGATTGACGTGGAGGTTACTGCTGCCTGCCTTTATGTGTCCAACCCCTCAGGGCCCGTCTCAATCTGCTCCCTCAGGCTGCTTTTGTCTCTGTGTGTTCTGGTGCTTCATCCAATTAGCATGCCACGTTGGTAAGTATGCACCATGCAGGTTTGAATATGCCCATACCTGCCTCTCAGATTTCCGTAATTGCACCGTGGCCTCATTATCTCATCTAGCTAACTAAGTGCTTGTGCAAAAGGATGTGTGGATTAGTGTGTTTGAGTGTGTGTGTGCATGCTTGTTTTTGCTTATGCCGACATCACATCTGCAGAGAGTATAGTTTCCCGAAAAGTCCTCTGACCTTCCATCCAGTAAAAACAGTTTGCAGAGTTAGTTTGCAGCGCCGAGTGAAAACTGGCTGGCAGCCGTATGCGTATGATTCATTCTGGATGCAGAGAGGTGGGCAAATGGCGCTGATTGTCTCTTAGCGGTTCATTAAGCAGCAATAAGGTCGAGCATTAGCCCTTAGCCATATGATATTCATGGCTGCTGATACCACTTAGCCCAGCATCTGCTTCTGCTGCTCATGTCAGAGTCGATCCATAAACAAGCCAAATCAATATGCCAAAGCACTCGAATCATCGTCTGACAGCAGGCGGAGAGAATACCTGACCCTGTGTGGGTCTCGCACACAAAGAGGCAGATCCAAGGGTTACTGTGGGTAAATGTTAGCTTACTGTATCCACATATAGGCTCATAACATCCCTATAGATGTAGAACATGTCAGGGGAAGATCAGACCATGTCATTAAACCATAAGAAGAACAGCTTTTTCTAGTTTTTACAGAGGATAGAGGAATGGGGAGACCATAAAGTTAGACAAAATACAATCATATATGCGCCCAGACGCTAACAAGATTGACCTTCATTTAGCTAATCCGCACATCTCCACCCTGTAAATCACTAAACTCATAAACCGGAGGCCATGTTCTGGGTTTTCTAGGGCTGTAACGGAGTCTAACATGTTTTATTCAAATTGAATCTGGCTGGTGGACACAACCTTTTGACTGTTGTGTTTATATCATATAAACAAGGTGGGACCACATTGCGGCCGGCCAAAGTTCCAGAAAGAACCGGAAAATGTTCTTCTCAAGAAGTGGAAGTCCAAGCTTTACTCGCAAGGCAAAATTACCGCATCACGCAAATCCATCCGGTGGTGTAGTCTACGTGATACGCAGGTAGACGCGGTTTACCCACTAGGAAAGGTCAAGGATTGCCGTACACCCAAGTCAATGACTGAGCAAATGAGAGTTCATTCATCTCATCTCCAACCTCTGATCCTGGATCAGGTCTCGGGGGCAGCAGCTCCAGCAGGGACCCCAAACTTCCCTTTCCCGGGCCACATTAACCAGCTCTAACTGGGGGATCCTGAGGCGTTCCCAGGCCAGTGTGGAGATCTAATCTCTCCACCTGGTCCTGGGTCTTCCCCGAGGCCTCCTTCCAGCTGGACGTGCCTGGAACACCTCCCTAGGGAGGCGCCCAGGGTTCATCCTTACCAGATGATCCTGAACCACCTCAACTGGCTCCTTTCAACGCAAAGGAGCAGCGGCTCTACTCCGAGTTCCTCACGGATGCTGAACTTCTAGGGTGAGTTCATTCATGGTCCTCTTAAATGTGCATTCATTTACACCATGAATGGTAATGTTATTTATCAATCAGATAATTAGTTATTGAAAGAGTGGAACATTTATTATTATTGTTAAAAATAGTTGCACTCTTAAACCTGCATTGAAAATTGCCAGCGGATCAAATCTGTGCTCCTGGGACCATATTCCTATAACATAACATCTATGGGCGCACTAACACTGTCCTTCCGCACCGTGCCCTGTGCTTTAGGGTCCTTGTCCCCCCCTCCAGGCCCGTTTGTACTCACACTACCTGGGCCTCGGAGAATGCTTCTTGCTGCCTATACGTCATCACGCCGTAACACGTCACACGCAATGATGACGTCATGGCGATGCGTGGCTTTGTTTCCAGATCTTTCCGTAGACCTCGGAGTTTTTGTGCGTCTTGTCGACTGTTTTTGAATCTTTTCATCGACCAAATCTGCAGTAAACACTCCACCTCCGCATCACACCAACGTGAACCTTTCACCGCCATTGTTTGAAATGTCCACGCATGGTCCCTCCTTCTTTTTTCTACGTCCCAACAGGCGCACAGGAAATGACCTCAGAACCGCCGTAGGCCTCGTGCTCGTACACGTGCGCACGCTCGTGCCCGTACACGTGCAAACGTGCTTTACAAAAGCCCACCTCTCCCAAACGGGCCGTGGACGGCAAGCGTGCCGCTCCTAGACGTGGTACGGTTGCACTCACACTGATCAATGGCACTACGCTTGACCCGAAAAACCTGTTTTGGCGCGGTGCGGAGGGACAGTGTGAGTGCATCCTAAGGCTGAATGTGGCTCTTAACTGGCAGAGTTAGACGGTGATTAACACTCAACAGTAGAAAATCAATCCAGTCTCCCCAACTGTAAATGTCATTGGCCGTTAAGTATCGTGTTGCTTAGAATAAATGGACATAAACAGTCTTTGAAAATGCTCTCAGTCACATGTAGATGCATTAGTGAGCGTGGTGGTGCTTATGTGGTGTCACTCTGGGGCAGGTGAGTCTGAGTATAGTGAATAACTAAACTACACCGCTGTCCCGAGCCACAGTGATCCGATCAATGAGCGTCCTGTGAGGAGCCACGGGGGGCAGGGTGGGAACCAATGATGGCTCCTAAAGAGGTCAACGTAGACGCTACAATAGCATCAGTGATGAACAACAGCGGCACTAAAGGCTTTTCTTTATAATAATAACTCATTTATTTTCTATAGTGCTTTACAAGATACTCTGAAGAGGTGAGTTTTGGTTAATGATTTGAATGTTGTCAGGTTGGTGCAGTCGCTGATGTGTTTGATGAACTGTATTCTGTTTGTGAGGTATGCATCGTGATGCGGACATGGAAGATTCTGAATCCTACTGGTGCCTGTTGCCGTGGCCCTGTTTGCAGGTCTCTGCTGATGGTGGTGGTGCCTGCTGCCGTGGTCCTGCATGACGCTTCCGGAGCTGTTCAGAAGTGACATCGAGGAGGAAGAGTTCAGTGGATTTAGTGATTAGCAGTGACAGAGTGTTTGGTAAACGTAGAGCATGTTCTATATGTTATAGTTCTGTGTGATTAGTGACAGAGTGTTTGGTAAACGTAGAGCATGTTCTATATGTTATAGTTCTGTGAATGACTCTTACCGTAACATGTTACGTTAACACACCAGGCACGTTCTCAGCTCGTTGTTCATGCGTCATATAACGTACACTTATTCAGCCTGTTGTTCTCTGTTCTAGTTTTAGTTTAAATTGCCTTTTAAGATGAAATGTCGTTTCTCTGTGTTAGACTTAAACTCTAGTGCGACTCATATCTGGTTTTTCCTTCTTTATTCTGCATTTTCGGCCGGTGAGACTTAAACTCTGGAGCGACTTTTAATCCCAAAAATACGGTAATATGCAAAACCACAACAACTTCAAGATATCCTAAAACAGTCATGTGATGTGATCATTATAGCGATCTGACAACTTTGAGAGTTGCATAGTGTGCAGGTGCCATTAGTGAATGAAGTGGTAGATGATTTGCAATCAGTCTTTTTGTAAATCCCTCTTGAAAGAAGTTGGAAGAAGCTTGGATCCATGCAAGGGACCTTGTACCACTAGGACTTTAAACAGGCGACATACGGAGGACTGAATATCAACATGATTCATCACCTGCGTTTCAGGTTAGTTTGTTTGTTCGTCTGCCTTCAACATGATACCATTTGCTGATGTATACAAACAAACATTAGAAAGGTAATTGGATGTGGCAGAGTTAGTACAAGAGAGGAAAAAAGGACGAACGCATTCATCCTTATCAAGATCAAGTGCAGCGGCCCTTTCACCTCATTGAATCCCTAACTCTGATAGGAGGAGATGTGCTCTTGAAGCAGTGAGAGAGATGTGGATGGAGAGACCAGACTCCATTTTATCAATTAAGTCTGCATGCTGCAGGAGCCTGGGCAGGAGGATAATTACTTAGGGAGAGTGATCAGAGACTAATCTAATGATGATGCCCTTTGCTACCAGACTTGATGAAGCAGCACTCCTGCGGGACTGGGCCCTGGCTGTGAAACTAAAGAAACACATACACGTCAGGCAGCCTCGAGTTAAATAAGGAAAAACTAGCTGCAGCATTCAGAACCATTCGAAGACTTATAGTTATAGCATGCTGCAGATCTGAGAGCAAGACTTTACAATCGAATCTGAGGGCGCCCTCCCACTGTGCCTCCGCACCATGCCCCGTGCTTTAGGGTCCTTGTCCCCCCCTCCAGGCCCGTTTGTACTCACACTACCTGGGCCTCGGAGAATGCTTCTTGCTGCCTATACGTCATCACGCCGTAACACGTCACACGCATTGATGACGTCATGGCGATGCGTGGCTTTGTTTCCAGATCTTTCCGTAGACCTCGGAGTTTTTGTGCGTCTTGTCGACTGTTTTTGAATCTTTTCATCGACCAAATCTGCAGTAAACACTCCACCTCCGCATCACACCAACGTGAACCTTTCACCGCCATTGTTTGAAATGTCCGCGCATGGTCCCTCCTTCTTTTTTCTACGTCCCAACAGGCGCACAGGAAATGACCTCAGAACCGCCGTAGGCCTCGTGCTCGTACACGTGCGCACGCTCGTGCTCGTACACATGCAAACGTGCTTTACTAAAGCCCACCTCTCCCAAACGGGCCGTGGACGGCAAGCGTGCCGCTCCTAGACGTGGTACGGTTGCACTCACACTGGTCAAACGCACTAGGCTTTAGCTGAAAAAACGGTTTTGGCCCGGTGCGGAAGGACAGTGTGAGTGCGCCCTGAGTGATACAAAGGTGTGGATTAGGATCTCTGCTTGAGGTGAATTAACTTGTTTCACTTCTTTACAATCCCCAGTGTCCTTGGGCCTCCCTAATGATCCGTCCGTAGTTCTTAAAAATGTTTCCGTCCACTCGGCCTCGACTCCTAAATCTCTGCGTCCACAGGAAACCAGGTGCAGCGACTCCAAACGCTGTAGTACCCATGCCAGGCCTGGAGGTGGTGCTGTCACTGCCACAGAAACACACCAACAACAGAGAAGAAGAGACGGGGAGACGCTGTGGAGAATCCAAACACCGGAGAGTTTCTCTCCAAATCCTCCTCCATCCTAGAGACAAACGTGTCCCTGGTTCTGGTCTTAGTGGAGACTTTGGTGCAGGGGTGGATGTTTGGTGCACTGTGTGTAGACACATCCTAGGATGCGCTGGGACACATCATCAGTGATGTTATAACCTGAGATCGACGGCGTTTCGGGTCTCTCAACATCAGACACCCTCCCTCAGGCGACCCAGCCGGGGTGATCAATCCCCGGCTTGTGCCCCGGCTTGCGCCCCGGCAGCGTTAGCCCACTTTTCGGACCTTATAGTCCAGATCCACCTGGAGGCTCTCTCTGCAGCCTCTGTGGCGGACTTGACGGCTCTCCTCCGAGCAGCACCCGAGATGGCAAGAAGGCTGTAGGCCCTGCACAGGGATTGGCAGCGAAGCCCCGACATCCCACCTGTATTGGCTCGCAGCGGGCTTTCCAGCCTCTCCTCCGGCAGACTTCGATGAGCTCCTGGTATTCGAGCCGCTTACGCTCATTGGCCTCTTCCATTCGGTCCTCCCAGGGGACTGAAATACTCTATGAAGCTACTTGGAAATCTGTGACATCTAGAACAATGTTGCACCTCAGTTCATTTGTCTCTCTACATCGGCTTTGTCTGTCAGTGAGCTGCCCTTTTATTGTCTTTCTGTCTGGTGAATGGCTAATACTCCCCCTCTCCTCTATCTTCTGCTACTCTTGCCATCTCTTTCTTTCTGTTTCAGCCAGCATGGCGAAGGCAAGGATTATCCCTCCAGTGAATTTCCACTTGACAGAGAGTGGGGTGCTTTTGAACTCTCACTGACTGAAGCCTCGTCTCAATCCCAGGCTGTTCATGGGGCTCGAGACGTGGGGTGAGCTACAAAGATGGTGACGTCAGACACAGAGTACAGAGAAAGACATGGTGGGAGAGGAGGCTCAGGGAGTAAGGCAGCAGATAAACAAGGTCCACTGACTCAAATCTGTGAGGTTTGATAAGAATTAAATTACAGTCGTCTCTCTTGCTATTCATGACGTTTCCAGAAAATACCCGGCACTTTTTTTTAAGGTAGATCTTAGAAGTGGAGGCAAGTCGCATCATAGAAGAAGATTACAACTACTCATACGATAGAAGAGAGTGCATCGTGTGCAAACAATGGCTCTTATGATGCGTTTGTTAAATCAGTTGGATGTTATAATGGCTCAATTTTGACTGGTTGACGTGTGTGTGTGTGTGTGTGTGTGTGTCTGTGTGTGACGATTGCTGATATACGCCTATTCTCTTACGTGAATGGCTCAATTTCTAGATAACTGTGGATTACGTACGTCATCATCTTGATTTTAGGTCATTTTGGGGTTTCAGGGCTTGAAGCAAGGCACATTTCCATAACCTGTTTTGCAGATAGTGCCATCTTTGGAGTCGCAGAATGCATCGGGCCGCCTGTCCGAGGTCTTTGACCCTTGATCTGCTGTGTGCTTGTGGCCAGGTAAAGCCGCCTATATGTCTTTTTATTTTTCCATATAAGCAGAGCAGTGGCGGCTGCTGGTCTTTGAAGAAGGGGAAGCAAATTTTTCGGGCCTACATCATAAATGTGTTTATTTTTATTTATTTATAAATTCTTCCCTTCGGTTCTTTTCAAGAAAATGATCTGTGATCTTGTCCAACCAGGCGTCTGGGCAACTAGGCGTCTTTTCCAGGGACGTGACCAGTGTCCTCTCAATGGCAGCAGAGCTCGGCTGCTTAAACGGCCTTGGCCCAGCTGGAGCTGCTGCGCCAGGCTACTGTGAAGTGAGTGATGGTGAGTGTGAGTGACGGGGGGAGAAGCTCTGCAGCGCCTGCTGCTCATTGGGGAAAGTCACTAGCTCTTCTGTGAGACTCCATGAATGTTAAAAAAAATAATAATAACAAAATATAAGCCTGTGAAGGTTCTCATGTGTCCAGGTCGTCGTTATCCCCAAAGTATTTCAGTCAAAAGCAACTGGACTTGGTTATTTGTCAGGAAGACGTTCACCTCTCAATCAAGAGGCTTCATCAGTGCATGTATGCATCTGACCAGGACCAGGACCAGGACCAGGCTGGGACTGGAGCAGGATCAGGACCAGGTCCAGGCTGGGATTGGTCTAACTACCTGGTGTGGAGATCCAGGTATTTAACCTCTCACAGGCCAATGATGTCACTGGAACCCTTTGTGCTCCGTCGTTAGAGTGACAGTCGTTAATGGAAGTAGGTCTGGACTTCGTTAGTGCTGGTCCAGTCCCAGCCTGGTCCTGGTCCTGGTCTAGCGGTTGGTGGAAGTAGGTCTGGACTTGGTTAGTGCTGGTCCAGTCCCAGCCTGGTCCTGGTCCTGGTCCTGGTCCAGTCATTGGTGAAAGTATGTCTGGACTTGGTTAGTGCTCTATTGAGTGTGAACCACAGTGGTTGGAGGACGTTTGTGAACAGTTGTTCTTTGAGGTTAGATTGTTGAATGAAGGGATGAAAGGGCAGCATTGTAAACTGGAGATAAGTGGAGTCTCAGACCTCCTCCTCTGGTTAGCCATGGTTTCTCTTCTCTTACTTCTCTTTCAAACCATCTGTCCTCTCTGTCCAGGATGTGGACATTGCTGTCATCAAAGGAGTGGGCTTTCTCCTTGAGATGTGAGTGGGCAGCAGAGTCCAGGCCTGAGGAGTTAGCTCTCCTGTGTTGGGCCGTGCGTTTATGCAGTGGTTCTTTTGTTTCTCCCATGTAGAGATCTTTGCGTTCCTCGTTGCATTTGACGGCATAAACCTTTTACTAGTTTCTGTGTTAGTGTGTTTCTGGGTATTACAATACATGAATCCATTCTAGGTTTTGTTTCATTCATTAGCCTCTACTTGTCTCACCAGATAGGTCTATAAAAAGACACAAGAGGCTAAACCTCCTGCTGTTGAGAATGTTAATGATTATCTTTTATTGTCTTTCTCATCCCCTTTGCTTTAGTTCCTGTCTGTACTTATTGTGTGTATGTGTGTGTGTGTGTGTGTGTGCGCCATGATGAGTGTTATTTGTGTGGGTGCATCTGTGAAACACTAATGAGGATGGGTAGCTCTCTGAGTGTGTAGCGTGTAGTTTGCTGCTTCCACCCGAGCAAATCATCTCATTCTTACGTAGTATTTTCTTGTACGTTTTCCTCTTTTCTCTCGCAATAATCTGTAGAACCACTTTGTGACTAATGGCAACAACTTCTCTTTTAAATGGGTCCGGTATTCAGCGCCATGGTCGCTATGAACGTGGCCACGATGTAATCGACAGGGCAATAACGACCGCCAACGTACGTCCACTATAACTGCTTGTTTTTGCCACTGATTACGTAAAAACAGCAGCCGCAGAAACTTTTGTGCGCACAATTTGCATCAATTATCATAAAATATCCTCCAGACACACACACACACACACACACACACACACACAACTACGGCTACAACAATATAATCATTAACATTCCCAACAGCAGGCACTCGAGCCTTTTTGAACATGAAGCCCGTGTGTGAGAGACAGGAGCCTCTTGTGTCTTTAATGGGCCTCTATGAAATATTGAGCAGGCTGTGATCCTGAGCGCAGTAATTGTCTGAGGCGTGCTGAAGGCGAGGAGGAGGAGGGCAGGGACTGTTGAGGTTAAAATATCATTAACCTAGTATTTGAAAAATGCAACAAAGTGAGCGAGGGGATGAGAGAGGAGGGAAGGAGCGGGGGGCTGCCCACCTTAAGGGTGTTAACCATTTTTACATTTTCAGACAGACAGAAGTCCCGCCTGATTCTAATGATTATTAATCCCTTGATAAGCTTAACGTCCGCGAACACCGCTTTGGGTTTACACACAGTCAGCAATACTTAGTTTTATACAGATACCTCCTCGTCCCGTGGAACCGTCGCATCCCCAATCTTAAAGAAACCTCTTTTGGGCGGTAGTAGCTCAGTCCATTGGTGACTTGGCTGGGAACCGTAGGGTCGCTCCATGTATGAAGCGTGGACTGGTGGCTGGAGAGGTGCCAGTTCATCTCCTGGGCACTGCGTTCGGTGCTGTTGAGCAAGGCACCGAACCCCCAACTGCTCGGGGCACTGGTCACTGGCAGCCCCCTCGCTCTTAATTGCATGTATAGGTCCTGTTTCAAGTCAAGTCAGTTTTATTGTCAAAAATTGCAATATGTATGACATACAAATGCAAAAAATGAAATTACAGTCCTCTCAGACCCAGTGCAATCAGAATATACATACAACATAATAAAAATAATAAAAATATACAAAGAGTAAAAATATACAAAGAGTAAAAAATGTAAAGTGGCAGTGGATTGTAAAGTGAATAGATAATAATAATAATAAATAGACAGTAACAGTGCAATGACATTTGTTGAATTGAGGTAGAGCGGTATTATTCATTAAAGTGAGGTAGTGCAGTGAAGTGCAAATAGCAGTTAGAGTCCGAGTTCAGATGTAGTGTGTGTGTGTGTGTGTGTGGGGGGGGGGGCATGATGTCAGATGACGGAGGGGAGGGGAGGTGTAAGGGTGGCTGTGGCAGGGGGCAGAGTCAGAGGGGGGAGGGGGGGCAGAGTAGGGAGGGAGTTGAGTCTCCTGACTGCCTGGGGGCAGAAACTGTCTTTTAGCCTGCTGGTTTTGGCTCGGAGACTCCGCAGTCTCCTCCCCGACGGCAGCAGGCTGAAGAGGCTGTTGGAGGGGTGGGTGGGGTCACCTGCGATCCTGATGGCTCTGCGGGTGAGACGGGTGTTGTAAATGTCCGACAGGGGGGGGAGAGAGACACCGATAATCCTCTCAGCTGCCCTCACGATGCGCTGCAGAGTCTTGCGGCAGGACACGGTGCAGGCGCCGTACCACACGGTGATGCAGCTGGAGAGGATGCTCTCGATGGTGCCTCTGTAGAAGGTATGCATGATGGGGGTCGGGGCTCTTGCTCTCCTGAGCTTGCGGAGGAAGTACAGGCGCTGGTTTGCTCTCTTGGCCAGTGATGCTGTGTTGTTGCTCCAGGACAGGTCTTCAGAGATGTGCACTCCCAGGAACTTGGTGCTGCTCACCTGCTCCACTGCAGCACCGTCGATGGTAAGTGGAACATGCTGGGAGTGCCGTCGTCTGAAGTCCACAACAATCTCCTTCGTCTTCTCCACATTCAGGCGGAGATTGTTGTCCTTGCACCACGTGGCCAGGTGGCTCACCTCGTCCCTGTAGGCGGTCTCCTCATCGTTGCTGATGAGACCGACCACAGTTGTGTCGTCCGCAAACTTGATGAAGAGGTTGGAGCCGGATGACGGTGTACAGTCGTGGGTCAGCAGAGTGAAGAGGAGGGGGCTCAGCACACACCCCTGGGGGGCCCCTGTGTTGAGCGTGATGGTGCTGGAGGTGTTGCTTCCAACTCGAACTGCCTGTGGTCTCCCTGTCAGGAAGTCCAGCAGCCAGTTGCACAGGGAGGTGTTGAGCCCCAGCTGACTGAGCTTGTGGGTGAGCTGCTGAGGGATGATTGTGTTGAATGCTGAGCTGAAGTCGATGAACAGCATTCTGACGTAGGAGTCTCTGGTCTCTAGGTGGGTGAGGGCTGAGTGGAGAGCGGTGGAGATGGCATCGTCGGTCGAGCGGTTGGACCGATATGCAAACTGGAAAGGGTCCAGGGTGGGGGGGAGGGCAGACTTGATGTGTTGCATGACTAGCCGCTCGGAGCACTTCATGATGATGGGAGTGAGTGCAACCGGGCGGTAGTCATTGTGGCAGGTGGGGGACGACTTCTTCGGGACCGGGATGATGGTGGTGGCTTTGAGGCACGTGGGGACAACAGCCTGGCTCAGTGAGGTGTTGAAGATGTCCGTGAAGACATCTGTGAGCTCCTCAGCACAGTCTCTCAGGACACGACCAGGAATGTTGTCGGGACCCGGGGCTTTGCGTGCGTTGGTCCCTCTGAGGGATTTCCTCACGCTGTCCGGGGATAGCGTCAGCACCTGGTCGCCGAGAGGTGGTGAGGTCTTCTGTGCCGGGGTGCTGTTGTCAGCCTCGAAGCGAGCGAAGAAGTCGTTCAGCTGGTCTGGCAGAGTTGAGGAGTTGTCACAGGTCTGCGGAGAGGGCTTGTAGTCTGTGATGGTCTGTATCCCCCGCCACAGGTTCCTGGTGTCTCTGCTGTCTCTGAAGTGGTCGGCGATCCTCCTGGAGTATTGTCTCTTGGCTATCCTGATGCCACGTGACAGGTTGGCCCGGGCTGTCCTCAGGCCCATCTCGTCGCCGGCTTTAAAGGCAACGTTACGAGCCTTCAGGAGCCTGTGGACCTCCTCTGTCAACCATGGCTTCTGGTTGGCCCGGATGGAGATGGTTTTAGTCACCGTGACGTCTTCCATGCACTTCCTCATGTAGGACATGACGGTGTCTGTGTACTCCTGGAGGTCTGTGGTGTTGTCGTAGGTGGCTGCTTGTCTGAACATGCTCCAGTCAGTGGTGGAAAAGCAGTCCTGGAGTGCCTCTGACGACCCCTCAGGCCACACCTGAACCTGCTTCTTGACTGGTTTGATGACCTTCACCAGGGGCCTGTGAGCTGGCATTAGCATGACAGTGGAGTGGTCTGAAGCTCCGAGGTGGGGGAGGGGGAGGGCTTTGTAGGCCCCTCTGTGTGTGGTATAAACATTGTCCAGGATATTGTTTCCCCGTGTCGGAAAAGAGATGTGTGCATGGAGTTGTGGAAACACGCTTTTGGGGTTGGCGTGGTTGAAATCCCCAGCCAGGATGAGGAAGGCATCTGGGTGGGCTGTCTGCTGCTCACTGATGTGCTGGTGGAGTTCATTCAGTGCCTCACTCCTGTTGTTGGTGGAGCCAGGTGGGATGTAAATTGCTACCAGCAATATGGCACTGAATTCCCTCGGCAGGTAGAATGGCCGGCATTTGATGACCATAAGCTCCACCAGTGATGAGCAGTGTTTACAGACCACAGCAGCGTCACGGCACCAGGCATCACTGATGTAAACACAGAGTCCCCCGCCGCGAGTCTTCCCCCCCTCGACGAGCGCTCTGTCTGCCCGGTAGCATGTTAGCCGGGCTAGCTGGATAGCACAGTCTGGTACGCCGTCATTCAGCCATGTTTCCACAAACACAAGAACGCAACAGTCACTCACGCTCTTGGAAGTTGTGCGGAGAAGTCTGATGTAATCCAGTTTATTGTCCAGCGAGCGTACGTTGGCCAGCGTGATGGTAGGGATGGTCGGCCGATGAGGGCTAGCCGCTAGCCTAGCTCGGATACCTCCGCGCTTCCCCCTCTTCTGCCTCCTCATGCACCGCCTGTGGCGCCTCCGCTGTGGGCTGGATACAGGAGTGGGGGTCGGTGGATGAGCCGGCTCCTGGAGCAGGCCGCAGTCGCGTAGCTCTTCCGCGTCAGCTGGATTGAGTTTAGTAGAAGTGGTTCTGCTGATGTTGAGCAGAACCTCACGGGAGTAGATACGTCTCGGGTGTAGCGAGGACGAGGACGACTGGGACGAACATATACACGCGTGTGCATAACACAAAAAACACAAAATTGCCGAAACGACGGGAGAGAGAGGAGCCGCTGCGTGTGCACGCGCCGCCATCTTGGATCATCTTGTTTGTGCGTATTTCGGGCTTGTGTGTGTGTATGTGTGTGTGTGTGTGTGTGTAACATGTATAATAATAAGAGTGAAAAAATTAAATTTCCCCGTGCAGGATAAATAAAGTAATTCTTCTTCTGGATCCCTCCTCCCTCAAATCTACCGCCCAATCTCAAAACTCCTGTTTCTGTCTAAAACCCATCTAACTACCAACTTGTTCGAACCTCTCCAATCTGCTTTCTCACATCGACTCCTAATAAAAACCTGGATGTAACTCAGCTTCCTCAGAACTCCTCCTCATAGGCTCCACATCCACAGTCACCATTGACGGCACCACTGTCTCCCCATGTCCCCAGGCCCACAACCTCGTCTTTGATTCCACCCTCTCCCTTGATCCTCACAGCCGCCATATTGTTAAAGCCTCCTTCTATCCCCTCTGTGACATTTCTAAAATCAGACCCTCTGTCACACCCCCTGCTGCTGAAAGACTCATCCACGCCTTCATCTCCTCCAAACTGGACCACTTCTCTTTGACATCAGCTCCAGCTCCATCAACAGACGCCAACTGGTTCAGAATGAGGCTGCTCGACTCATCACCAGCACCAAATCCTGGCACCACATCACGCCAGTCCTTAAACAACTTCACTGCAAAATCCTGGTCCTCACCTTCAAAGCCCTCCCCCCATATCTCATAGTCCTTCTTTCCCTCTGCTAACTCTCACGGTCCCTCAGATCACGATCCACATCAGCCGGTCTCCTCTCCACAAATCTAACCTCCGTGCTTTAGGGTCCTTGTCCCCCCCTCCAGGCCCGTTTGTACTCACACTACCTGGGCCTCGGAGAATGCTTCTTGCTGCCTATACGTCATCACGCCGTAACACGTCACACGCATTGATGACGTCATGGCGATGCGTGGCTTTGTTTCCAGATCTTTCCGTAGACCTCGGAGTTTTTGTGCGTCTTGTCGACTGTTTTTGAATCTTTTCATCGACCAAATCTGCAGTAAACACTCCACCTCCGCATCACACCAACGAGAACCTTTCACCGCCGTTGTTTGAAATGTCCGCGCATGGTCCCTCCTTCTTTTTTCTACGTCCCAACAGGCGCACAGGAAATGACCTCAGAGCCGCCGTAGGCCTCGTACACGTGCGCACGCTCATGCTCGTACATGTGCAAACGTGCTTTACAAAAGCCCACCTCTCCCAAACGGGCCGTGGACGGCAAGCGTGCCGCTCCTAGACGTGGTACGGTTGCACTCACACTGGTCAAAGGAACCAGACTTTAGCCATGAGACGTGCTGGGGCACGGGACGGAGGCACAGTGCGAGTGTGACCTATGTTGGTCTGTTTTTGTTTTGTAAAGTCCAGAAAAGTGCTTAATAAATTAAATGTATTAATAATATTATATGCAAGGGGTAACAGAACAACCCAGGAACACTGTTATAAACTTTTTCTATTTTTTTAAGAGGGTGATTGAATCCAACCTCCTGTGTGCGTCAGTGTGAGTGTGACAAACGCGCTTGCTGCTGTAGGCTCCACTATCTCCCCTCAGCGTCCAGGTAGCTGAAGGTGGCAGCTCCTCCGCCCCCGAGCACTGGGACGTCTGATCAGCTTCCAGGCTCCCACATGCCCTCCAGGTGTGACGAGTCAGCCCTCGCCACCAAGCTGGATTTAGTGGTGGTGGAGGAGAAGTGACAGTCCTCCGGAGCTTTCAAAGGCTCTCTCCATCAAAGGCTGAATGACAACCTGAAAGCCATTAAGTGAAGGCAGGGAGAGCGAGTGTGTGTGTGTGTGCAGATAGTAGGAGAGGTGTGACGCGTGTGTTGGTGGAAGGGAGGGGAATGAAAATGTGGAGGACACGAGACCAGAGAAAGAATATACGCGAGTAAAAGTTTGATGGATGACTAATTCTAAAAGCAGCAGATATTTCATGTATTAAAATCACTAATCTCGTACTAAATTAGGTACTAACCTTTAACCCTAACCCCTTAACCCTAACCCTAATACTAAACCCTAACCCTAACCTCTTAACCCTAACCCCTAACCCTAACCCAAACCTCTTAACCCTAACCCCTAACCCTAACCTCTTAACCCTAACCCTAACCCAAACCTCTTAACCCTAACCCCTAACCCTAACCCCTAACCCTAACCCCTAATCCTGAACCCTAACCCCAAACCCAACCCCAACCCTAACCCTAATCCTAAACCCTAACCCTATTTTAAATAGGCCATAACTTTTGATAGGAACGCCGTAGAGACTCCATCTTGGTACCAATGGAAAGCGTGTGGCCGTGGTTTTTTAACAGTTTTTAATCTGGCCTTTTAAAAATAAATTTATAATAAAGATTACATTTTAACAACTGTTGAGGGCTCTCCTAGCCCCACTAAGGACCCTCTCTCTCTCTTTTTTTATGTTTTTTTATTGCCTTTTTAATGCCTTTCATTTTTTAAACTGCCGGCTTTTTGAGTGTTTGAGGCCTTCTGGAAGAGCTCCCAAATAAAGAGACTCCGCTGGACCAATTATAACAAGGCACCCAGCATCCAGGCCCAACCACAGAAGGACAGAAAACAAATGGACTCACAACAACCAAGGCATCCAGGACCAACCACATAACAAACTCAGCCTCTAACCACAACCTGCAAGATACATCCGTCATATATTCAGGTAAGAGCCCTCCACACCTATGTTCCCATTTTTTAAAGCACAATCTACACATAGGAGCGGACCTTCTAATGGCTCCACACACACACACACACACACACACACACACACACACACACACACACACACACACACACACACACACACACACACACACACACACACACACACACACACTGCACTACATCCACTCATGTCCCTTCCAATGCAACGACCCACACACAGACCCACTTACAATCGACACTACCCTACATATGCCTCTACACTCACCAGAGCTCCAGACCCGGAAACCAGAGAAACCAGTAAACAATATTTCAAACTCATACAGGCCATTCACCATAAACACATCATGGACACAGCTCTTTCTACCGGTACACTTCCCCCAGGCATGTTACGTCAGGTAACCCGTCTCACTGACTTCATAAAACCATCCACACCCACCGCAGAAACACGCAGCAAAATATACCTTAACACAAAACAATGGATGCAAAACACTATCTCAATTCTACACCAACACTACACAACTACAATAACCAACACACAGACAACCACCCTCAACCCCCTAGACCTTCAAATAGCCACTGGTTGGGCCAGGAAAGGTTTGGGCCCAGGCTTACAACAGAAACCCTTCAAGAAATACAGCGAATTCTACAACCATCTGAGACCACCACGACAACCCCACCACAAGCCCCCCAGGGAAGACACTCTTCCAACACCAACCTGCCAACGATCCCAGAAGAACATTATCCCCCCCTCCCTAAACCAGCCGCCCCCTCTGTACTATCCCTTTATTTAGGTCCCCGCACATCCATCTCTGAAGAAATCCAACAGTACCACTCCACCACACCCAGTCGACCCCAACAAACCTCAATAGGGATCCAGACAACACCTTAGACAAATAACAACAAAACTCATTCCACTTCTCTTCCCTCCCCTTACCCAATCTATAAAACACCTTCCTCCACACGTCCCATCCGACTCCCGTCTATCCTCACATCAAACCATCCACCTGTCAGGACACACCAAGATGGACGACTACAACACCCCATAGACCCGGACAAAACACCACCGACTCCAACTTCCTCCACTCCACGACCATCCAGAACCTGCAGAGTCACCTGGGGACCCCTGCCAACCTGCAACAGACCCACAACTCCTCATGCCCTCCTTTCCCCCATCCTTCCCCTCATCCCCTCCCGCAAGCACCAGATCAAGCCCCCAGTCCTCAAAAAAATCACAGCCCAGGTCTTCATACCATTAACCTCAGTACCCACTCTAATGTATCAGTTCAGGCAGAAATGATGACAGAGTCTATCAAGGTCAATCATTACCCAAACATAACCCCTTCTGAGCCCTTCCTACAGACACCAACAGAGGGCCTGCTGCTCGGCCTACTCCCCACGGGTACTGTGGCACCCCACACACCTTACACACACAACATGCCCCCCCCTCCCCCATCTATGGATAATTCCCCTCCCTTAGCCTTCTCTTCCCCCTTCTCCAGCTCAACTCTTCCACATCCATCCACCTCTCACGACTCCCCCCTCTCCTCACATTCTATTCCCCACTCCCAACCTAACACTCTGGAAGAGAACCCTACTGTGGAAAACCTTCCCTCACCCCTCCGACCCATCCCTGTATCACCCAACAGCTCCACCCCCCCCCCCCCCCCCCCCCCACCAACTGCTCAGCAATCACCCCCACCTACCAACACCAAGCAATCCCTGACGAAGTACCCTGACGTCCCTCTTCAGACCCAACTCCCACATTGCACGCCCCAACCGCAAGATTCAGGACTGGTCATTCAAACCCCGCAAACCCATCATCATCCTAGGCGACTCCAACATCAATCGAATCCCAGCACACACGCACCCCCAAATCAAACTCGACAGCTACCCTGGCGCCAACTCATACCACTTCCTAAAAATTGCCGAATAAACCTCACCCTACCCCCACGTCAAAATTGGCATCCTCTCCTTAGGCCTCAACAACAAAGACCAGGACTGCAAACAAACCTCCATCAAACAATTAAAATCCCTATTCCGTCAAGCCAAGTCGACCTTCCCCAACGCAGACATCTACTTCCCCGTCATCAACTTCTCACCTAACCTCACTCCCACTCAAAAAAGCAATCTCACCTACATCAATAACGTCATGGTCACTCACTTCCCATCACTCTTGGAAATCCCACACGACAACTTCATCACAGAAAAAGATAACATTCACTGGACAGCCACAACAGCCCGACACATATTTGACAACTGGATACACCAACTAAATTTACATTAACCACCAAAACCAACCTGGACACACAGTCACACATTCCACCCACACATCACCACCAGGACCTGGATTGGAACTCCCCCTCCAACATCCTTAATCTGGCCACATTGGTCACACCCTCCATACCACAATCCCAACTTCTAGAGAGGTTGCTGTCATTTATCCCACGTCCCACCCACCTGGACCGGGAGGAACTTCAAAGGGACCTTGACAATTTCCATAGACGACTCAAAATCATTGACTACTTTCACCTCAAACCAGACAGACCAACAGCTTCCTTCACCCACCCTTCCTATTGGGAACCCCACTCAGACAACCTTCACCCCCTTACCCTTCAACTCATCAACCACAATAAAAGGGCCTTTCGTCATTTCCGGTCCCCGACAGATACCCCAGATAATCTGTCGGGACCGGAACGTAGGGCCCTTACTGAACTGACCCACAACCCCAACATCACTTTCAAACAGGCAGACAAAGGCTCCAAAATTGTCATTATGGACCGCCAGCACTACCTCCTTGAGGCCAACAGACAACTCAACAATAAAACATATTACAAACAACTAGATGACACTATTCAACCCCAAACACAGCTCAAACTCAGACACATCATACAGGACCTCCACAACAAAAAATATATCAACACCAAACAAAAACACTTCCTCTCTGGACCGGACAACCCACGCCCCCGCTACTTTTACCTCCTCCACAAAATTCATAAACAACCCGACACCTGGACCATTCCCTCTGAAGTTCCCCCCGGCAGGCCAATAGTCTCAGATTGCAACAGTTCCACATATCACATCTCCCAATATATCGACCATTTCCTAGGCCCCCTCTCTACCCAGCACCCCAGTTACATCAAAGACACCTACGACTTCATTGACAAGATCCGCTCCATAACTGTCCCCCCACAATCACTCCTCTTCACCATCGACATCGACAGCCTCTACACCAACATCAATACTGCACTAGGAATACAAACACTACACACAATATTTAACAAAAACCCAGACCCCACCTGCCCGGATACAGAACTGCTCAAACTCATACATCTATGCCTCTCCAATAACGACTTCCTCTTCAATAACCAGTTTTACCTACAGGTCCATGGCACAGGTAGGACCTCCTATGCCAACCTGTATATGAGCGAGTAGGAGCGAGAGGCCTTAGCAAAATGCACACTCCAACCAACCCTCTACATCAGATACTTAGATGACATTTTCAGAATCTGGCCCCATGACCCCTCAACATTCATAGATTTCATCAACAGCCTCAATAATCATCATCCGTCTATCTCCGTTAAATACACCAAAAACACAACACACATCAACTTCCTGGACACCACCATATTTGTTGGACTCCCCAACCCCACAGGCAATACCCCACACACCAAGGTCTACTTCAAACCCACTGACACACATGCTCTACTCCATAAATCAAGTTACCTTCCCAAACACACCTTCAAAGGCATCATCCAATCACAACTCATACTTTTTTATAGAATCTGTTCCAATATCCAGGATTTCCACACCGCCACAAAAACGCTTTTTAACACCTTACGCCTTAGGGGCTATTCCCAACGCTTTTTACGCACAATAAAAAATACAACTCTGGCTTCTCTCGCTCCTACTCGCTCTTCCTCCTCCCCCCTCCCCTTCCCCCCTCAGAGGGCTTCTCCAACCCAGGTCCTGAAAGTGTCTGGGCAATCTCCTTTCTCCCACACCCCCTACCTGAACCAGGGTCTGTATCCTGCTCTTACCCCCTATCCTAACCCCTTACCCTATCTGCCCCCTAACCCCAACCTCTCCCCTCCCCCTACGCCTAAACCAAACCCCCAACCCCCTTTCCCCTACCCGAACCAGGGTCTGTATCCACTTCCTACCCCCTATCCTAATGCCCTACCCCACCTGTCCCCTTACCCTAGCCACCCCCCTCCCCTTACACCTAAAACTAACCCCCAACCCTCCTTCCCCTACCCGAACCAGGGTCTGCATCCTCTTCCCACCTCCTATCCTAACCACTTACCCCACCTGCCCCCTAATCCTAACCACTCCCCTCCCCCTACGCCTAAACCTAACCCCCAACCCCTCTTCCCCTACCTGAACCAGGGTCTGTATCCCCTCCCCCCCTACTCTAATCCCCTACCCCACCTGTCCCCTGACCCTAACCACCCCCCTCCCCTTACACCTAAACCTAACCCTCAACCCCCCTTCCCCTATCCAAACTAGGGTCTTAATAAAAACTCTCCACCACACCCCTCTCCTTATCCCAACCTACCCCTTTCCCCAACCCACCCTAGAGATAACCCAAACACCACACACTCCTCCCCCAACCAAACATCTCATCCCCTTTGTCTCCACCTTCTCACACAAAATAACACTTCCACCGCCAAGTCAAACACAACTTCTCCTCCCTCCATCCTCAACGCCCAGCTTTCCATAACCACACAGTCACCTCAGCCTACAGGAAACACAAAAACCTCCAGTCCATCCTCATCAGATCCAAATTCTCAGACCATAGACCGGCATTACCCCTCCAGTACAATCATCATTACAAACACCGCAAATTCATCCAAAACCCATACACACAGACAGAATTCCCCACACTCGGACAATTATCCATTTCCTCCACAAACGTCATTTACATCATCACCTGCACACTCTGCCAAAAACATTACATAGGGGAAACCAAACATTCCATTCACACCCGTCTATCCCAACACCTGTACAACATTGGGGAGGGTCGACTCACCACCCCTCTTGTCCAACATTTTCAAACACATCCCCCCAACCACCTCATCATTTCAGGACTGGAACACAACAATCACTGGACAACTTTACAAAGAAAAAGAGCAGAAAAAATCTGGATCCACAAACTTAACACAATAACCCCAGCAGGCCTCAATGACACCTAAACACACCATGTCCCCTCGCCACTTCTCTCACTCCACTCCCGCCCTCTTCTTCTTACCTTCTTCCTTCCTTCCTCCTTCCCTTCCTTCTTCTAATAAGTTGCCCCCCACCCTTTTCTTATTTAATTTAAAAAAAAAAATTTAAATTTGTTTTCATTTCTTTCCAAATATCCAGCTCCTTATAAAGCAATGGACAAATAATCCTTCTGAGGACAATGGCTCAAGGCTTAAGTCGGCAGGCTGCCAACCAGTAGCCCTAGGTTTAATCCCAACCCTACCCACACTCAGGCTACCCCCCCCCCTACAAAAAAAACATTCACCACCTTTACTCTTCTTATTCATTTTGTTTAACCCAAAACCCTAACCCCAACCCAAACCCCAAACCTAACCCTAACCCCAAACCTAACCCTAGCCCTAAACCCTAACCCTAACCCTAATCTCAAACCTAAACCCTACATGTACCGTATAGTGGTCCGCTCTCAGGAGTTATACTTTACCCTTGGTTCTCATTGAAACCTTCCCCCGACTCAAGCACCTGTCCTCGGGCACATGTCTGAGGTATGTACCGTATAGTGGTCCGCTCTCAGGAGTTATACTTTACCCTTGGTTCTCATTGAAACCTTCCCCCGACTCAAGCACCTGTCCTCGTGCACATGTCTGAGGTATGTACCGTATAGTGGTCCGCTCTCAGGAGTTATACTTTACCCTTGGTTCTCATTGAAACCTTCCCACGACTCAAGCATCTATCCCCGGGCACAATATGTGAATAGTGTGTAATAATAGTGTGTAATAATGATTGTCTAATAAGTCTTGTTGAAAATTATTTGTATTTAATCTAAGTTCTGTAATTATGTTAATAATAGACTATTTAAACAATAATGTTTCATTCATTACCATGGAGTTCCACTTCCAGGAATTATACCGTACCTCTGGTTCTCATTGAAACCTTCCCCTGAGTCAAGCACCTGTCCCCAGGCATGTGTCTGACATATTTACCATATGGAGGTCCACTTCCAGGAATTATACCTTACCCCCGGTTATCATTGAAACCTTCCCCTGAGTCAAGCACCTGTCCCCAGGCATGTGTCTGAGGTAAGTACCCCATGTAGGTCCACTTCCAGGAATTATACCTTACCTCTGGTTCTCATTGAAACCTTCCCCCAGTGAAGCACCTGTCCCCGGGCATGTGTCTGAGGTGTGTACCCCATGGAGGTCCACCTCCAGGAATTATACGTTAGGCTTTAACCTTTCCCACCACCCGACCCTGGGTACCCACTCTTAAGCACCCCCCCGGTTATATTCCGGAAATTCGCCCGCCCAGGAACTTCGCGCCCCTGGTACACCGTTAAGGTCTTGGTGCCCCTGGTAATCTATACTCGATTCCGGAAGTCCACCCATGGAGGTCCACTTCCAGGAATTATACCTTACCCCCGGTTCTCATCGGAACCGTCCCCCCAAGTGAAGCACCTGTCCCCGGGCATGTGTCTGACATATGTACCGCATGGAGGTTCATTTTCAGGAATTTAACCTTGAGCCTTTATTTGTATTATTTTCTCCAAATACAATATAATACACCTGTATACAACATGATACATCACCTTTAAGTAGAGCCATCTTTTCTTATCATTATTCTGAGACGATTTCTCACATTTTCAACAGATAAATGCTCTTTGCTGCAAATACGGAGGAATGCTGGGTTAGAGGCCAGGACCTTTCTAATCCGACGTGTCCTGATGACTTTGGTCTCGATTTCTTTCTGGAAAAGCAGCTCGAGCATCGCAAGTAATTTGGGGCTGAAGTTCAGTACTCTTCTGTGACCAAAAGTGGGTATTCTTTCCGGAAGTGCGACTTCTTCGGAGGAAGATCCGTCATCCCTCGTAGTCACCTTGGCCTTTTTGGGACCGAGCTTCAGCTTCCTCATCTTCTTCATCCACCCTCTCTTCCTGTTCCTAGACGGGGAGACTGGTCCAACGGTATGGCAATCCTATGGAAAGAGTGTGTTATATTTGGGGTTAAGTATTGCATTTCCGTATATTACACTGACTGAACCACCACATTCCAGGAATTCTACTCACCAAATCCATGAGGTGCTCCTTTGAGAGCCGTCGTTCCAGGCGTTTCTCCTCCTCACTTGCGGACAAGTCCGACTATAGAAAACAACAACAACATACCAAAGGTAAGACATGGCCATGGATCATCACTTCCACTATATCGACAAGGATGAATGCTACTTGCCCTATTTCAGGCAAAGGCCCTGGGAATGTGTCTGTGGCGCCACGGTGGGTGGATGAATGCATTTCCAAATCGACTTCCAGGAATCAGCCCTTAGTTCCACAATTTCAACATTCACTTCCATATATTCTACTCCAGTCCAATAAGACTCAGAAAAGCATTTCTTTGATTCACGGTTTATTTTTAAATGTATTTAAAAAAATGGAGACATGACATGATGATTGTGTACACGAGTCCAAGAAGACCCATGACCATAAGGAATATGAGAAGGCAGTCCTCTCCTGGCAAGTGGCAAGTGCATCCCGATCTAAAAAATAAACGCATCACTTAGCTACAGGTTAGGGTTACATTGAGGAACGTATAATTCCAAGAATTGAACGTTGTCTTTAACACATTTTTTGGTAACTTTCCGGAAGTAGACCTGGCGTCTTTAAACCTTTAAAATTACACTTGCCGTCGTTCTCTGTCCTGGTGTAAGTTGCTCGGATTCTGTACATTCAGCCGACGCATCTCCACATACTCCGGTGTCCGTTCCGGGTTAGCGATGCAGCAACCTGAGCTATGAAGGACAAATAAACTCTATATTACATGATATATATAAATATGACAAGACAAGAACAAGACTTCCACAAAACCTACCTTAGAATCTTTCCCGTGAGCGCCTTGCAACATCGAAGTCCCAAATCAACTGACCATGTGTGCCGTGCACACAAGTGGCAACCACGCCTGGTTGACGCCTACTTCCAGGGTTAGCGACCACCGATTGGTCGACGGCCAATTGCGTCACTTCCTTTAAGTCACGTGATTGGCCATCAACCAATCGGTGTGATTCCACAACTTCAACACGGTCACGGTTCGATTCCTGGAAGGTGAGCATATCCCGGGTTCAGTCTAAAACATAGTGGGCATAGAAGCACCTGTCCCCGGGCATGTGTCTGAGGTGTGTACCCCATGGAGGTACACTTCCAGGAATTATACCTTACCCCCGGTTCTCATTGAAACCTTCCCACAACTCAAGCACCTGTCCTCGGTCACAAGTCTGAGGTATGTACCGTATGGAGTTCCACTTCCAGGAATTATACCTTACCCCCGGTTCTCATTGAAACCTTCCCCCAAGTCCAGCACCTGTCCCCAGGCATGTGTCTGAGGTAAGTACCCCATGGAGGTACACTTCCAGGAATTATACCTTACCCCCGGTTCTCATTGAAACCTTCCCCCCAGTGAAGCGCCTGTTCCCGGGCATGTGTTTGAGGCGTGTACCCCATGGAGGTCCACTTCCAGGAATTATACCTTACCCCCGGTTCTCATTGAAACCTTCCCCCAAGTCCAGCACCTGTCCCCGGGCGTGTGTCTGAGGTAAGTACCCCATGGAGGTACACTTCCAGGAATTATACCTTACCCCCGGTTCTCATTGAAACCTTCCCCCCAGTGAAGCACCTGTCCCGGGCACGCTTCTTAGATACTGGGAGTCCAATTCCGGAAAGGGTACTTTGGTTAGGTTCAACTTCAGGAAGTCAACCAGATAGAAACAGCGACACCTTGTGGCCGTTCAGTAGATTGCATCAAGTGTTTTTTGAACGTGAAAAAGAAATACAAAAAACGATTTTAATTCATCCAAAACAACATTTTTGAGATCTCCTCATTCAGATGTATCCGTCATATTTTTCCCAAGTCATTATTTTACTTTTTTGGTCGCAATTGTGGAAAGCACAATGTTAGCATACGAGATTTAGCACCAGGCATTGGAAATGAATGGAGTGTGAGATAGCGCACTAGCCAACCCGTTGCCCCCGAGCTAATTCGCCATACACAATCATTGGATTCGGTTCCACGATATCAACCCCAATTCCAGAAACTAGCCGAAAGAAGCTAACCCGAACCCCGACCCTAACCCTAACCCTAACCCTAATCTCAAACCTTAACCCTATTTTAAATAGGCCATAACTTTTGATAGGAACGTCGTAGAGACTCCATCTTGGTACCAATGGAAAGCGCATGGCCATAATTAGGGGGGTAGGCGAAGTCTCAACAAATGAGCACCTAAGAAAAAAAAGATAGGCACACAATTGTTTAAGATGAAATGGTTCCCGATGTCCGATCGCAATGAAACCAGCACGAGTGAACTCAGCACCCTCGAAATAGGGGGGGTAGCCCAAGTTTCAAGTCTCTAAAATACTCCTAACCCCTAACCCTAACCCTAACCCTAACCCTAACCCTAGCCCTAACCCTAACCCTAACCCTAATCTCAAACCGTAACCCTATTTTAAATAGGCCATAACTTTTGATAGGAACGTCGTAGCGACTCCATCTTGGTACCAATGGAAAGCGTGTGGCCATAATTAGGGGGGTAGGCAAAGTCTCAACAAATGAGCACCTCAGGGGAAAAAAATAGGCACTAAAATGTTTAAGATGAAATGGTTCCCGATGTCCGATCGCAACGAAACCAGCACGAGTGAACTCAGCACCCTCGAAATAGGGGGGGTAGCCCAAGTTTCAAGTCTCTAAAATACTCCTAACCCCTAACCCTAACCCTAACCCTGAACCCTAACCCTAACCCTAACCCTAACCCTAAACCCTAACCCTAACCCTAATCTCAAACCTTAACCCTATTTTAAATAGGCCATAACTTTTGATAGGAACGTCGTAGAGACTCCATCTTGGTACCAATGGAAAGCACGTGGCCATAATTAGGGGGGTAGGCGAAGTCTCAACAAATGAGCACCTAAGGAAAAAAAAATAGGCACTAAATTGTTTAAGATGAAATGGTTCCCGATGTCCGATCGCAACGAAACCAACACGAGTGAACTCAGCACCCTCAAAATAGGGGGGGTAGCCCAAGTTTCAAGTCTCTAAAATACTCCTAACCCCTAACCCTAACCCTAACCCTAGCCCTAACCCTAGCCCTAACCCTAACCCTAACCCTAACCCTAGCCCTAACCCTAACCCTAACCCTAATCTCAAACCGTAACCCTATTTTAAATAGGCCATAACTTTTGATAGGAACGTCGTAGCGACTCCATCTTGGTACCAATGGAAAGCGTGTGGCCATAATTAGGGGGGTAGGCAAAGTCTCAACAAATGAGCACCTCAGGGGAAAAAAATAGGCACTAAATTGTTTAAGATGAAATGGTTCCCGATGTCCGATCGCAACGAAACCAGCACGAGTGAACTCAGCACCCTCGAAATAGGGGGGGTAGCCCAAGTTTCAAGTCTCTAAAATACTCCTAACCCCTAACCCTAACCCTAACCCTGAACCCTAACCCTAACCCTAACCCTAACCCTAAACCCTAACCCTAACCCTAATCTCAAACCTTAACCCTATTTTAAATAGGCCATAACTTTTGATAGGAACGTCGTAGAGACTCCATCTTGGTACCAATGGAAAGCCCGTGGCCATAATTAGGGGGGTAGGCAAAGTCTCAACAAATGAGCACCTCAGGGAAAAAAAATAGGCACTAAATTGTTTAAGATGAAATGGTTCCCGATGTCCGATCGCAACGAAACCAGCACGAGTGAACTCAGCACCCTCGAAATAGGGGGGGTAGCCCAAGTTTCAAGTCTCTAAAATACTCCTAACCCCTAACCCTAACCCTGAACCCTAACCCTAACCCTAACCCTAGCCCTAACCCTAACCCTAGCCCTAACCCTAACCCTAACCCTAAACCCTAACCCTAACCCTAACCCTAATCTCAAACCTTAACCCTATTTTAAATAGGCCATAACTTTTGATAGGAACGTCGTAGAGACTCCATCTTGGTACCAATGGAAAGCCCGTGGCCATAATTAGGGGGGTAGGCAAAGTCTCAACAAATGAGCACCTCAGGGAAAAAAAATAGGCACTAAATTGTTTAAGATGAAAGGGTTCCCGATGTCCGATCGCAACGAAACCAGCACGAGTGAACTCAGCACCCTCAAAATAGGGGGGGTAGCCCAAGTTTCAAGTCTCTAAAATACTCCTAACCCCTAAACCCTAACCCTAACCCTAACCCTAGCCCTAACCCTAACCCTAACCCTAACCCTAACCCTAGCCCTAACCCTAAACCCTAACCCTAACCCTAACCCTAATCTCAAACCTTAACCCTATTTTAAATAGGCCATAACTTTTGATAGGAACGTCGTAGAGACTCCATCTTGGTACCAATGGAAAGCCCGTGGCCATAATTAGGGGGGTAGGCAAAGTCTCAACAAATGAGCACCTCAGGGAAAAAAAATAGGCACTAAATTGTTTAAGATGAAAGGGTTCCCGATGTCCGATCGCAACGAAACCAGCACGAGTGAACTCAGCACCCTCAAAATAGGGGGGGTAGCCCAAGTTTCAAGTCTCTAAAATACTCCTAACCCCTAACCCTAACCCTGAACCCTAACCCTAACCCTAACCCTAACCCTAGCCCTAACCCTAAACCCTAACCCTAACCCTAATCTCAAACCTTAACCCTATTTTAAATAGGCCA
This sequence comes from Echiichthys vipera, assembly GCF_963691815.1. Taxonomy (NCBI): domain Eukaryota; kingdom Metazoa; phylum Chordata; class Actinopteri; order Perciformes; family Trachinidae; genus Echiichthys; species Echiichthys vipera. The sequence goes on from NC_139834.1 coordinate 1,013,317, forward strand.
TAACTTTTGATAGGAACGTCGTAGAGACTCCATCTTGGTACCAATGGAAAGCCCGTGGCCATAATTAGGGGGGTAGGCAAAGTCTCAACAAATGAGCACCTCAGGGAAAAAAAATAGGCACTAAATTGTTTAAGATGAAATGGTTCCCGATGTCCGATCGCAACGAAACCAGCACGAGTGAACTCAGCACCCTCGAAATAGGGGGGGTAGCCCAAGTTTCAAGTCTCTAAAATACTCCTAACCCCTAACCCTAACCCTGAACCCTAACCCTAACCCTAACCCTAGCCCTAACCCTAACCCTAGCCCTAACCCTAACCCTAACCCTAACCCTAACCCTAACCCTAATCTCAAACCTTAACCCTATTTTAAATAGGCCATAACTTTTGATAGGAACGTCGTAGAGACTCCATCTTGGTACCAATGGAAAGCCCGTGGCCATAATTAGGGGGGTAGGCAAAGTCTCAACAAATGAGCACCTCAGGGAAAAAAAATAGGCACTAAATTGTTTAAGATGAAAGGGTTCCCGATGTCCGATCGCAACGAAACCAGCACGAGTGAACTCAGCACCCTCAAAATAGGGGGGGTAGCCCAAGTTTCAAGTCTCTAAAATACTCCTAACCCCTAAACCCTAACCCTAACCCTAACC
>NC_139834.1:1066462-1081462 GCF_963691815.1 Echiichthys vipera
CCCTAACCCTAACCCTAACCCTAGCCCTAACCCTAACCCTTACCCTAGCCCTAACCCTAACCCTAATCTCAAACCTTAACCCTATTTTAAATAGGCCGTAACTTTTGATAGGAACGTTGTAGAGACTCCATCTTGGTACCAATGGAAAGCGCGTGGCCATAATTAGGGGGGTAGGCGAAGTGTCAACAAATGAGCACCTAAGGAAAAAAAGATAGGCACACAATTGATTAAGATGAAATGGTTCCCGATGTCCGATCGCAATGAAACCAGCATGAGTGAACTCAGCACCCTCGAAATAGGGGGGGTAGCCCAAGTTTCAAGTCTCTAAAATACTCCTAACCCCTAACCCTAACCCTGAACCCTAACCCTAACCCTAACCCTAACCCTAGCCCTAAACCTAACCCTAACCCTAACCCTAACCCTTACCCTAACCCTAACCCTAATCTCAAACCTTAACCCTATTTTAAATAGGCCATAACTTTTGATAGGAACGTCGTAGAGACTCCATCTTGGTATCGATGGAAAGCGCAGGGCCATAAATAGGGGGGTAGGCGAAGTGTCAACAAATGAGCACCTAAGGAAAAAAAGATAGGCACACAATTGTTTAAGATGAAATGGTTCCCGATGTCCGATCGCAATGAAACCAGCATGAGTGAACTCAGCACCCTCGAAATAGGGGGGGTAGCACAAGTTTCAAGTCTCTAAAATACTCCTAACCCCTAACCCTAACCCTGAACCCTAACCCTAACCCTAACCCTAACCCTAGCCCTAACCCTAACCCTAACCCTAACCTTAGCCCTAACCCTAGCCCTAACCCTAACCCTTACCCTAGCCCTAACCCTAACCCTAATCTCAAACCTTAACCCTATTTTAAATAGGCCATAACTTTTGATAGGAACGTTGTAGAAACTCCATCTTGGTACCAATGGAAAGCGCGTGGCCATAATTAGGGGGGTAGGCGAAGTGTCAACAAATGAGCACCTAAGGAAAAAAAGATAGGCACACAATTGTTCAAGATGAAATGGTTCCCGATGTCCGATCGCAATGAAACCAGCATGAGTGAACTCAGCACCCTTTAAATAGGGGGGTAGCCCAAGTTTCAAGTCTCTAAAATACTCCTAACCCCTAACCCTAACCCTGAACCCTAACCCTAACCCTAACCCTAGCCCTAACCCTAACCCTAACCCTAACCCTAACCCCTAACCCTAACCCTAGCCCTAACCCTAACCCTAACCCTAGCCCTAACCCTCAAACCTAACCCTAACCCTAACCCTAACCCCAACCCTAGCCCTAAACCCTAACCCTAACCCTAACCTCAAACCTTTAGAAAAATAGGCACTAAATTGTTTAAGATGAAAGGGTTCCCGATGTCCGATCGCAACGAAACCAGCACGAGTGAACTCAGCACCCTCGGAATAGGGGGGGTAGCCCAAGTTTCAAGTCTCTAAAACAACCCTAACCCCAAACCCTAACCCTAACCCTAGCCCTAACCCTAACCCTAACCCTAACCCTAACCCTAGCCCTAACCCTAACCCTAATCTCAAACCTTAACCCTATTTTAAATAGGCCATAACTTTTGACAGGAACGTCGTAGAGACTCCATCTTGGTACCAATGGAAAGCGCGTGGCCATAATAAGGGGGGTAGGGGAAGTCTCAACAAATGAGCACCTAAGGAAAAAAAGATAGGCACACAATTGTTTAAGATGAAATTGTTCCCGATGTCCGATCGCAACGAAACCAGCACGAGTGAACTCAGCACCCTCGAAATAGGGGGGGTAGCCCAAGTTTCAAGTCTCTAAAATAACCCTAACCCCTAAACCCTAACCCTAACCCCTAACCCTAACCCTAGCCCTAACCCTAACCCTAACCCTAACCCTAACCCTAACCCTAGCCCTAACCCTCAACCCTAACCCTAACCCTAATCTCAAACCTAACCCTAACCCTAACCCCAACCCTAGCCCTAAACCCTAACCCTAACCCTAATCTCAAACCTTAACCCTATTTTAAATAGGCCATAACTTTTGATAGGAACGTCGTAGAGACTCCATCTTGGTACCAATGGAAAGCGCGTGGCCATAATTAGGGGGGTAGGCGAAGTCTCAACAAATGAGCACCTCAGGGAAAAAAAATAGGCACTAAATTGTTAAAGATGAAATGGTTCCCGATGTCCGATCGCAACGAAACCAGCACGAGTGAACTCAGCACCCTCGAAATAGGGGGGGTAGCCCAAGTTTCAAGTCTCTAAAACAACCCTAACCCCTTAACCCTAACCCTGAACCCTAACCCTAACCCTAACCCTAACCCTAATCTCAAACCGTAACCCTATTTTAAATAGGCCATAACTTTTGATAGGAACGTCGTAGAGACTCCATCTTGGTACCAATGGAAGGCCATAATTAGGGGGGTAGGCGAAGTCTCAACAAATGAGCACCTCAGGGAAAAAAAATAGGCACTAAATTGTTAAAGATGAAATGGTTCCCGATGTCCGATCGCAACGAAACCAGCACGAGTGAACTCAGCATCCTCGAAATAGGGGGGGTAGCCCAAGTTTCAAGTCTCTAAAACAACCCTAACCCCTTAACCCTAACCCTGAACCCTAACCCTAACCCTAACCCTAGCCCTAACCCTAGCCCTAACCCTAACCCTAACCCTAACCCTAACCCTAATCTCAAACCTTAACCCTATTTTAAATAGGCCATAACTTTTGATAGGAACGTCGTAGAGACTCCATCTTGGTACCAATGGAAAGCACGTGGCCATAATTAGGGGGGTAGGCGAAGTCTCAACAAATGAGCACCTCAAGGGAAAAAAATAGGCACTAAATTGTTTAAGATGAAAGGGTTCCCGATGTCCGATCGCTACGAAACCAGCATGAGTGAACTCAGCACCCTCAAAATAGGGGGGGTAGCCCAAGTTTCAAGTCTCTAAAATACTCCTAACCCCTAACCCTAACCCTGAACCCTAACCCTAACCCTAACCCTAACCCTAACCCTAATCTCAAACCTTAACCCTATTTTAAATAGGCCATAAATTTTGATATGAACGTTGTAGAGACTCCATCTTGGTACCAATGGAAAGCCCGTGGCCATAATTAGGGGGGTAGGCGAAGTCTCAACAAATGAGCACCTCAGGGAAAAACAATAGGCACTAAATTGTTTAAGATGAAATGGTTCCCGATGTCCGATCGCAACGAAACCAGCACAAGTGAACTCAGCACCCTCGAAATAGGGGGGGGGGGGTAGCCCAAGTTTAAAGTCTCTAAAATACTCCTAACCCCTAACCCTAACCCTGAACCCTAACCCTAACCCTAACCCTAGCCCTAACCCTAACCCTAACCCTAACCCTAATCTCAAACCTTAACCCTATTTTAAATAGTCCATAACTTTTGACAGGAACGTCGTAGAGACTCCATCTTGGTACCAATGGAAAGCGCGTGGCCATAATAAGGGGGGTAGGGGAAGTCTCAACAAATGAGCACCTAAGGAAAAAAAGATAGGCACACAATTGTTTAAGATGAAATTGTTCCCGATGTCCGATCGCAACGAAACCAGCACGAGTGAACTCAGCACCCTCGAAATAGGGGGGGTAGCCCAAGTTTCAAGTCTCTAAAATAACCCTAACCCCTAAACCCTAACCCTAACCCCTAACCCTAACCCTAGCCCTAACCCTAACCCTAACCCTAACCCTAACCCTAACCCTAGCCCTAACCCTCAACCCTAACCCTAACCCTAATCTCAAACCTAACCCTAACCCTAACCCCAACCCTAACCCTAACCCTAACCCTAACCCTAATCTCAAACCGTAACCCTATTTTAAATAGGCCATAACTTTTGATAGGAACGTCGTAGAGACTCCATCTTGGTACCAATGGAAGGCCATAATTAGGGGGGTAGGCGAAGTCTCAACAAATGAGCACCTCAGGGAAAAAAAATAGGCACTAAATTGTTAAAGATGAAATGGTTCCCGATGTCCGATCGCAACGAAACCAGCACGAGTGAACTCAGCATCCTCGAAATAGGGGGGGTAGCCCAAGTTTCAAGTCTCTAAAACAACCCTAACCCCTTAACCCTAACCCTGAACCCTAACCCTAACCCTAACCCTAGCCCTAACCCTAGCCCTAACCCTAACCCTAACCCTAACCCTAACCCTAATCTCAAACCTTAACCCTATTTTAAATAGGCCATAACTTTTGATAGGAACGTCGTAGAGACTCCATCTTGGTACCAATGGAAAGCACGTGGCCATAATTAGGGGGGTAGGCGAAGTCTCAACAAATGAGCACCTCAAGGGAAAAAAATAGGCACTAAATTGTTTAAGATGAAAGGGTTCCCGATGTCCGATCGCTACGAAACCAGCATGAGTGAACTCAGCACCCTCAAAATAGGGGGGGTAGCCCAAGTTTCAAGTCTCTAAAATACTCCTAACCCCTAACCCTAACCCTGAACCCTAACCCTAACCCTAACCCTGAACCCTAACCCTAACCCTAACCCTAACCCTAACCCTAATCTCAAACCTTAACCCTATTTTAAATAGGCCATAAATTTTGATATGAACGTTGTAGAGACTCCATCTTGGTACCAATGGAAAGCCCGTGGCCATAATTAGGGGGGTAGGCGAAGTCTCAACAAATGAGCACCTCAGGGAAAAACAATAGGCACTAAATTGTTTAAGATGAAATGGTTCCCGATGTCCGATCGCAACGAAACCAGCACAAGTGAACTCAGCACCCTCGAAATAGGGGGGGGGGTAGCCCAAGTTTAAAGTCTCTAAAATACTCCTAACCCCTAACCCTAACCCTGAACCCTAACCCTAACCCTAACCCTAGCCCTAACCCTAACCCTAACCCTAACCCTAATCTCAAACCTTAACCCTATTTTAAATAGTCCATAACTTTTGACAGGAACGTCGTAGAGACTCCATCTTGGTACCAATGGAAAGCGCGTGGCCATAATAAGGGGGGTAGGGGAAGTCTCAACAAATGAGCACCTAAGGAAAAAAAGATAGGCACACAATTGTTTAAGATGAAATTGTTCCCGATGTCCGATCGCAACGAAACCAGCACGAGTGAACTCAGCACCCTCGAAATAGGGGGGGTAGCCCAAGTTTCAAGTCTCTAAAATAACCCTAACCCCTAAACCCTAACCCTAACCCCTAACCCTAACCCTAGCCCTAACCCTAACCCTAACCCTAACCCTAACCCTAACCCTAGCCCTAACCCTCAACCCTAACCCTAACCCTAATCTCAAACCTAACCCTAACCCTAACCCCAACCCTAGCCCTAAACCCTAACCCTAACCCTAATCTCAAACCTTAACCCTATTTTAAATAGGCCATAACTTTTGATAGGAACGTCGTAGAGACTCCATCTTGGTACCAATGGAAAGCGCGTGGCCATAATTAGGGGGGTAGGCGAAGTCTCAACAAATGAGCACCTCAGGGAAAAAAAATAGGCACTAAATTGTTAAAGATGAAATGGTTCCCGATGTCCGATCGCAACGAAACCAGCACGAGTGAACTCAGCACCCTCGAAATAGGGGGGGTAGCCCAAGTTTCAAGTCTCTAAAACAACCCTAACCCCTTAACCCTAACCCTGAACCCTAACCCTAACCCTAACCCTAACCCTAATCTCAAACCGTAACCCTATTTTAAATAGGCCATAACTTTTGATAGGAACGTCGTAGAGACTCCATCTTGGTACCAATGGAAGGCCATAATTAGGGGGGTAGGCGAAGTCTCAACAAATGAGCACCTCAGGGAAAAAAAATAGGCACTAAATTGTTAAAGATGAAATGGTTCCCGATGTCCGATCGCAACGAAACCAGCACGAGTGAACTCAGCATCCTCGAAATAGGGGGGGTAGCCCAAGTTTCAAGTCTCTAAAACAACCCTAACCCCTTAACCCTAACCCTGAACCCTAACCCTAACCCTAACCCTAGCCCTAACCCTAGCCCTAACCCTAACCCTAACCCTAACCCTAACCCTAATCTCAAACCTTAACCCTATTTTAAATAGGCCATAACTTTTGATAGGAACGTCGTAGAGACTCCATCTTGGTACCAATGGAAAGCACGTGGCCATAATTAGGGGGGTAGGCGAAGTCTCAACAAATGAGCACCTCAAGGGAAAAAAATAGGCACTAAATTGTTTAAGATGAAAGGGTTCCCGATGTCCGATCGCTACGAAACCAGCATGAGTGAACTCAGCACCCTCAAAATAGGGGGGGTAGCCCAAGTTTCAAGTCTCTAAAATACTCCTAACCCCTAACCCTAACCCTGAACCCTAACCCTAACCCTAACCCTAACCCTAACCCTAATCTCAAACCTTAACCCTATTTTAAATAGGCCATAAATTTTGATATGAACGTTGTAGAGACTCCATCTTGGTACCAATGGAAAGCCCGTGGCCATAATTAGGGGGGTAGGCGAAGTCTCAACAAATGAGCACCTCAGGGAAAAACAATAGGCACTAAATTGTTTAAGATGAAATGGTTCCCGATGTCCGATCGCAACGAAACCAGCACAAGTGAACTCAGCACCCTCGAAATAGGGGGGGGGGGGTAGCCCAAGTTTAAAGTCTCTAAAATACTCCTAACCCCTAACCCTAACCCTGAACCCTAACCCTAACCCTAACCCTAGCCCTAACCCTAACCCTAACCCTAACCCTAATCTCAAACCTTAACCCTATTTTAAATAGTCCATAACTTTTGATAGGAACGTCGTAGAGACTCCATCTTGGTACCAATGGAAAGCCCGTGGCCACAATTAGGGGGGTAGGCGAAGTCTCAACAAATTAGCACCTCAGGGAAAAAAAATAGGCACTAAATTGTTTAAGATGAAATGGTTCCCGATGTCCGATCGCAACGAAACCAGCACGAGTGAACTCAGCACCCTCGAAATAGGGGGGGTAGCCCAAGTTTCAAGTCTCTAAAATACTCCTAACCCCTAACCCTAACCCTGAACCCTAACCCTAACCCTAGCCCTAACCCTAACCCTAGCCCTAACCCTAACCCTAACCCTAACCCTAATCTCAAACCTTAACCCTATTTTAAATAGGCCATAACTTTTGATAGGAACGTCGTAGAGACTCCATCTTGGTACCAATGGAAAGCCCGTGGCCATAATTAGGGGGGTAGGCAAAGTCTCAACAAATGAGCACCTCAGGAAAAAAAAATAGGCACTAAATTGTTTAAGACACCCAAACGTTTGACTGGTACTGTATATTATATTGTCAGCAGCTGACATTTTCTTAAAGGGAGTGAGCTGAAAATGTTACATTAACTCTATTATGAGAAGACAAAACCCAAATCATGTTATAACCATTCAGCAACTCCTCTTTAAGGCTACATTGGGGCTCTCCATCACGTTCTTGTAATTGTCTGTGGCAACATGTTGTTAACCTGACTCCTCCAGATGGATTGATTCTCATGGTCTCAGCAGATCCATCTGGACTCTGGATGCAGGATGTATAAATCAGTTTCGCTTTTGTTGACCAACGGTAGTTTTAAAACTGACGGATCATTTTGTTTCTTTAACAGGTTCCTGAAGACGACGATTTCTGATTTGAGAAGAATGACTCATTTTGTTTTGGTCGTTGGAACGATGGGTTTGAAATCATTGGATTGAGAGTAAATACTTGTTTTTGGTAAACATGGATGGATGGGTTGTCTTGTAAAATCAGGGACGTGTTATAATTGGGACAATACCGTGAATCCAAACTGGACGCAATGAATTACCCCAAGGAAAGACTGCCCATGAGTGTGTGCTGATATCTCCATTTGAGCGATTATGTGTCTTGACCCTTTCCAACATCATGGTCGTACAAACTAGTTTTCTTACTGTCAGTCAAAGCTGAACTTAGAAAGCAAATGTTGTATTGTTACTTGAACATCCAGCTTCATCTGTTATCCTAATAAAGGGTTTATAATGTAGCGTGGACTTGTTATTGTTAAAGCAATATTTTGGCCCAACCGTATCTACACAAATGTCTCTTTGGTCGAAATCCCTCTCTCCAACGTGACAAGAGACACAGACAATACCGTTTTAGCCTTTTTACCGCTGCAGAGTACATCCTGCTCTATGAGACGTGTTGAGAATAGAATGGGGCCAAAAGAAAGGATTAACGTCAGGCAGCTACAGCAGCCATGGCTGAACAGCTAAAAGAAGATGGCATAGAGACACACTGAGGGTGTTTCATCAAGGGATTTTGTCGTTGCTGTTTAGTCACCAACAAACACCACTGGAGCGTAGGACCTTGAGTTGGCAGACGGCCATTCTCCCCTGACATACACATTTGTTCCCTACCTCTCATGGATTTAGACGCATTGAATTAGTTTGAGTGTGGGCTCGGAGCAATACACCAATCCAGTGATTTTTAAAAATACATAATAAATGTACTGAAGGGATTTTGTCAGGTATTCAATTCAGATGCTTGTGTCTTGGCATGTATATCTACCCGGGCGTCTGGATTGTAGCGTCTCTGGTGTCCTCAGTTATCTTCAGCAGGCTGGCAGACCGTGTTGGACACACATTAGGCAGCTGATATCTGCAGGACCATGCTGCTTTCACCTGGGAAAATCAAAACCAGTTAATTGAATGTACACAGCTTTAACCACCTGGCCTGATTTGGCGTCACAGCTGGTGTGAACCCATCACAACATGGTCCCTAGTTGTGGTAGTTTCGACATCAGTTCTATCAGCTGGGATGCCCTTGCTCTCACCAGTCTAATTGCTGGGATGTAGAACACATTACATCTGTTGGTGTGGCCAATGCTTCAGGATGAATATATTTTAGTTTTCCTAGACATTTTGTTCACAACACAAAATGATCACAGGAGTCCAAGGTCCTCCTCTTGCAGACTAACCATGACCTACCTGGCAAAGTTTCTGGTCAAAGCCTTGCCACAGGCCCTTAAAATGTCATGTCAGGGTTTAGGGCGCACTCACACTGTCCATCCGTACCGTGGCCAAGCACGTTTCACGGCTAAAGTCTGGTTCCTTTGACCAGTGTGAGTGCAACCGTACCACGTCTAGGAACGGAAAGCTTGCCGTCCACGGCCCGTTTGGGAGAGGTGGGCTTTAGTAAAGCACGTTTGCACGTGTACGAGCACGAGCGTGCGCACGTGTACGAGCACGAGGCCTACGGCGGTTCTGAGGTCATTTTCTGTGCGCCTGTTGGGACGTAGAAAAAAGAAGGAGGGACCATGCGCGGACATTTCAAACAATGGCGGTGAAAGGTTCACGTTGGTGTGATGCGGAGGTGGAGTGTTTACTGCAGATTTGGTCGATGAAAAGATTCAAAAACAGTCGACAAGACGCACAAAAACTCCGAGGTCTACGGAAAGATCTGGAAACAAAGCCACGCATCGCCATGACGTCATCAATGCGTGTGACGTGTTACGGCGTGATGACGTATAGGCAGCAAGAAGCATTCTCCGAGGCCCAGGTAGTGTGAGTACAAACGGGCCTGGAGGGGGGGACAAGGACCCTAAAGCACGGGGCACGGGACGGAGGCACAGTGGGAGGGCGCCCCTACAGAACACAAAGACAAAGTAGTTTCAAGTCACATGAATAACACCACAGTTGCTTCTCTTTAAACCATGAAACCTTAAAACCTGATAGTCCTTCAGGCTGTTTTGAAGGGGTTTTAAATGATACAGTAAACATTATGGATTCAGACATTGTGATAGGGACTGAAAACGTGAATTTTAACACAATCAAATCCTAAACTTATGCTCAGAAGTAACCAGGTTGTTGTGTGCTGTTTCTGCTTCCATCCCCAGCCCTCACTTTGCCCGTAGGCTTCTCTTTTGTCCATCACCTGTTGTTCTTTTCTCTTCCTCTGCCTCCAGTTATGCTCGAGCGCAGAGTGGGGAGTCCTGGACGCTCTCCAAGATGTCACCTCCCTGCACCGTTTTTAATGCGCCACCTGTCATATACAAAAAGATTTCAATGTCTAATCAAGACCATTCACTTCCTCCCCCATGTCTCATGCTGAAAAACCACAGTTTCAAAACCCCCTTTTCTATACCAACTGTGAATTTTCATAGAGCTGCACACACTCATTAACAGCCCTTGAGTGCAAGCTGGAGACTCAGCGGCTCGTGTCAAAGCTTTTCGAGCAGAGAAGACGGCTCTTTCTTGCTCTCTCTATCGCTGGTTTTCAGTCTGGGTGCCCTCAAGGTTAGCGCATTAGCATACAACATCAGATGTGGGTATTCAGGAGCATAGAGGAGGCTGCTCAGGTCCCAGCTCATGCATACACTGTACAAATGCTATTAGCATGCATGCCAGTGATCCGCCTGACAAAACGGGTCATGTTGTGTCATGTCATGTTGTGTATAAAGTTATCACATCATGGTAGACTGAGAATCGTCTGCGGAGTGTCACTCTGTGTGATGACATGATCTTTAAATCAGTTTTGGTGTTCAGCCACACAGACGGCTAACCACGAATGGGAGCGCACCTACGTCCCCCACTTTGTGTGTGAACGGGGAACATCAGACCCTTTTTTAAGCCCAGGGTACTTTGTTCCCTGCCTCCGTGGTGAACGGAGAATCAAAAAAATGGAAAAAAGTCTTAGGGTACACTCCCACTGTCCCTCCGTACCGTGCCCAAACACGTTCCACGGCTAAAGTCTGGTTCCTTTGACCAGTGTGGGTGCAACCGTACCACGTCTAGGAGCGGCACGCTTGCCGTCCATGGCCCGTCTGAGAGAGGTGGGCTTTAGTAAAGCACGTTTGCACATGTACGAGCATGAGCGTGCGCACGTGTACGAGCATGAGCGTGCGCACGTGTACGAGCACGAGGCCTACGGCGGTTCTGAGGTCATTTCCTGTGCGCCTGTTGGGACGTAGAAAAAAGAAGGAGGGACCATGCGCGGACATTTCAAACAATGGCGGTGAAAGGTTCACGTTGGTGTGATGCGGAGGTGGAGTGTTTACTGCAGATTTGGTCGATGAAAAGATTCAAAAACAGTCGACAAGACGCACAAAAACTCCGAGGTCTACGGAAAGATCTGGAAACAAAGCCACGCATCGCCATGACGTCATCAATGCGTGTGACGTGTTACGGCGTGATGACGTATAGGCAGCAAGAAGCATTCTCCGAGGCCCAGGTAGTGTGAGTACAAGCGGGCCTGGAGGGGGGGACAAGGACCCTAAAGCACGGGGCACGGTCTACAAGTTTAGCTGTCAACAAATATGTGACTTTTGTACTTGAACACCTGCTCAACTGACTCTTAATAACAAAAACTGTGTAACGGTGGAAATTAAAAGTAAAAGATCCCTTGAACCATTAACTCGCTCTTTGGCACAGTCCCTAACTCACGTACGGCCAAGATTCAGATGGTTTTCATATCTGTTCAGAGGGAATTATCCGTGCATAATCAAATAATGTCTTTGGGCTCACCTTTAGTGTACAGTCGACCGGGGGAAGTGTTAAACTAATGTTGTTTTTGGTGATCATGCTGTGGTGTCTTTGTGTTGTCGACTGATCAGCAGGTGATGCTGATTTGATGAGACACAGTCCACATCAGCGGTGAAGTTCGACTGAGAGCAGCATTAAAAGTCCAGAGGTGATAAACTCGTTAACCCGCAGTGAGGAGAACAGGTGCAGCCGACATTAGGCCTCATAATCAGCAGCGATGATCGGCCCGGAGGAGGAGGAGGAGGCTGTAAAACAATGGGGACACAAGAAATGAGAGGGAAGATCAATAACCAGGGCAGGGGTGGGAGGGCATCCGGTGGGGGTGGGGGGGTGATCGCTGACAGCAGTCATTAACATGAAGTGCCAACAGATGCCAGAGCTGCCAGAAGCCTAATCTGAGCAATTTACACCCCTGTCAGGTCTGTGCACGTTCCAACGAATCAGGTGGTGCAGAGATACCCACCTGACGACGTCTCTGTGCACATATGGCCAAAATAGCACGGTGTAGTACGTACACATTAATGTGCATTAACATACCGCTGTCAAACACACACTCAACAACAGTCATTCAAACTCTGTGCAGCGCTGCATGGCCCATATGGGAACGCACTACATGTATATGCATATGCACACAGTACCCCATACCTCTGGAAGCTCGTATCCTCAGCGGGGATCGAACATAACTCATGTTTCCTAAAATGGGTTCACTCATCCACACATGGGGCTGATCCCAGCATGCATCAGGCAGAAGGTGAACACCCTTGACAGGTTGCTTGTCTCCTGCAGTGCTAACACAAAAGGTTCTTTACATTTTTGAAGACAGGCAGTTGTTTGAGCAGCGGCCCCGTGGAAAGAGGCCGAAGGTCCACGACGCAGCGGCCGCGGGTTTGACTCTGACGTGCGGACCTTTGCTGCGCGTCCCCCCCCCCCCTCTCTCTCTCACCCCATTTCCTGTCTGTCCTTCAAAATAAAATCTTGGAAAACTGAATCTAAAAAGTAGATAAACACTCCAAACACAACACGGGGGATTTTTGCCGTATTTGTTTAACTGTGATCGGAGTTTATGTTCCTGTACACTTGCGTCTTCCTGTTGTTCAGTCAGTCTGCTCGTCTGCCCAGCTGGGTTAAGATAGGGCAACCCGCGGCTCTGGGGCCGTATGCGGCCTTCAGCACCTTTTACGTGGCTGTAACTTTAAATGGCTCCCTGTAACTTCGCCAAAAAAACGATATAAACAACGTCTAAATAACGTCTTTTTTGGACCGTGGACGAGGGAACACCTGTCATCTTAGAGTTCAAGGTGATTCTTTTCTAAATATAACGTGAGTGAAACTAAAATATGCGTCACATCCTCGGCCTTCAGCCCAGCGCCTCTCACTGCAGGTGGCTCATCTGGAGATAAACCCCCCAAAAAACTTATTGGAGGTGTTGTGGGAATGGATTCTTTAATAAAGATCAACAAACAGGATCAGCTTTTCTTTTTCTCTGTGGTTTATTTTGCCAAAGCATTTCTTCTGCAACTGTAAAGCTTCGCTGTGGCTGCAGGTTTTCAGTCCAACCAAGCAAGAACACACCTGACTCGACTCACTCAATCACCTGAACTGTCTTCACACAGGTGATTTGTTGGATCAGGTGTGTTTTTGATCATGACCGAAACCAGGTTGCGGGTCCAAGCGTGTGAAATGTGTTTCCTCAGGAGGGGGTCTGGAGTCTCCCTTAGAGAGAGGGGGAGAAGTTCAGCATCCGTGAGGAACTCGGAGTAGAGCCGCTGCTCCTTTGTGTTGAAAGGAGCCAGTTGAGGTGGTTCAGGATCATCTGGTCTGGATGAACCCTGGGCGCCTCCCTAGGGAGGTGTTCCAGGCACGTCCAGCTGGGAGGAGGCCTCGGGGAAGACCCAGGACCAGGTGGAGAGATTAGATCTCCACACTGGCCTGGGAACGCCTCAGGACCCCCCAGTTAGAGCTGGTTAATGTGGCCCGGGAAAGGGAAGTTTGGGGTCCCCTGCTGGAGCTGCTGCCCCTGAGACCCGACCCCGGATAAGAGGCTGAAGATGAGATGAGATGAGATTTTCCTCTGCAGACAAAAACACGTTCACCCCTGCGTCCTCACAAAGTTAGAGTCTAGCAGGAACGACGATGAGCCGACTCTCGCACAGTCTTTTAGGGCGAGGGACAGGACGCGATGAGCCTCGGTTGGGTGTTGGGTCTCATCACAAGGTCTCTAACACAGGGTACAGATGCACACATATTCCAATATACCATCATGAGTTAGTTAATTGTATTATCCATTAAGAAGGTTCAACAGAGGAGACACTGAACCGCGTCTGACCGGACAAAACTCTCATTATGAATCACAAAGATCCAAAATTCCCACAACAGAGGAAAACAGTGTTGCGTAGAAATATTAATTTGCTTTCACATGATGGCGGCTCACCTGTGTGCTTGACTTAGCAAACAGCCTTTTTAATGACGGGTAACAATAGGAATAAAATGTCAACAGTAACTTTATATAAACCTTTATAAGCTGTGACTTTAAATATGTTTTGCAGCTCCAGACTCATTTTATCTGGTGGTAGAGGGAAAAATGGCTCCTTTGACAGTAAAGGTTGCAAACCCCTGAGATCGGGTGAGTGAAGGCTGCAGCCAACGACTCAAATCATCGTCGTCCTCGTCCAACCACGTATGGGAAAATCTGCGTTTTAGTTTTATTCCCATTTATTCAGGTTGTTCCTTTAATCCTCACCTGCTGCTGTAATCAGGGCGGATCACACACACACACACACACACACACAGCGTTTTCTAACCCTATTCCATCACCTTCAGTTCTTCCACAGCCTGCCGATGGATGTCACATCAGCTCCGTCCTGCTGTTTAACCCCCCTGCCCCTCGGTGCTCCAGGGGCCTCACCTGTCTCACCTGTCAGCATCAGCTTCTATAGAAACCTATAGCCGTCCCTGGACGTCGATGTCGGTGCACGGCCGGCCGCCCAAATGCATCCAGGCACTTTGATATCGCTCTCCAGCCACTCCCACCGCTCCCTCGCCCTCCCCCTCGCTCTCACTATTCACACTTTCATCCCTCCCTTAGGACCATCAATAATGCAGTGTGGATCTCCTTGAGCAGTGTATGCACACACTGACACACACACACACACACACACACACACACACACACACACACACACACAGTGTATAAGACACACATTGAAAATACATACGCTCACCTAGAAGGTTCAGTTTGCGCTGCGTCCCCTGTGTGATTTATAGACAGGCACTGTGAGGGGGCTCCTCATGAAGGCAGACATCAATATGTAAGGCAGGGGGTCAAGGGGGGGGGGGGTCCTTGGTGACAGCAGGATCCCCCTCGGGCTGTCACGGCCTTTCACGAGGGGCTCCGACAACAAACAGCGCCTCCTCGCCGTCGCTCCACTGTGGTTGTCAGTCAGACAGTTGCAGTTGAAGAAAAGAGCGAGGGGCCTCTTCAGGGCACGGGGACAGGAAGGAGGTAAAGTTATGCATAATTAAGGAGATGGACTCTTTGAGTGACAGGTGGATGCCGTCCTTCAGCAACCAGGCTTC
>NC_139834.1:1086462-1096462 GCF_963691815.1 Echiichthys vipera
AAAATAAGACAAAAAAAAGTCAAAATAACACAAAAAAAGTCAAAATAAGACAAAAAGTTACAAAAAAAGACAAAATAACACAAAAAAAGTCAAAATAAGACAAAAAAAGTTACAAAAAGTCAAAATAAGACAAAAAAAAGTCAAAATAAGACAAAAAAAAGTCAAAATAACACAAAAAAAGTCAAAATAAGACTACATTTTTTTTTTACATTTGCTGTGGGCACCTGTTGTTTATGATTGTTGAGTTATTATTTGCATTATTTTGTAGTTTTCTTGTTTTTATTTTGTTTGTGTTTGTTCCCTTTATAGTTGTTTTACTTTATGACGTAATGTTTGTTAATGTGGACCCACAGAAGAGGACTTGAGTCGCCTACGCTGACTGATGAGGATCCAGAGAAATAAATAAGTAAATAAAGGGTGACAAAACACGTTAAAATAATTTCAAAATAAGACAAAAAAAAGTCAAAATAAGACAAAACAAGTTTTTAAAAAAGTCAAAAAAAGTCTAAATAAATAAAAAGCTTGTAGGATCCGGGGCAGTTTGTGTCGTTGTTTTCTTTTTATAATGTAGATTTTGACTCGTGTGCTGATTTTGCCTGTTACATTATCAGATGTTACACAATAACACACAAATAATAAATAAATAGACCCAATAATAAAAGCTGGGTGTTAATAATGGATTCACTGCTCAGTCACTGACGTCAGCTCCAGCTCTTTACTCGTGTAAACACTTCTTTACCCGGTGTGATTAGAGGAGTACAGAGTCTGCAGACACACACTGAGGGACACGGTGTTACTGCACCACAGTCAATGTTTCATACATATAATGATCCAACAGCACCACCAGGTGGACAAACAGGTGCATTACACGCATGAGCTGAACATCAGGAGTGAATCTGTGTCTGCTGTAGACACCAACTCATTAATGATCTGCATCCAACAGTTCTGTTTCCACTGAACTGACCTGATTCACATAAAGTTGAGGTCCAGTCGTCTCATCTTCAGCCTCTGATCCTGGATCAGGTCTCGGGGGCAGCAGCTCCAGCAGGGGACCCCAAACTTCCCTTTCCCGGGCCACATTAACCAGCTCTAACTGGGGGATCCTGAGGCGTTCCCAGGCCAGTGTGGAGAACTAATCTCTCCACCTGGTCCTGGGTCTTCCCCGAGGCCTCCTCCCAGCTGGACGTGCCTGGAACACCTCCCTAGGGAGGCGCCCAGGGTTCATCCTTACCAGATGATCCTGAACCACCTCAACTGGCTCCTTTCAACACAAAGGAGCAGCGGCTCTACTCCGAGTTCCTCACGGATGCTGAACTTCTCCCCCTCTCTCTAAGGGAGACTCCAGACCCCCTCCTGAGGAAACACAGTTCACACGCTTGGACCTGGACCTGGTTCTTTGGGTCCTGACCTGGACCTGGTTCTTTGGGTCCTGACCTGGACCTGGTTCTTTGGGTCCTGACCTGGACCTGGTTCTTTGGGTCCTGACCCGGCTTTCAGGACCACAGGTGAGGGTAGGAACCAGGACTGAGCGGTAGATCCAGAGCTTTGCCTTCCTCAGCTCTCTGTTCATCACAACGGTGTGGTAGAGCGACTGCAGCTCCGCCCCCGCTGCTCCAATTCTCCGGCCAAACTCACGCTCCATCGTCCCCTCACTCGTGAACAAGATCCCGAGGTACTTGAACTCCTTCACTTCGCAAATTCAGATACAGTGAGTGTTCGGCCCACTTGCCTGGATGTTTGCATCACGCAACGGGGGCCGGATCTTCTGCTCTATATGGGAAATAAACAGGATCAGATATTCGGATGACTGGGAAAGTGTTAAGTGTGTTTGTGAGATTGGAGACCAGGACCAGGACCAGGACCAGGACCAGGCTGGGACTGGTCCAACTAGCTGGTGTGAGATCCAGGTTTTTAACCTCTCACAGGCCGATGATGTCACTGGAACCCTTTGTGCTCCGTCGTTAGAGTGGCAGTCGTTGGTGGAAGTAGTTCTGGACTTGGTTAGTGCTGGTCCAGTCCCAGCCTGAACCTGGTCCTGGTCCTGGTCCTGGTCCAGTTGTTGGTGGAAGTAGGTCTGGACTTGGTTAGTGCTCTATTGAGTCTGAACCACAGTCGTTGGAGTCACAGGAGGACGTTTGTGAACAGTTGTTCTTTGAGGTTGGATTGTTGAATGAAGGGATGAAAGGGCAGCAATGTAAACTGGAGAGAAGTGGAGTCTCAGACCTCCTCCTCTGGTTAGCCATGGTCCAGTCCCAGCCCTGGTCCTGGTCCTGGTCCTGGTCCTGGCGTCTCAGACCTCCTCCTCTGGTTAGCCATGGCTTCTCTACTTTTACATAGATGGCTTTGAACCATGAACAACGGTTTTAATGTGAACTTTGAAACAAGAGAGCGTTTGGGACATTGGGGCATTTATTTGGAACATACAAGCAAAAAGAAACGGTTACAACACTTAAACATCAACAGGAAATGTTAGTTTAATAGTGTTTTTTACTGTTTGAAGCTCTAAATCCATCGGTTTCATGCTAATGCTGCGGATGCTAGTTCACGTGTCACTAAGTACCAAAGACGCTGACCACACGACAGATGGCTATCGCTACGGAAACACAGGAAGCTAATGTGTTTGAGGGAACAGGACCTCGGGTGTTCTTGGCTCTCTAACATGTGACCTTTTCCTTATGCTTTGCTTTTGTCTGTGTCATCCTGCTCTGCTCGCTCCCCTTTGCCGCCAAATCGCCGGTTGAGTTCTGAGGTCAACACCGAGCAGCACGCTTTCTGCGGGAGAGAAGAAGAAGAAGTGGTAAAGACGAGGAAACCAAGAGCTAACATTCATGCTAGCAGCTTTAGCAGGCTCCACTAAGACACAGTGGTGTTTGAGCTAAATGCTAACGTCACCGCGCAAAGATGCCAGATCTTAGTCAAGCGTGTTAGCATGCTAACATTTAGGCCTACCGTGGAGCTCTCTATGTGTGTGTGTGTGTGTGTGTGTGTGTGTGTGTGTGTGTGTGTATGTGTAGGATAGCTCCCCTGTAGCTCGCGCACTGCTAACACTAAACACAAAGTGCAGCGGTGGACGCTCTTCCAGGTATTTGGTCATCAAGGGCGCCCTCCCACTGTGCGTCCGTCCCGTGCCCCGTGCTTTAGGGTCCTTGTCCCCCCCTCCAGGCCCGTTTGTACTCACACTACCTGGGCCTCGGAGAATGCTTCTTGCTGCCTATACGTCATCACGCCGTAACACGTCACACGCATTGATGACGTCATGGCGATGCATGGCTTTGTTTCCAGATCTTTCCGTAGACCTCGGAGTTTTTGTGCGTCTTGTCGACTGTTTTTGAATCTTTTCATCGACCAAATCTGCAGTAAACACTCCACCTCCGCATCACACCAACGTGAACCTTTCACCGCCATTGTTTGAAATGTCCGCGCATGGTCCCTCCTTCTTTTTTCTACGTCCCAACGGGCGCACAGGAAATGACCTCAGAACCGCCGTAGGCCTCGTGCTCGTACATGTGCGCACGCTCGTGCTCGTACACGTGCAAACGTGCTTTACTAAAGCCCACCTCTCCCAAACGGGCCGTGGACGGCAAGCGTGCCGCTCCTAGACGTGGTACGGTTGCACTCACACTGGTCAAAGGAACCAGACTTTAGCCGTGACACGTGCTGGGGCACGGGACGGAGGCACAGTGGGAGGGCGCCCTGACCAAAGAATTGGAAAAATTTAAATGTGCTGTGTAAGGAGCGTTCATCCTTTGGACACACACGCACACACACACACACACACACACACGCACACACACGCACACACACACACACAGGATGTCAGGGTGCTGGTGAGGGGGACACTCTTCCCTACCTTTCCATCCTTAGCTTGGTTGCGGGCCCTCGAGATGAGTTCCAGCAGTGCCAGCAGGAGCCCGACACACAGGCCCAGGCCCAGGAGCAGGAAGAGGCCCCTCAGGTCGTGGGCCTGCAGGGCCTCAGAGGGGGGGGCGCCGTCGGCCCCCACGCAGCTGCTGGCCCACCACTTGCTCCGCAGATACGTCAGCTCGCCGGACTCACTCAGCTGCAGCAGGGCCACCGAGAGGTTCTTGATGAGCGGGGAGCCTGAGGCACAGAGAGAGGGGGGGTGGGTGATCGAAGAGGTCACACACACACACGCACACACTCACACACAGACACACACACACAGGCACAGGGGCAAACACATACACGCACACACACACGCAAGCACGCACGCACACACACACACACAGGCACACACACACACACGAGCGCAAACACACACACGCAGACACACACACACACACACAGACACGCACACACACACAGGCACACACACACACACAGACACACAAACACACACGTGCACACACACAGGCACACACACAAACACACACACACACACACACACACATAAACACAAGCAAGAACGCACACACATACACACACACACTCACACACGCACATACACACACACATACACACACACACACAGGCCCACACACACACACACACACACACACACACACACACTGAGAAGCATAAACCCCCCACGGGTGCAGACACTCACCCAGAGGTGCAGCGATGGTGTACGCCCTCATAGAGACGACCTCCTGTGAACGACACAGCGTGCAGTATCGAGCCACGGCCAAGTCCAAGGACGCATCTTCCCCGATGAAGGCGAAGTTTCCCTCCCTGGCGCGGCGGAAGCCCTCCTCCATGCTGGACACGTAGCTCTTCTTACGCTCCATGTGCTCATAGATACGCCGGTAGACCGGGAACTTGGAATTCTGGGAAACGGAACAAACCAAGACACGATGGATGGATTGGTGGGTAGGTGGGTAGGTAGGTGGGTAGGTAGGTAGGTAGGTGGGTAGGTGTGTTAACCAACATGTGGGTGCACACGGCTGATGACTGCAAGCCTGCTCCACAATCCTAATAATATCTCAAAAATAGGTTGGCATCCACCACTTTCAGTGTAATTTACCAATATCTGAAGATATAAGGAGTTTGGATGTACAACCATTTTGGAAAATTACTGCTTTATTGTGACCTTTTGAGCCTGGGGCCTAAACTTCCAGGAAGCAGCCTAAGGAATCACAAAGCCAAGCAAAATCAATCTGACAATGGCTAACAAGAAATTGGCTGAAGATGTCGAGGACATAAAGAAGTCCTTGCAGTTTTTGTCACAGGAAATAACTAAAGTTTCAGAAAAGCAAGCATGTTTGATGGAACTTACAGATGAGATCAGACAACTGAAAACACTGATTCAAGAAAAGGACAAGCGAATTGAGCATTTGGAAACGCGGATTGATGACCTGGAACAATTTTCTAGAATGGAAGACCTTCTGATCTCAGGGCTTGAAATTCAACGCACTTTTGCACAAGCCGTAGCTGGGGACAGAGGAGAAGGAAATTTGGCAATTCCCACCACAAGTCCTGGTTTGTCTTCACTGGAGCACCAGGTAATCAAGTTTTTTGAGAGCAAAAACATCTCTATTGACAGTAAAGATGTTGCAGCATGTCACGCATTATCACAGAGAAATGGGAAAAGGCCAAATATTATCATTCGTTTTGCCAATAGAAAGCACAAAATGGAGGTGCTAAGAAATGGCAGGAAATTGAAGGGTACAGGTGTTTATGTGAATGAGCACCTTACCAGGAAAAATGCTGAAATTGCAAGACAGGCAAGAATTCTGAGAAGAGAGAAGAAGATACAAGACACTTGGACACGGAACTGTAGAATCCTGATCACGCTTAATGGATCTCCAGAACAGGCCAGAGTGATGGTTATCAAAGACATCAAAGAGCTTGAACAATACAAATAAATAAGTCTTGGAGGACCCAAAGAAAAACGGACAAGTGACAATGAACTGGATTTATGATGCATCCTGACAGACTTAAATCAACCATAAACACAGTAAGGACAGAATCAGATCACTCTAGTCATGTAAATCTTCAACTCAAAAGGTTTGATTACACAGAGTTTAAACCGCATGATATACAGAATGATTTGGATCCAGAGAACAATGTGCTTGCAAAAATACAGAACAATTGTGAATATTATACACATGAGCAACTTGAGAAGCACATAACCACAAAGGATTCACTTTCTATTATTCATTTCAATTGTAGAAGTCTTAACTCAAATTTCTCTAAAATTCTAGACTTTTTGAAACAATCAAAACACACCTTTTCTGTAATAGCAATCTCAGAGACATGGATGGACAAGGAACAATGTTCCTTCTTCCAGATAGAAGGATATAACATGTTCTTCAGAAGTAGGAACCGTCAAAAAGGTGGGGGTGTAGCTTTATATATTGACCGAAACTTGAAAAGTAAAATAGTAAAAAACAAGTGCTTAATCATTGATAAAGTTATGGAATGTGTTACTGTAGAAATTGAGCTTGAAAAGTCAAGGAATGTCTATGTAAGCTGCATATACAGAAAACCTGGTTCATGCATTGATATATTTAGGGAAACGATGATGGATATATATGAGGGTTTATGCGAAAGAAAAATGGTTTTTGTATGTGGTGACTTTAATCTTGACTTACTGAATCCTTTAGAACTGCCGTCAATTACCGAGTTTATAAATACAATGTATAGTTTAAGTTTATATGCCGCCATAACGAGACCATCTCGAATAACAAGAAACAGTGCAACATTGATTGATAACATATTTTCTAACATTATTGAACATGAAATAACAAGTGGACTTTTAATATCTGATATATCGGATCACCTTCCAGTCTTTACAAAGATAGAAATGGTTACTAAATCCAATAAAGCAAAGAAAATGGTTATAATGACCAGACAAAAAAACACTGAGGCAATTAATAGACTTAAGAATGCTCTACTGGAACAAAACTGGGACAATGTATATTCAGATAATGTAAATACTGCTTATGAAGCCTTTTTGAACTCATTTTTTACTCTATATAACACACATTGTCCCCTAATTAGTAAAGTAATCACTGACAAATTTTCTGGAAAACCATGGTTAACAAAGGGTATTCAAAAGGCATGTAAGAAAAAGAACAAACTGTATAAAGAATTCCTTAAAAAAAGGACTGAAGAAGCAGAGAGAACCTACAAAACATATAAGAACAGACTAACAAACATCATGAGAGCATGTAAAACAGATTATTATAGTGATATTTTGGAAAGAAGCAAAAACGACATAAAAAATACATGGAGCATTTTGAACAAATTAATTAAAAGAAGAAATAAGGAGTCCCACTTCCCTTCTCACTTTGAAATAAATTATGGACATCTGATCACCCAGCCAAACGAAATTGCTAATGAATTTAATAACTACTTTAGTAAAATAGGTTCTAACTTAGAAAAAGAAATACCAAACTACCATAATAAGGAGGATATCCTCAGCAAACTTCCAAAGCAGGAAAACAGTATATTCCTTATCTTACAGATGAAAATGAAATTCTTTCAATTGTGAAAAAGTAAAAAAGTAAAAAGTCATCAGACTCTGATGGATTGGACATGTCAATATTAAAAGAAATAATTGATTTTGTAATAACTCCTATCACCTTTTTATTTAACCTGTCCCTGCAAACAGGAATATTCCCAGAAAGAATGAAGATGGCAAAAGTAATTCCGATTTACAAGTCGGGTGATAAACACACATTCACAAATTATAGACCTATCTCCATACTATCCCAATTTTCTAAAATATTGGAGAAGCTTTTCCATTTAAGATTATATAATTATTTAGAAAAATATGACATACTCTGTGAGCAGCAATATGGCTTTAGACCTGATCGAACCACAACCTTAGCTTTGGTGGACCTAGTTGAAAATATAACAAATGCAATAGAACATAAGCAATATGTTGTTGGTTTATTCTTGGATCTTACCAAAGCTTTCGACACCGTGAACCATGATCTCTTGCTGAAAAAACTTAATAGATATGGGATCAGGGGTGTGGCCCTTTCCTGGATCCAAAGTTATTTGAGCAACAGATCCCAATACGTCCACTTTGATGGCACCGACTCAGAGACCATGTCAGTGACCTGTGGACTCCCCCAGGGGTCAGTGTTGAGTCCTTTGTTGTTCATAATTTACATTAATGATTTATGTTCGGTTTCAAAAACAATGCACTTTATATTATTTGCAGATGATACAAACATACTTTGTTGTGGTAGAGATTTAAAGGCATTATTTGAAGCTGTAGAAAATGAACTGAAAATATTGAAGCATTGGTTCGACTCAAATAAATTAACTCTGAACTTAAAGAAAACTAAATTTATAATATTTGCAAATCGTCCAATCAATGTGGAAACAAACTTAATTATAAACGATACAGAGATTGAACAAGTAAATGAAATTAAGTTTTTAGGAATAATATTGCAAAATAAGCTAAGTTGGAGAAATCACATAAATTATATAAAGGCAAAAGTCTGCAAATCATTAGCAGTCATTAGTAAGGTTAAAGAATATTTAAATGATCAAACGCTATATGTATTGTATTGTTCCTTGGTGCTTCCCTACATGACCTATGGTCTGGAGGTGTGGGGAAACACATACCAAACTAACACAAAACCAATCAGTTTGATCCAAAAAAGGGCAATGCGACTTATAAATAAAGCTGGATATAGGGAACACACAAATACACTTTACATCCGAAAAAAAGCCTTGAAATTCAAGGACTTGGTTTACTTTCGAACGGCACAATTTATGTTTAAAATAAAGAATAATCAATTCCCCATTCGGATTCAGAACCTGTTTCAGGAAAGGGAAAGTACCTATCTGCTGAGAGGGCAAGACATGCTGAAAAAGCCCAGTGTTAGAACAAATGCAAAAAGGCATTGTATTTCTGTTGTTGGAGTGAATGTTTGGAATGATTTGGCCGTAGATTTAAAAGACTGCAGAACATTAATTTACTTTAAAACTGTTCTCAAGAGGAACATTATTCAAACATATGTTGATTGTGTTTCGCTGACAGCAGCAATAAATTAATTATTAGATATTTTCTTTTTGACCTGTGTGTAGCAGCTACCTAAGTTTATGTATTTTAAAGGGGAGGCGTTATAAGCTTTAGCTTCTGCCTATTCCCTTTTTTCAGACCTTATACATTTATATTTTTTTGTGTTTGTTACGAAATGTCTTTGTCTGAAATGTCTGAAAATAAACTGAACTGAACTGAACTGAACTGAACTAGGTGGGTAGGTAGGTAGGTAGGTGGTTGGATGGATGGATGGGTAGGTGGGTAGGTAGGTAGGTAGGTAGGTAGGTAGGTAGGTAGGTAGGTGGTTGGATGGATGGATGGGTAGGTGGGTAGGTAGGTAGGTAGGTAGGTAGGTAGGTAGGTGGTTGGATGGATGGATGGGTAGGTGGGTAGGTAGGTAGGTAGGTAGGTAGGTAGGTAGGTAGGTGGTTGGATGGATGGATGGGTAGGTGGGTAGGTAGGTGGGTAGGTAGGTAGGTGGGTAGGTGGGTAGGTGGGCAGGTAGGTAAGTGGGTGGGTAGGTAGGAGGATGGGTAGGTAGGTAGGTGGGTGGGTAGGTGGGTAGGTGGGTAGGTAGGTGGGTAGGTGGGTAGGTGGGTAGGTAGGTGGGTAGGTAGGTAGGTAGGTAGGTGGGTAGGTAGGTAGGTAGGTAGGTAGGTAGGTAGGTGGGTAGGTAGGTGGGTAGGTAGGTAGGTGGGTAGGTAGGTAGGTGGGTAGGTAGGTCGGTGGGTAGGTGGGTAGGTAGGTAGGTAGGTAGGTAGGTAGGTAGGTAGGTGGGAAGGTAGGTGGGTAGGTAAGTAGGTAGGTGGGTAGGTGGGTAGGTAGGTAGGTAGGTGGTTGGATGGATGGATGGGTAGGTGGGTAGGTAGGTAGGTAGGTAGGTAGGTAGGTAGGTAGGTAGGTAGGTAGGTGGTTGGATGGATGGATGGGTAGGTGGGTAGGTAGGTGGGTAGGTAGGTAGGTGGGTAGGTGGGTAGGTGGGCAGGTAGGTAAGTGGGTGGGTAGGTAGGAGGATGGGTAGGTAGGTAGGTGGGT
>NC_139834.1:1101462-1173962 GCF_963691815.1 Echiichthys vipera
AAAGTACATAGATCAGCTCCGTCAGCAGAGGATGGACTTCCTGAGGCAGCTGATGAAGTTCAATCTACCACGGACAACGCCGGTCCACTTCTACACTGCCATCATCGAGTCCGTCCTCACCTCCTCCATCACCGTCTGCCTCCACCAATGACAGGTGCAGACTGCAGCGTATCATACGTTCTGCAGAGAAGGTGATCGGCTGCGACCTCCCTTCTCTCCCTGAACTCTTCCAGGACCCTGAGGAGAGCAGGGAAGATAGCTGCTGACCCCTCCCACCCTGGACACCACCTGTTTGACCCTCACCCCTCTGGCCCTGGAGGCTGCGGTCCATCAGGACCAAAACCTCCCGCCACAAGAACATTTTACTTCCCCTTCTGCCGTCAGGCTTTGGAGTTCTGTGAAAGACACTTAACGGTCATACGTTATATTAACGACATCTGGAACTCACACGTTATATTAACGTACCCAACTCACACACACACACACACACACACACACACACACACACACACCCTTTTCACTGGACACTGTAACTTGCACACCACCACCTGCACCGGTCATGCAAACACATCTCGTCTCATCTTCAGCATCTTATCCGGGGTCAGGTCGCGGGGGCAGCAGCTCCGGCAGGGGACCCCAAACTTCCCTTTCCCGGGCCACATTAACCAGCTCTAACTGGGGGATCCTGAGGCGTTCCCAGGCCAGTGTGGAGATCTAATCTCTCCACCTGGTCCTGGGTCTTCCCCGAGGCCTCCTCCCAGCTGGACGTGCCTGGAACACCTCCCTAGGGAGGCGCCCAGGGTTCATCCTTACCAGATGATCCTGAACCACCTCAACTGGCTCCTTTCAACACAAAGGAGCAGCGGCTCTACTCCGAGTTCCTCACGGATGCTGAACTTCTCCCCCTCTCTCTAAGGGAGACTCCAGACCCCCTCCTGAGGAAACACAGTTCACACGCTTGGACCTGGACCTGGTTCTTTGGGTCCTGACCCAGCTTTCATGATCACAGGTGAGGGTAGGTATTTTTCATGCAAACACTCACTTATATGTCACGTATATAATTCAATGCTTGTGTTCATGCTTATCTTTCTATCGGCGCCGTCAAATCAAGTCAAAGTCCTTGTAATGAAAACTGCCCGGCACTAAACCTGATTGTGATTCTGATGCGAGCCGTGTTGTAATGAAGCGAGCTCCTCTTTTATAAAGTGCTGTTGTGTGTTTCACAGCTGCAGACTTGGCTGTGAGGTGCAGAGAGAGAGAATACCTTTATGGTGGTGATGGATAACTCCTTGGCATCTAGAATGGAGAAAAAACAAACACCACAATCAATTTGAAGTCCCTGTAATGAAGTAAGTCAATGCACTAAAGCGTGAGCGGCGGCACAAAGGCGGTTCTTTGGCTGATTAAGGGTTCGGTTTCACGTCTGTGAGCTTCTGAGCAGCGCCGCCTCTGAGAGCCTGATGAAGCGGATTGTTGCTTTGAGTCTTCGTCGTCTCTCAGCCACGGTGGTAAATACGCCAAACAGCCAGGGGGACGGGGGGGGGGGACAATGAGGGCCTTGTTTTCGTTTGTGTTTCTGGAGAAAAGGGCTCCACACTGAGGGGACAGTTCAAGGTAACGAGGGGGGTTTGAAGTGCCCCCCACCCCCCCAGTCCCCATGTAATCCGGGCAGGGAATGAACTCCCACCCCCTGACATTACCCACGACACTCAGAGTTGTTTTCTTTCTGCTGGAGCTGTGACCAATTGCATTCGCGCAGCATGTCAAGCAGGCCCTAACATGCCCTGCCAGGGTCGGGCGGAGGAGGGAGGGGTTGGGGTTGGGGGGGGGGGGGGGGGAGCGGAGGTGCCAGGGGTGCAAGTTCCTCACAACTGCATGCGATGACAACAGTGGGCCTGGTTGGGTCACACAAAGCCCCTGACACCCCGTCAGCCTCCTCTAGAGAAGATGGCAGGACCTAGGATCTGCGGAGATGCCTGTCAGTTCTCCGCCCGCCTGCCTGCAGAGCCCCCCCCTCACATGGTTAATTGATTTATCACAGTGCTTTCTGGACCACAGCACGGCGGTAGCCCCTCCACTGGTGAGAAATAGCATGCAACAGTGGATGGTGCCCCCTCTGTTCTTTGATAGGGCTCCAGGAGGCAGAGAGTCAGATGTGAGGAGTCATTTAGGAGCGTGACCCAGTCTCACGGGTCGGCCCGAGCCCGCTGGCCCGAGCCTGCTGACCCGAGCCCGCTGACACAGAGCGGCGCCCAAACGCTGCAGACAGTTCAGAGGCTCTGGACGAGGACATCAGACCAGTGGCTGAGGACACACTCGGGTGGGTGCAGCCATAAAGCATCTTGTAAACAACAGACAAACGTGTTTTTACAGAAACAGACTTCGTTCTGAGTACGAATGAGAATCAAAACATAAAGAAGCCTGAACAAAAACAACAACAAAAAATCATCGTTTTGCAAAAATAGAAAACAGTTGGACACATTTTGTGTCTTGAAAAGGTGAAAATGTCTCAGTCTGGGCCTCAGAAAGTGACTAAAGAGTGACAGGCAGGTTTAGTTCAGCTGACCATTACAGCCAAAGCTCATCACCAACGCTGCTTTAAAAACTTATAATAATAATAATAATGCAAACTTAATGTTCAGAGTCAGTTCTTACCGTCTACGATATCTGTACACGGCATCTGTCACTTACTTCAGTAAAGGCTGCTACACTCCACTGTCACTGTATTAGTGGCACTGTGACTTACTGTTGCTACTCTTCACTGTACTTTACTGTAACTTATTTCAGTCAGAAACGCTGCTACACTTTAACACTGTTGTCACTTATCGCTCCTTCTCACTTCTTTAGTTTGTTCTTATTTTATTTAATCTGCTGTTAAACTTCACGCTGCGTGTTGTTGTTTATTTATAAACCTGCGTTTAACCACAATGTCTGTTGCACTCTGTCACATTTAGTTACTGTTTGATTTATTTTCTGCTTTATTTTGATTTGATTGATGTTTTTATGCTTATTGTTACTCTGACCCTTTCATCTTTGTATTGAAACTGTTGCACAATAATAAATAAAGCTTCTTGAATCTTGAATCATGTTCTGGTTAAGTTCTGGGATTATGGTTATTGATTAAATCTATTGCTGTTGGGCAAGGCAGCTTTATTAGTGTCACACTTTTCATACACAGGGCCGACTCAAAGTGCTTCACAGCATCAACACGTCATGAATTCAAATGCATCACAGAGACAAAGAGAATAAAAACACAGACAATAATAAAAACAGTGCAAAGACTGAGCAGAAAGCTACGGTGAAGGTAAAAGTTTTAAAAGTGGTCAGAGTGGGTGAACGTCTCACATCTGCAGGAAGTTAATTCCAGCTGTTTGTTGCGTAAAGACTGAAAGATGCTTTCTCTTGATTTGAGTTTACTCTGCGAACCACAGAGGATCTTAGTGATCTAGAGGATCTCATGTAGTGGGAGCATATCAGTGATATACTTGGGCCCTGGACCATGTAGTGATTCATACATGAGCAGGAGGATTTTGAACGTACAGGAAGCCGGTGTAATGATTTAAGAGCTGGTGTAATGTGCTCACGTGTTCTGGTGTTTGTCAGAACTCGAGCAGCAGCGTCCTGAACGAGCTGCAGCTGCCTGACTTTAACAAGTGTTACATTAAATATATACATACACATCAACATGTGCATCTAAGCCAATACTGGAAAGTCATTTTGAGCCTCACAGACTGGTTGATTATATTCATTTCTAATATAGTTACATCCTGCAGATACATGGGGGCACATGGATCTTTGGCTGAGACCGTGGAGGTTCGACCCATGCTAGGACACACTCTTACAGTTCAACACACCACCGTGACAATCAGCAAATGGCCAATTGGTAAAATACAGCTGTAAGACACTGAGTCTACTTTAAATTTACCACCTGCAACACATGCAACATGATGCATCGTGCTGCAGGGAAGACTGGGGAGAAGGAACAAACACTCATCTTCCTCTTCCTCTTTAATAAATGCAGCGGTCTGACCCTTAAACGTCTCCATTAACTCTGACCATGCGTTTCTTTGTGTCAGTTTGAACGATGGGAGGAAGAAAAACATGTTTTACTTCAACATCTGCAGCGTTCATAAAGGCCTGCACATAAATCAGGCTCCAGTGATTCAGTTTAATCTCTTCAGACGTCATTCTCCCCAAACCTCCGTCCAACAATCACAACTTCATTGTCCCTGTGAGGTTGTGTCTCCTCCCCGTGTGTGTGTGTGTGTGTGTGTGTGTGTGTGTGTGTGTGTGTGTGTGTGTGTGTGTGTGTGTGTGTGTGTGTGTGTGTGTGTGTGTGTGTGTGTGTGTGTGTGTGTGTGTGTGTGTGTGTGTGTGTGTGTGTGTGTGTGTGTGTGTGTGTGTGTGTGTGTGTGTGTGTGTGTGGCCGGGCCGGGCCGGGCCGGGCCGTGGCTGCTGGGTTTGTTGTGTCGTCGGTGCGTTTGAGCACTTTTCCCCGAGGGAACAAAGGCCCCGCTCAGTCGGTCTTATTTTCTCATACGCCGGTATTGAACACTCAGAGGGCGAGAGTTTAAAATGCTGAAGGCTGGATGCAGAGATCAGGTTGTGACACTAAGAGCGTCGTGTGGATCCTTCGCAGCTCAACTGGAAGTGGCCGGTACGTGAAGATGACAGTCATGACAGTCCCTAATGTGATGCACTCCAATGAGCTGTGTGTTGCAGTGCCAGGTTGTGTGTGTGTGTCATCTTACCTGCAGTGAGCATCCACGCAGTCAGGGCTGCCACACAGAAGGAGGCCATGCTGCCTCTCATGTCGCCCGGCTCTGGAAATGACACTAATTAATACACTTCTTATTTTGAAAGGTCGAACCAGGAGCATCTGACATTCACAGTGTTCTCAGGCACTTTGCACCTGACACAAAACCACTTAAATAAATAACACACACTGTGCTCTTTGCTTTATAACAGAGACTCTTACCTCAGGGAGAACGTCAGGTGCAGCGTGAACAAAAACCTCGACCTCTGTGCAAACGACGACTCAGGAGAAACGCAAACCAAACTCTCAACAAGTCCTGAAAGAGGGGCTGTGGAAGTCTGGTGTTCAGGAGGCTGCAGGGGGGTTTATATGAGGGGGAGCCCGGGGGGGGAGGAGACACAACCTCACAGGGACAATGAAGTTGTGATTGTTGGACGGAGGTTTGGGGAGAATGACGTCTGAAGAGATTAAACTGAATCACTGGAGCCTGATTTATGTGCAGGCCTTTATGAACGCTGCAGATGTTGAGGTAAAACATGTTTTTCTTCCTCCCATCGTTCAAACGGACACAAAGAAACGCACGGTCAGCGTTAATGGAGACGTTTAAGGGTCAGACCGCTGCTTTTATTAAAGAGGAAGATGAGTGTTTGTTCCTTTCCCCAGTCTTTCCTGCAGCACGATGCATCATGTTGCATGTGTTGCAGGTGGTAAATTAAAAGTAGACTTAGTGTCTTGCAGTTTTTCATTCATCTTCAGCCTCTTGTCCCTGTCGGGGTCGTTGGGGGGCTGGAGCCGTTCCCAGCTGACATCGGGCGTGAGGCGGGGTCCACCCTGGACAGGACGCCAGTCTATCACAGGACACATAGAGACGAACAGAGACAGACAACCATTCACACCTACGGGTGATTTAGAGTCATCAATGAACCCAACACCTGCACGTCTTTGGACTGTGGGAGGAAACCGGAGAACCCGGAGAAAACCCACGCAGACACGGGGACAACATGCACACTCCACACAGAAGGGCCCCAGCCGGGATTTGAACCTGCAACCTTCTTGCTGTGAGGCGACAGTGCTAATTTGACTGTTTGGCCCTTTGCTAATTGTCACGGTGGTGTGTTGAACAGTGAGATTGTGTCCTAGCATATAGCATTTAGCATATACCGTGAGTTCATGTTTATTGTTTGCTTCTTTGGTCCTCTGCCAAAGAAGCAAGTGTCTCTTAACAGAACTTCCCGTCTTATACCGAGGTTCGTGTGCCCCATCAGGTCTTTCCAATACACGCTCATACATTTACCATCAGTGGCGTCTACTTGGTGTCCAGACGTCATCATGCACAAATACAGTTCTCTCATCTCATCTCCAGCCTCTGATCCTGGATCAGGTCTCAGGGGCAGCAGCTCCAGCAGGGGACCCCAAACTTCCCTTTCCCGGGCCACATTAACCAGCTCTAACTGGGGGATCCTGAGGCGTTCCCAGGCCAGTGTGGAGATCTAATCTCTCCACCTGGTCCTGGGTCTTCCCCGAGGCCTCCTCCCAGCTGGACGTGCCTGGAACACCTCCCTAGGGAGGCGCCCAGGGTTCATCCTTACCAGATGATCCTGAACCACCTCAACTGGCTCCTTTCAACACAAAGGAGCAGCGGCTCTACTCCGAGTTCCTCACGGATGCTGAACTTCTCCCCCTCTCTCTAAGGGAGACTCCAGACCCCCTCCTGAGGAAACACATTTCACACGCTTGGACCTGGACCTGGTTCTGTGGGTCCTGACCTGGACCTGGTTCTTTGGGTCCTGACCTGGACCTGGTTCTTTGGGTCATGAAAATATATATATATAAAAAAAAATATATATAATATCTGCCACATTAGTCTTTGTGCAAATAACTTAAATAAGTGTGTTAATCATTCATGCTACTGCCTTTGAGTTACATGCGGTACCACACACACGTGTCATTTATCACTGAATTAGGTGACGTGACCCATCACCATGAAGTTAACCGCCCCCTTGTGACGTCATTTACCAACACACAAAGTATCTGATTTAAGCTTTAAAGACATAAAACAAAAGAAAACGCCTGAAAGGCTCCAACATAGAAGAAGTTCGGAAGACTTTAATTAAAGGAATTCAGTCTGTTTGTCTTTAAAATGATTGTCACCAATTCAGGATCTGAGCAAACGTCTCCGCTTCTGTTCCAGACTTATGAAACTTTATGGTGTCACAGTGAAGTCGACCTTTGACCTTTGGGATATTAAATGTCATCACTTCATCCTCAGGTTCAGCTTTAAGTCTCATGAGTTGTTTTCGGGTCCGTACCGTTAGACGCAAACGTAACCGTTGTTTTAACCAAGTGAGAATTGGTAAAAATGGGGAAACATCTCGTCTACGTACCACATTAAGACTCCAAGACCTCCAGGTCCCACTCCACATGGAGACAAATGGACAACAGACCCACTTTATGACATTCAACACTGTTCATGGACCTCAGTACGCAGAAACATTACTATGCTCCAAACTAGAATAGGACAAAATACACATTTGGACTGCTGCAGAGGTGGCCGATCAGGTTTCCCACACATCCCGCTCTTGAAGCGTTCCTGAAATATCCTGAGATAGATAGTGGGACGGATGTGAGGTCATAGCGACCTTAAAGTCTGACCTCTAAATTCATCCTCGGGTCCAAGTGAACATTAATGCGACACTTAAAGAAAATCCCTTTAGGGGCATGGTGCAGCCGAATGAGCGGACCCGGAAACATGATGCTGTTAAAGGGAAATTACACTGTAAAATCATCCCAGGCAAATCAAATAAGCCTTCGAGACCATTTATTTAGTGTATGAACTACTAACGGAGAACTCCGGGACAGATGCTAACAGTCGCTAACAGCCAAATGCTACTAACACAGATTAGCTTGGGGCGGCGAGACTGAAAAACTTACCTACTGGCCCCTGTACCAGCTCCTCTCATAGTAAAGTCCATTACAGTGGAAGGAGCCCATTGGTGCTTTGTTGTGTGTGTAGGGACTCTTCTCATGCTGCTGCAGAGGTTTGCTGTTATTTTCAGCAGCATTAGTGGTTAAAAAAGACCTTTGAATGCCTTCACCGTGCTGCCCCGAGCTAATCACTGTTAGCCACGTCCGGCTGTTAGCATCTGTCTAGGATATCTCCGTTAGTCGCTCATACACTAGAGAAACTGTCTCGATGGCTTATTTGATTTTAGTGCATTTGCCTAAAAAGAGCCTGAGATGGTTTTACACCAGAATTTCACTTTAAGTCTCCTTCAGTACAAAAACACGCCCCGTGTCTTTGTCCTAGTCTCACTGTTTTAAGCAGCTCACAAACTGAACTGATTCAAAGGAGGGGCTGCTTCACTCTTAGAGACAAAAGCTTCTCTCAGGCCTGAAGTGCTGAACCGGGCGCTGCGGTTTGGATGGACTGGACCTCCCAGGGGGGTCCCAGGGGGGTCTCAGGGGGGTCCCAGGGAGCCACAGGAAGAGATGTTGTTTTTCTCACACTTTCTCTCCCTCCTGACGAACCCTGAGGGACTCCACAGTCTTTCCTGTAAGACAGGAAGTGTGAGAACATCGAATAATGCAACATGGTAAAAACACTCTGCTGTTGTCCGTGTTACAGTTTGAGTTCAGGGCGGAGGCTTCGCACCACGTCTGGTTTATGTTGAGTCCTTAAAACCCCCAAACTCATAAACAACACAATCTACAGTAATTCATATTTAAGCATAATCCACTAAACCCTGTCCTGTGTCTTTGTCCTGGATCTAGTTCCACTGTTTAAAGCAGAAGCTCACAAACCCAGGCAGTGATTTCGTGTTGAAAGGAGGGGCGGCCCTCGCTCTCTGAGATAAACACTTTCTCTCAGGCCTGAAGTGCAGCGCAGGGCTCCGAGGTTCCAGTCGAGAGGCCCGGCCGTGCCAAATTGTCTGGATAAATATGGCTCGAAAGAGGGACTCTGTGGTTTTCTTGGAATCCTAATGAAGCCGTCTTTTGTGTTTGTGTACTGGCTGGAGCAGAGTCCGCGGCGCTAAAATGAGCATGTCACGCTTCACAGAGTCTTACAGAGCTGAGGAAGAGGCCTGGCAGTGTCTGACAGCTCACCAGAGGTGGCCATCAGCTCTGGAAACCACAGACAAACCTCTGACTGACAAATCAGGGTCCTGAGAAAGACTTAGAGTCTCAAGGACTACGAGGGTTGTTAAAGGAAGTGGATACATTTTAATTAGCTTCCCCCAAAAGGTTTGCATGAATCTATAAGTATTGTTATCATAATAATACGAAAATTACCCTTTTGTCGTTCTTAAAAAGTTCCCGTCCACTCGGCCTGGATCCTGAATCTGTGCGTCCACAGAAAACCAGGTGCAGCGACTCCAAACGCTGTAGTACCCATGCCAGGCCTGGAGGTGGCGCTGTAACTGCCACAGAGATACACCAACAACGGAGAAGAAGAGACGGGGAGACGCTGTGGAGAATCCTTCACTCTGCAGTTAGTGTCCTCACTGAGCAGAGGGGGCTGCTGGGAGCCCCTTCACTCTGCAGTTAGTGTCCTCACTGAGCAGAGGGTGCTGCTGAGAGCCCCTTCACTCTGCAGTTAGTGTCCTCACTGAGCAGAGGGGGCTGCTAGGAGCCCCTTCACTCTGCAGTTAGTGTCCTCACTGAGCAGAGGGGGCTGCTGGGAGCCCCTTCACTCTGCAGTTAGTGTCCTCACTGAGCAGAGGGGGCTGCTGGGAGCCCCTTCACTCTGCAGTTAGTGTCCTCACTGAGCAGAGGGTGCTGCTGGGAGCCCCTTCACTCTGCAGTTAGTGTCCTCACTGAGCAGAGGGGGCTGCTGGGAGCCCCTTCACTCTGCAGTTAGTGTCCTCACTGAGCAGAGGGGGCTGCTGGGAGCCCCTTCACTCTGCAGTTAGTGTCCTCACTGAGCAGAGGGGGCTGCTGGGAGCCCCTTCACTCTGCAGTTAGTGTCCTCACTGAGCAGAGGGGGCTGCTGGGAGCCCCTTCACTCTGCAGTTAGTGTCCTCACTGAGCAGAGGGTGCTGCTGGGAGCCCCTTCACTCTGCAGTTAGTGTCCTCACTGAGCAGAGGGTGCTGCTGGGAGCCCCTTCCCCGTCCCAAAGCACTCCCAGGCGCCACTTGCTCACTACATTTAGAGACTTTTCACAGATTCTTAGAACTGGATTTAGAAACAGAGCCTAGAGCAGTTTAGCTCCTTATTCAGAGCATCAGGGAAAAGGGAGACATCTGTGCTCATTGCATATAAACAAACAGTACAGACAAAAAGTTTGGACACACCTTTCCTTTCTTTCTTTTCATGACTCTTGACGTTGTAGATTCACACTGAAGGCATCAAAACTATGAATGAACACGTGTAGAAATATGTATAAAACAACTGAAAACACGTCTGATATTCTAGTTTCTTCACCTTTTGCTTTGCACACACTCGGCATTCTCTGGATTAGCTTCAGGAGGTCGTCACCTGAAGTGGTTTCCCTTCACAGTTGTGCCCTGACAGCTTCAATACGTGGGATTTCCTGCCTTATAAATGGGGTTGGGACCATCGGTCGTGTTGTGCAGACGTCAGGTGGACACACAGCTGATGCTCCCACTGAACACACTGTTAGAATTTGTGTTATGGCACGAGCGACCGTCATGACTTTAAGAAATGAAGGTCAGTCAGCTTTGAAAGTGTCTCCAAGTGCATCTATGATTTTCATAGTCTCTTTGACTGAGAAGGTGTGTCCAAACTTTAGGTCCGTACTGTACACACATGCTTACTTAGACTGTCTAAGTCATGGGTGTCAAAGTCAAGGCCCGGGGGCCAGATCTGGCCCGCAATTGAATGATCTCGGCCCCCGGGCTGATATTTGATGAGTATTAGAACCGGCCCGCACGCCACAGCCGCCTGCTGGTGTTTTTCACGCACCAAAACTACATTACCCACAATGCAACGGTAGCCTGCGAACTCACTGCAGCGCCGCAAGTATTCATCAGCATTCAGGGCAGATGTCAACGTTCAGCCCAATCACTGACAGAGCCGTACAAAAATATCGGATTATTCATTTAATCATTAAATGAAATACGGTGCGCTGTGTCAGGTCTTGGTTCAATAGGTTATATGCATCATTTTAATATGTTTTAATAAACATTGAACCAGTCCGGCCCTCGGCTTGTAGCAGATTAGTTTTTTTGGCCCTCGTGTGTGTGACTTTGACATCCCTGGTCTAAGTAAATAACTCTGTACTCTTAAATCTGACGTCTGGTGGCAGCGACACTGAAAAGATGTTTTTTCTTGGTTAACGCCTGGTTGAGCTTGTCCTCTCTAGTGCAAACTCAAGTCTTTGTTCTCTTTCATTCTCCCTCGCTGCAGGGGGGGTCCAAGCTTTCTTTTTTGAGGTTGAGAGAGGTGACGGCTGGTAAACACAGACCCAAGCAGAGTCCAAATTAGAGCAGCGAGCCCACGCTGCCAAAACCAAGGCCAAGGGCTTTCACGTGTCGGCTTGTTTACAGCGGTTCCTCTGGTTCGTTAATCACTCGTCTTTGTCTCAGTTGAAATAAAAGGGCCGTGACACGTTCAGTAATATTAACTTGAGATTTATTCAGGTCATAATTACACACTGTTTGAATTAAATATCGTCCCGGTGCAAACAAATACAGCAGGTGGACAAAGAAACGTGCTTGGATACAGATCGTGTTCATCTTGTATTAGTGCCACGGACCAATGAGGGAGCAGGGCTTCAGACGGGACGCTCTCGTGACCGCCGTAAATAAGTTTAGAATATTAACAAATGCTCATATAAAAAGTCTCGTCTTGTGTAAAAGAAAGCACAGGATAAATGTTACAGTGCATAAAAGACATGCAGTCGACTAAAAAGGGGCTAAACTCGGCGTGGACGCGACCTCGGTGCCGGGACGTGACGCATCTCTGGAAGGTCAGCACAGTATTGGCAGTTTGGTCAAATTACAACGTAACCACGACACAAAGAATACTAAAAGTAAGACATTTCATCCTGCACTATAATGATAATTATAATAATAATAAGAACTCCATTCCTTTTTTTCAGCAAAGACACAGACAGGCCTCCGCGTTTAGCGTCAAACTGTCCGACGAACCGTGATATGACACCATGCCAACGTCGAAATATTGCTCGTGGATGGACGGGCGGACATGAAGCATCTCATTTAAACTCTGTGAAAGTTGATCATTCCAGTTCAAGTGCATGAATCTATTAGTATTGGATAAACAGAATGGGTTGTTTAATGTCATGTCCTCTAGTTTTGATCTATTGCTACCGTCTGCTCATATAAAGTCCCCCCCCCCCCCGCCAAAAAAACAAGAATCAACGTGACAGTAGATCACAGTCAACATAAACAGCTATACAAAAAACCTCCTGGTACCTTTCACGCAATACATTCTGGCAGGTATCGAACATTTGGTGCGTACACACAGCAGAGAGGGTTCAAAAATGGATCTCGCACAACCTCAAGATGTTGCATTACAGCGCTGCGTCTCTCACGCTCAGTTCAAAGTCCGTTCTTAGAGTTTGAGCCTGAAAAAGACTTCACTGTTTTCAGGGTCTGGGGAGGACCGGGTCTGAGGGGAGGGGGTTCCTCGGGGGGTGAGCTGACTCAACAGGTCCAGGCTGGTGCAGGGACTCTGGGTCACGCAACACGCACCTTCGGGGTTACCCCGCTCCTCAATGGGGCTAGCACTACTTGGATGAATGCTACCAGTGAGGCTAAAGCTTGCACTTCTGCCCTGGACTAGGCTCTGGAGCTTCTGCCTCTCCTGGGCCTTCTTGGCCCTGTTTGCAATGTAGCGCACCCGGCTTTGGCTCCTTGACGAGGTCCTTCGCACCAGGGTCTCATCCACAAGCTCCTCCTGCGACTCTCTTGGCTTGTTTTCTGGTGCAAAGTCGCTCGCAGTCAGGGGCTCCACGTCAGTCAGCTTTCGTAGTTGTTCGGTGAGGTCGCTCGGTGGCCGAGACTTCTGCAGGCTGCCCTTCCGTAACTGGTCCCTGGTTGGCCGGACAATGAAGCTGCGGCTGATGCTGTGGTACTTACTGTCGAAGTTACAGGAGATGTCATCAGAGGTCAGATCCCCGAGGCTTTTGGACATGGAAGCTGTAGCTTTAGGGGTTGTAGACATGGACGATGGCCGGCTGGCCGACGACTGCTTGAGCCCTTCCATGTAGAGCCGGCTCCAGGTGTGCCTCCTTTGTGTCAGTCTACTCGGTGAGTCCACAGAAGCTTCCTGAGGAGGCTGCAGGGGACGGGGCATTAGCTCATCTTTGGGGCACTCACTTTGCTGAAGATTGGGGTTCGACTTGCTCTTGCTGACTCGCAGGGCGTCGTAGGAGACTATCGCTGAGTGACGGCAGCTGAGCCAGTGAGGATCGCAGGTGCTGCTGGCCGCGGACAGGCTGCTGAGGCTCTTCCTAGCTAGGTTAGGCAGGGACAGGTCAATGACGGTGTCGCTGGAAGAGATGCTGGAGGAGGAGGACATGCTGTCTCTGTGGCTGCATGGCTCCAACTTGCTCCAAAGGCGGTCGTTCATGGTAGCATCAGTGCTGACCTCTGGTACTGCTGACTCGGCCTGCCCGACCGAAGCTACAGCCACCCGAACATGGCCCTCACTTTTGGTCCGTCTTACTGGTGCATGTGATGGCAGATTGCTGAAAAGTGCTCTCCTGGCCTGGACTGGCTGAGCTGCCGGGACTGCGGGGGTTCTAGCGGACAGCGCTGCAGAAGAAAGGTCCGCTCTGTGGTCCGACTTTAACTCTGCTTTATCAGTTTTCTTTTCTGTCAGAGTGTCTCGGTTTTCCCTTTGGTTTGGTGCACGCTCCGTGAATGCATGAGTGCCTCTGTTGGTTTGGACGTCTTGGCCACACTGGGACAGTACAGTTTTCCCAGCAGGGTCCGTCACAGGGAGTGATGCATTTCTGGAAAGGGCGGGAGGTTTCTTAGGGTCCCCGCTCATCTTGATAGGACTGTAAACCGCACCATTTGAAGGAACGATCAACGGGGAGTCTGTGTTTATTGCTGCGTATGCGGAGTGCAGGGGTGGAGATGAGGAATGGTCTTCTGGAGTGGAGACAGAACGGATGACACGTGTGTTGGTGACGCTGTCAGCGTTGAGTGCAAGAGGAGCTGGTCTCTGCACCGTGGAACAATCTGCGGAAAGACACAACAAAGAAATGTGTTATCGTCATGTTAACGTCCTTCATGATCTCTGAAAGCATTTTGGCCTTAAAAGGTGAAGTGTGTGCTTACAAATCTTTAGTTGGGCATCAGCTCAGATACAAACCTTATTTAATCTTTGTTTAACAAGCTTAATGTGGATTTAATAGATGGACTGATATACGGTTTTCTGTTCTGTGGTGAGCTGGTTTGTGTAAAACTGCTGTTGATGCTCATAATAAATGCATTTTGACTCAGATGTGATGTGTGTGCACCTTCTGTCAGGATGGGGGTTTGAAACAATGGCTCAGAAAATTAACTTCAGCAAGTAAAACTCAAGAGTTTAAGGAAACACTGCGGGGGGCTTCGTTTCACAGGTTCATGAGGGGAAATATGGAAAAGCACGAATGAAATTGTTGGTTGATGAGATGAGAATGAAGTTAAGAACGTGTGAAGGTACAGCCTCGTGTCCGGATGATGCAAAGTTCCCTTCTCACCCACACAACATTTACAGCACAGTGAAAAGTGAAAGTGTCTTCCTCTGCCCCACAGTGAGGGTCCCTGTCTGCAGCTTCACCCCTGTCCAATCATGTGAACACAGAAACCTGACACGGTGCTCTCATTACTTCCACTAATGTCATTGTGCGTCAGTGCAAATTCAAGCATATGTGAAATGAGTTAGCATGTGGAGTTTGAACTTGAGCTGCCGCCCCTCCCCACCCACCCAGGTGTGACATACAGGTCATGAGAGAAGCAGAGACAGAACGAGTGCTGGGTGAAGTGAAGGTGCACAGGGTGGATTTCAAAGGTGTCATGCATTCAGCGGTTTACCTGGCTCTGGTCATCCCCTCAATTCTGCACTAGTGACAGAGAGAGTGT
This sequence comes from Echiichthys vipera, assembly GCF_963691815.1. Classification (NCBI taxonomy): domain Eukaryota; kingdom Metazoa; phylum Chordata; class Actinopteri; order Perciformes; family Trachinidae; genus Echiichthys; species Echiichthys vipera. The sequence continues at coordinate 1,116,275 of NC_139834.1, forward strand.
GCAAAAGGGAAAGAGAGGAAAAAGGAGTTTAGCAAAACTGGAGAGAAGCAGGAGAACGGAGGCAAGGACACAGTTTAACGCACAGAGGAAGCATCTGAACATCGACGTCATCGCAAAGATGATCATCTCTAAATCAACATGAGGCCTGAACAGAAAGACGAGTGGTGAAGCTGTGAGGAGAGACGTTTAACATGTGACTTACTGACGCGTACATTAACATGTTTCATCATATCACTTAACAGATGTCAGAGCACATACGCTGAAATTCAACGCCCTAAACGCCATTTCACGCCATTGCACGTGAAGTTGGGACATTGAGTAAGACGTAAATAAAAACAGAATACAATGAATTGCAAATCCTTTTCAACCTTTAGTCAATTGAATAAACTACAAAGAGAAGAGTCTGAATGTTCAAACTCATCTCATCTTCAGCCGCTTATCCTGGATCAGCAGCTCCAGCAGGGGACCCCAAAGTTCCCTTTCCCGGGCCACATTAACCAGCTCTAACTGGGGGATCCTGAGGCGTTCCCAGGCCAGTGTGGAGATCTAATCTCTCCACCTGGTCCTGGGTCTTCCCCGAGGCCTCCTCCCAGCTGGACGTGCCTGGAACACCTCCCTAGGGAGGCGCCCAGGGTTCATCCAGGTTGATTGGAAACAGGTGAGCGCCATGATTGGGTAGAAAAGAAACGCGTCCCTGAAAGACTCAGTCGCTCACAAGCAAAGATGGGACAGTTCACCACTTTGTGAACAACTGCGTGAGCAAATAGTCCAACAGTTTAAGAACGTTTCTCAACGTACAACTGCAAGAAATGTAGGGGTTTCATCATCTACAGTCCATAATATCATCAAAAGGTTCAGAGACTCTGGAGAAATCTCTGCACGTAAGCAGCAAAACTGAAAAGCCCCTCAGACAGCACTGCATTAAAACATTAAATGTCTTGCCTTTGTAGTGTATTCAATTAAATAAAAGGTTGAATAGGATTTGCAAATCATTGTATGATCATACACAACGTCCCAACTTCACTGGAATTGGGGTTGTCCTTAGTTTCCCCCTCTGGATTCTTTCTGAGAGTAAAAACACTGATGGCCATCACATGATTGAGTGGGAAAGGCTGAAGGGGAGTGGGTCTGGGTTGAGCAGCTGGACTCCCCTGAAATACATCATGTGGATGAAGGACGCAGCACTGATGTCAGCGCCGTGTGACTCCCAGTGCTCAGCCAGATGTTTTAGGTCATGTCCTCCAAATACGGTCCATAACTACTACGCTCCATGATACCACTGGAGCTAATAAAGCTTCTGATGGTGGATTGGACTGCATTATATATTTATTTCGAACCTGTCAGTTGGATAAATCATCATCACACATTCTCTTGGTTTGCAGTTCCCATGACCGTAAGGAAAAGCTGGAGGAGCAAAAGTTGATGTCGTCCCGCCGCTTTCACCCACAGAATAAACAGAGTCATCTACATTAAACCATTTTTCTTCTGTCCTTTGACGTTACATGTTTCAACAGCAGGTAGAAGTAGGAGCTGCAGTCTAGCTCTAGCATTAGGAAGTCATTTTCCATATAACTTTATAACGTTTGAACTGCAATGTTTGTTTTTTTTAAAGATTATTTTAAAGCCTTTTTATTACAGAGGACGTATATGAAACGAGCTGAGAGGGAGAGAAATGCAGCAAAGGGCTGAAGGTCAGAGTCGAACCCGCGCCCGCTGCCTCGAGGACCTTCAGCCTCTTTACATGGGGCGACTGCTGTAACCACCGAGCCATCGGCTGCCCCGTTTGAACCGCAATGTTACCATGGATACTTCACATGAACCGGTAACTTTTGTACGCTTTTCCTGCCTGTCCCGCCCACTGGTGCAACATGTCGTATGAGGTTGTGCTTGAGTTTTCTCTCATGATGTCGCTTTAGACGACACAAGTTTAAACTACTTCTACTTATTTCAGGTTAGAAACTTACCGTTTTTCTCATCTGTGAAGCATCGGGGGGGGGTAGTCAGATATCAGGTACAGTGAGAAAAAATGGAGAACTTGGAATTAACTGTTTGAAATCAGACTTTAGGTGAAAGCTAGAATGAGCTAGAATTTAAATAATTGGTAAGGATGTAGGAAACATCAGGGGTTCAGGTTCTTTCTCAAACTATCAGGGACACATGGGAGGACAAGGCTCGTCTCACCTAAAGGTTCACAGCAGAGGGATGATTCCGACCAACCACGGTCTTGGTGTGTATGGAGGCTAACTGGAAGTCTATAAGGTCGCACTCACACTGTACCTCCGTCCCGTGCCCTAGCATGTTTCACGACTAAAGTCTGGTTCCTTTGACCAGTGTGAGTGCAACTGTACCACGTCTAGGAGCGGCACGCTTGCCGTCCACGGCCCGTTTGGGAGAGGTGGGCTTTTGTAAAGCACGTTTGCACGTGTACGAGCACGAGCGTGCGCACGTGTACGAGCACGAGGCCTACGGCGGTTCTGAGGTCATTTCCTGTGCGCCTGTTGGGACGTAGAAAAAAGAAGGAGGAACCATGCGCGGACATTTCAAACAATGGCGGTGAAAGGTTCACGTTGGTGTGATGCGGAGGTGGAGTGTTTACTGCAGATTTGGTCGATGGAAAGATTCAAAAACAGTCGACAAGACGCACAAAAACTCCGAGGTCTACGGAAAGATCTGGAAACAAAGCCACGCATCGCCATGACGTCATCAATGCGCGTGACGTGTTACGGCGTGATGACGTATAGGCAGCGAGAAGCATTCTCCGAGGCCCAGGTAGTGTGAGTACAAACGGGCCTGGAGGGGGGGACAAGGACCCTAATGGACGGGGCACGGGACGGAGGCACAGTGGGAGGGCGCCCTAAGGGACTCTATATCCACTACACAGCAGCTACAGGGTCATGGCTAACGCTGTCTCACATACATCTTACCAGAAAAGAACATGGGGGACTTGTGACGCAACTCTTCCATTTTCTGGGCGAACAGGGCGTTCATCTCGCGCTGCAGGGTGCCTACAGCTCTCTTGCGGCCATCGAGGACAGAGCATGGAGGCAGCATGGGAGGCGACTCCAAACTACTCAGACTGCCAAAGCTCTCGCAGCTGCTACTGTCACTGAGTGAGAGACCTTCGTTTGCAATGACGTTTGTGAACGTTGAGCCGCAAACAGCGCCATAGTTGGCGGGTGCTGCCTGCTGCCAATGGAGGTTGGTCCCGCAGTCTGGCGCGAGGCTGTGCGCCGGTGTTACAGTGTTGGGGAAGCATCTTCGGGGAACACTGTAGGATCTGGCTTTCCTCTGGGAAGCGTTAGGCTTAAGTCGGATGTGCTGGGCACTCAGTGTTTGCCTGGCTTTGGATCTAGGGAAGGGCATAGGTCGGAGAAGAGCCTGGGGCGAGTACTGAAACTGGGCTTCGGTGCATGACTTAGGGAGATCAGGACACTGCTGTGACTCTGTCTGGGCAGCAAGCGGTTGGGGCTTGGCTACAGGTTCTGGCTGAACGTGTCTCTTGGTTGAGGAGGTGCAGTTAGTTCCCTCCTGTATCTCCCCTTCTGCTGTTTTGGACTTGCATCCCTGCATTTCCTTAACCTGACCCTTTCGCTCAGCCTCTGGACTCTCTTTGGAGCCGATCACACATGTGATACAGTTGGAGGACATTCCCACCCTGCCTGAGCTATTCAGTGCGACGCGGGCAAACACCCCTGGCTTCACATCCAGCGGGTCATTACATCGGAGCCGACTGGCCCGTTTCAGGGGCTCGGTCATGGGTCTTCGCCTAGCAAAAAGTGGGCTCTTACCTTTCCCGTCCTCAGGGTGAAAAGCCCCATTAGTGTCAGGTCCGTCCCAGGTGCCCTTGGCTTGGTGGGATGCCAGTGATTCCCTGTTGCGGCTTTGTGGTGGTGTGGGCTGGTGAGAGGTGGCAGCAGAGGCCTTGTCCCTGTCTTCAGATTCTCGTTCTTCACTAGCGCCCTCTGAGCTGTAGTCTTTGGTGTCGATGGCGTTCTCTGGAAAGCCCTTCTTGATTTTGGGCTGGCCTTTGGTAGGTGCGCTAGCAGTGCGGCGCAGGAGGTGGGCGCCGAAAGGATGCTTACGGCTGTGCTGCACAGCAGCATGGCTGTCCAGGGAAGCCTGCTTTGGGTTTCTGTGAAACAGCCCTTTTATGCCGCTGGCTGCTCGTGCCTGACGAAAACACAACAGAACATCAATGTCAAACACACATCTTAACAAACCGAGATGAAAGAATCACAGAGAGGTCTTATAAACACAATGATTGCCATAATGCATGTGGCTCTGGTCCCCACTGCATTATGCAACTACACAGGGAAGTTTTTGTAAGATGAGCATGCTGAACAAGGAGACTCCATCATTATCAATTTGACCTTTAATACCTCACGTGAATGATCATTCATACTGCCATGATCATTCAGCGGTGATCCATGTGACCTAGCTTTGAATTTCACTTGGATTCAAAGCGTTGGCGTGACATTTTGAGCACCTACTCCTCTGTACAGGGCAACTGCAGTCCCAGTAGCACATTATTAGTTAAGCAAAGACATGCAGAAAGCTTCCTGTTGAAGTGGGACACACAAGGAGCAAAGATCAGTATTAAAGCTGGTCTTCAAACAGTTTAACAGGTTTAATACACAGACCTAAAAAGCGACACTGTGCGAATGTCTGCTGTGCCGTTAGGTGCTGCATGGTGATGGTCAAACGTCACAAACACGGGGGCAACATGGGGACAGTGATGAGGACATTCAGACGATGGCGTCAGTGATGGTGGGACTCACAGTGACAGACAATCCTGTACGTGGCATCGGACCAGTCCAAAGAAACATCAAGCCAAATCAAGCTTCAGTAGTTCCAGGCATCATATTGTACGGCCTACAGTAAAAACCCTGCCACTAATTAGTAATAAAAAATAATAGCAACAGTTTCAAAAAATATGGAGGAAGCCTGTGAATGTTCTCATGTGTCCAGGTCGTCGTTATCATCAAAGTAGTTTCAGTCAAAAGCAACTGGACTTGGTTATTTGTCAGGAAGATGTTTCACCTCTGATCCAAGAGGCTTCATCAGTTCATGTACGCATCTGACCAGGACCAGGACCAGGACCAGGCTGGGGCTGGACCAGGACCAGGACGAGGCTGGTCACGGCAAATGCATATTTTCTAAAACGTTAACTGTATACTTCATCTCCCCCCGGTCAGGTAAGGAACAGTGGAGACACTGTATCCTGAGAAAATGTCACTGCATCACTGTATTTAGTTCCACTGTAACTTACTTCAGTCAGAAACGCTGCTACACTTTAACACTGTTATCACTTTTCGCTCCTTAATCTGCTGCTAAACTGCACGCTGCGTATTGTTATATATCGTATAAACCTGCGTTTAACCATAATGTCTGTTGCACTCTGTCACATTTAGTTCATTGTTTTATGCTTTATTTTGATTTGATTGATGTTTTTATGCTTATTGTTTCTCTGATCCTTTCATCGTTGTATTGAAACTGTTGCACAATCATTTCCCTCGGGAGAAATAAAGCTTCTTGAAACTTGAAGACTGTTCCTTTAACATTCAAGAGACCCTGCCAAAGTATTATCTTATGCACAATCTGAATCATCTGTGTCAAGACACCAAACAGACTGACTAATGTCCGAGAGTCCACAGTAAAATGCATATTTTCTAAAACGTTAAGACTGTTCCTTTAACTTTGAAGAGACCCTGTCCTGATATACTGATGAATAATAAATGATAAGTTCAGTAAAGGAGAGAAATTACTAGACAAGAAAACCACTGAAGCAACGTCTCTGCAGAGCGTACACAGTTTCATCCTGGGGACGAAAAATGAAAACAAGGGTGGAGAGAATAAGAGAAAGAGCCTGCGTGTCCTGAGAGGCACTGGAACTGAACACCTCTGCAGTGCAGCACACTGAAAATAAAAACCACCAGAGAGATGCAAAGAGTCGCTGCAGCCGTTCTCTCGCTCTGTGTTAAGCCTGTGAACGTTCTCATGTGTCCAGGTCGTCGTTCTCCGCAAAGAAATTTCAGTCAGAAGCAACTGGACTTGGTTCTTTGTCAGGAAGACGTTTCACCTCTGATCCAAGAGGCTTCATCAGTTCATGTACGCATCCGACCAGGACCAGGACCAGGACCAGGACCAGGCTGGGACTGGACCAGGACCAGGCTGGGACTGGACCAAATAGCTGGTGTGGAGATCCAGGTCTTTAACCTCTCACAAGGCCGATGATGTCACTGGAACCCTTTGTGCTCAAAGTGCCGACGACCGTCGTTAGAGTGGCAGTCGTTGGTGGAAGTAGGTTTGGACTTTGTTAGTGCTGGTCCTGGTCCCAGCCTGAACCTGGTCCTGGTCCAGTGGTTGGTGGAAGTAGGTCTGGACTTGGTTAGTGCTGGTCCAGTCCCAGCCTGAACCTGGTCCTGGTCCCGTGGTTGGTGGAAGTAGGTCTGGACTTGGTTAGTGCTGGTCCAGTCCCAGCCTAGTCCTTGTCCTGGTCCAGTGGTTGGTGGAAGTAGGTCTGGACTTGGTTAGTGCTGGTCCAGTCCCAGCCTGGTCCTGGTCCAATGGTTGGTGGAAGTAGATCTGGACTTGGTTAGTGCTCTATTGAGTGTGAACCACAGTGGTTGGAGTCACAGGAGGACGTTTGTGAACAGTTGTTCTTTGAGGTTCGATTGTTGGATGAAGGGATGAAAGGGCAGCATTGTAAACTGGAGATCAGTGGAGTCTCAGCCCTCCTCCTCTGGTTAACGATGGTTTCTCTACTTTCCGAAACCATCGGCCTTGTGAGAGGTTAAATATCTGGATCTCACACCAGTTAGTTGGACCAGTCCCAGCCTGGTCCTGGTCTTCCTGACAAAGAACCAAGTCCAGTTGCTTTGGACTGAAATTGCTTTGAGGATCTCTCTCTCTCTCTCTCTCTCGGTTGATGACTTTGGATCTACTTGAAGGGGGGTCAATGAAGATGCAGGCAGGTCAAGCCTTCATAACTCATGGGAGGCATGAGTTGGCCAGAGTTTTTGATGCTTGCAGTTGGCTGACAAGAGGGTTTGTGTGTGTGTGTGTGTGTGTGTGTGTGTGTGTGTTTGTCTGTCGGTGGAGGTGTGAAGGATTGGGAGGGAGGGGCGCGTGTGGCTCATGCAAGATGCCGACTGGGTCTCACTACACCTGAGTTTTGAGCGGCAGCTTCAGGGCTCCTAAAAATATCCTGCCTCTAAATGGAGCGTTTGGAAATAGAGGAGTCCACTGAAATCACAAACAGACACAGGAAGAGAGCGAAATCAGAGAAGGGGGAGGATGAGAGAGAGGAGGATGTGAAAGAAATCACAACAGTAGGGAACACAGTAACAGCTGAGAAGGAGGAAGTTCAAAGAGAGGACAATGTGAACAACAGGGCGATCGTTTACGACATGGCTGGAGACAGAAGAGGTCGCTGGACCTGAAGCGTCCAGTCAGAGTTTATGCAGCGACAGCAACAGCTGTGTTATGTATGAGCCAGGGTGAACATTTTGAAACAGAAATAACAGCAATAATGTAACAATACATCTGCTACAGCGTGGATTTCATTTTGCTGAGTAATGGTTTCTGTGAGTCCAAGCTTGCTGCAGGTCGGCCAAGGTCGTCTACGTCAACCTGGCTTTGATCACGGGGACACAGGAAAGGGACGACAAACCCAAACTATCCACTAAAGTTGGAAGCAAACTATAGTCTAAAATAGCAGGACGCGGAGCGGTTGCACTCACACTGGTCAAAGGAACTAGACTTTACCCGTGAAACGTGCTGGGGCACGGGACGGAGGCACAGTGGGAGAGCGCACTCACACTGTCCATCCGTCCCCGTGCCAAAACAGGTTTTACGGGTAAAGTCTAGTTCGCGGTTGCACTCACACTAGTTCGTTGACCAGTGTGAGTCCAACCGGTCTGCGCCTAGCTGCGGCCAGCTGCCGTGTTTGTACATGTACGAGCACGAGCGTGCGCACGTGTACGAGCACGAGCGTGCGCACGTGTACGAGCACGAGGCCTACGGCGGTTCTGAGGTCATTTCCTGTGCGCCTGTGCGTTGGGACGTAGAAAAGACTGAACCATAATTATCATCATCTTAAGAAAAGCTAATTCATGTTTTCCAGCTAGCTTCTTCAGTGGTACCTACCTTACCAGTGATGTCATTCACGGCTACGTGAACAAAGATGGAAGCTTCCTCCATACCTTCCAAGTACACGTGACGATAACCTGCACACACACACACACACACACACACACACACACACGCACACAATCACATTAACAGTGAGTCAAATCTCCGTCAGCAGGGTAAAACTTGTTCTAGCCACGGCTCCAACTTCAGCTCCTCACCAGCTCATTATAAATCAAAAGTCCATGACTCAACACTCTTGTGGTAACGATCCAAACTAACAAACAAGTCAACAGATGGTGTCCCTCAGGGCTCCGTACTCGGCACCACTACAGAAGCCTCTGTTTCCTTCCTGGAGAGAGCTACAGACAAACTTTCTCTCTGACGGATCAATGATGATCCGTTGCACCACTGTTTCTAGTTAATGCGTGATACCAATGTTGGCTCTGAGGTTTGTTATTGTACTGGAGCGGATGTTTGAGCTGTGATGCTAATTTTCTATGAACATGAACAGCTCATACTTGCCTGTAATGAACCCTCACCACCCACTAAAGAAGTTAAATATCTAATCCATCACACAGGGTTAAGATCCTAACACCGTGGAAGACGCCGGTGAGGTTGGAGGCACCTATCCGCTCCATCTAACCGCAGGTGCTTCCCCGTGTCTTACCTGGAATCATGCTGTTGAAGGCGATGGTGCGCTGGCCGATGAAGTCCTGGCCGATGGGGTCATGATCCCACACGAGGAAACGCACCAATGCAAGCTCCGGCATGTGGACTGTGAAGACCAGAGTCTCTTCCCACATCGGGTTGAACCCTATGGGACCATCCAAAGAGAGGCGGAGGGGCGGGGAGAGAGGGAGGACAGAGGGAAGAGACACAATTAAGAGAGACAGCAGGAGAAAGAGTGTGACGGATAATAAAGAAGGAGAGGATAAACAAAGAGGGTAGGAAAGAGAGACAGACACAGAGGGCGGTGAGAGTGGACGGTCCAGGAGAGTCAGAGAGCAAGCTCAGCACTCATCAATTATTCAGAGTGTGTGTGTGTGTGTGTGTGTGTGTGTGAGCGGATTGAGAGGTGCTGCCTGTGCACGTCTCCTCCTGCTGAGCTCATCAATTATGGATCAGAACCCATGCAGCGGGGTCGAACACGAGCACAAAAACAATAGAAGAAGACTCACATTCGACCAATGCATTGCTCTAATCAGCACATACATACATGAACAAACGGCAGCTCTGCCCGTGCACACAGCAGGATGTCACATGGACGCCTCAGCTCACAGGAAAGTTCGTCGGGTCGTGTACTTTTTCAGAAATGTCCCAGTTTGTATTTTTGAAGCCGTCCTGCAGCGGTGTGGAGGCGGTGTAGCTCTGAAACCCTGAGTCTAATCTATTCTCTCCCCTCGTTGCACATTTGATGTGTTGTTCAAACTGATTTTCAGTCTTCCAGCTATGATACGAGCTGCTGCGGGGTAGGTGTTCGCTTGTATGCTGAGAATGTGCTGTAGGAAGCCTAAAGCTGCGTTCAGACTGGAGGCAATGGACGCGTCAAGATTACACACAAATGCAATATACGGACGCGATGACGTGTGATTTCAAGACAAGCGAAAATATTAAAATATTCAGGCGATCGGCTTTGACGCTGTGGTGTGTCAGCCTATCAGCTTTGAGGATGTGCTAAGCGTCACCGTAGTTCTCCATGGTAACATCCAGGGGATCAGCAAACCGGCCACCCAGAAGCATTCAGATCCCTGCTTAGCACTAGCATAACTTCCCTGTTAGCACTTGTATAACTTCCCTGCTTTGCACTAGCATAACTTCCCTGTTAGCACTTGTATAACTTCCCTGCTTTGCACTAGCATAACTTCTCTGTTAGCACTAGCATAACTTCCCTGTTAGCACTAGCATAACTTCCCTGTTAGCACTTGTATAACTTCCCATTAAGCATCACCGCGGTGTTAAGTCTAGCTGCAGCTAGGTAGCCGCCTCGGTTTCGCTAACTGCCTTGTTTGGCTTCAGGGTCACGTCCATCGCGTTCGGTCTGAATGCAGCTTAAAGCTATGCTAGCATTAGCATCCGGTGTGATATGCACAACTGTAACCGTGACATGTGGAAAGCAGAAAGGCCTGCATCTAACTGTCAGGTCATCCAAGACGAGACCAGTGCCTGTGATTGTGGTATTTGTGCACCAGATGTTGTGAACGTAGATGCTGCCCCCCCTCCTATGCTCTTACCAGAGTCTATCCACTCAATGGCTCCATCTGTTACACATGTGTGCAGCCACGTCTCTGTTAATAGAAGAACGCAACTGTCTGTGATGAAGTTGTTTGTGGCGATCTTTAGTCTTAGTCCGCCCATTTTGGTGGCGATGGGCTGGCACAGCATGATGGAAGCACCAGGCTGGTGTTAACTCCAGATACACGCCCACTTACAGATAAAATGGTATTGAAGACTCGGTCACAAGGTTTCTGAAGCTTATGGATGAACCCGATGAAGCGCTCCATCAACTCACCGTTATCATCCACCACTCGGGTCTGCTCCTTGCAGCAGTCCACTGGGAGGCCGATGATCTCCACCTCCACGAAGGGATCGATGATCTGACAGAAAGACGTTACACGCTGTTAAGTTACTGCTTCACTCACCTGCTCTCATGTAAACTTCCAGCACCTTTCAATGATCACAGTCTATTACTTCTTTTTTGCAGACAGGCAAAAAGTAGTGCAACAGTTGCATACAACCCGTGTCAGACGCAGTCACCGTAACCAACTGGGTTGTTCGCGCACCCTCCCACTGTGCCGGGCGACTAGAGGGCTCTGCACCTTGGTGCGGAGGCTCCTGTCTGCCCGGGTTGGGGGGGTCTCTGTGGCGGTGGTCTCTGTGTCAGTGGTCTCTGTGGCAGTGCTCCCTGTGACCTTGGACTGGGGTCTCTCCCGGTGTGGTCGGCCCCCCAAAGGTAGCTTCCTCTAGCCTCCTCTGTACCTCAGGTCTCGCTGCCCGGCCATGTCTCTGTAGTGACAGCTAGTGTTTGTGTAGGTGTGAGTGTGTGTGTCTGTGTGTCAGCGTGGCTGTGTGTGTGTGTGTGAGTGTGTGTATGAACCTATACATATGTGTGTGTCTCTGTGCACGACTGTGGGTTCTTTTAACTTTCTTCTCCTGGTTTTATTTGATGTTTCTCTTTTTCTGTACATCTCTGTAACTCGGCACTGTGCGAGTATAAATAAGTGCCGTTTAAATAAATAAAGGTTGATTTGATTTGATGTGCGTACCTCTCCTCGGTCTCCCAGCATAGAGTCTTTGGGTTTGGGCAGCTGCTGTCCACTGATGATCTTCAACACCAGCTGCTTCTTCATGCGGCCCGGCAGCGGGTCCTCCAGGTTGGGGTTAAAGTCGTCTGCAGGGGGAGGAGAGGAAGTACACTGTTTATCTATGATGCTAACTCACCAAATAGAGTTTTCATTATAACTATATTGAGCTATTTACATTTCATATCATTGTAGTCATTAATACAGCACATCTATGTCCAGCAAATTCTGTATTTAAGTCATAATCTACCAGATAAGGTCAGGTGACGACAATGGAGACCATTAATAAGGATGAATAAGACGACAATGAAGAGTTTTTGCATCTTGGAAAAGCTTGTTCCAGACTCTCTGCTTCTAATAAGTCAGCATTGATGATGATATCTGATTAAAACAAGGCAGAGATCCTCTCCGTCGCTGTGAAGCACGCTACTAAAATACTAAGCAGGGCCCCGAACATACTGGATTTCATGTGTAACAGTCTCATCTTCAGCCTCTGATCCTGGATCAGGTCTCAGGGGCAGCAGCTCCAGCAGGGACCCCAAACTTCCCTTTCCCGGGCCACATTAACCAGCTCTAACTGGGGGATCCTGAGGCGTTTCCAGGCCAGTGTGGAGATCTAATCTCTCCACCTGGTCCTGGGTCTTCCCCGAGGCCTCCTCCCAGCTGGACGTGCCTGGAACACCTCCCTAGGGAGGCGCCCAGGGTTCATCCTTACCAGATGATCCTGAACCACCTCAGCAGCATTTGCTTGTGTCACAGTGTAAAACTGGATTTATAAAAGTATTGCATGAGATGTTCTGTGCTGAAAATGGTAAAATGGTAAATGGACTTGTACTTATAAAGCGCCTTTCTAGTCTTCTGACCACTCAAGGTGCTTTCACAGTGTTTGTCACATTCACACTGGTGCAGTGGACATCTAATCTAACCATTCACACCACATTCACACACCCATGTGCAGCACGGGGAGCAATTCGGGGTTCAGTGTCTTGCCCAAGGACACTTCCACATGTGGACCGGGGGAGGCGAGGATCGAACCCATTCGATCTCTCAAATGGAGGACGACCCACTCTGCCATTGAGCCACAGTCGCCCCTTGAAAATGAACTCTACGTTTCATATATTTATACGTTTATGTCTTTATATGCTGACCTTCACACATGCAGGCGGGCTTGAGGATGTAGCCACAGTTGCCGTTGCTGTAGAATTTGGCTCTGTTGAGCTGGAGGACCCGGCCCTCGGACTGGTAGTTGAGCGCAACTGGAATCAAAAGCAGTTCATCGCATTATAAAAATGATTATTACAGTTGTGATTGTGTGCTGAGGGAAGACTAAACACACTGATGATGACAGAAGCACACGGTGGCTCAGGTGGAGTTCGTACCGAGCTGGCAGCCGGCGCTCCAGAAGGGCTGGGGGTTAAAGTTGGAGGAGTCCACGCGGTACGAGGAAGGGTAGATGCGGGAGAGCTGCCGCTGGTTGAAGGCGATGAAGGAGGCGGCTTTCTGCTGCATCACCTGGTGGGCTTTGGTCTCACTGAGCGACGACACCTGCCAGCTGCAGCTCGCTGCCAGGGACGACACAAAGACACGGTGGTTCTCTTATTTACAGCGTCAAATCACAACAAAAGTTCTCTCAGGACACTTTACAGAGCAGGTAAAAACCAAACATTCACCAGTGTTAGCGTCCTTTTGACCACTCCTGTAAAAACAGGTATAAGCTAAATTAGGCCGTTCAAACAATATTTGGTTACAAGGAGAAGAAGTTAGACCTTAGTTTATCACCATTAAATCCACTAAAACATTACACCATCATTTAGATTCGTAGTTAAACAGAAAACTTGATAGAATTTAGACAAAAACGGTCCCAACTGGTGACACAGATCTGTTAAAGAGGACGTCCCACACTAACATAAGTGGACGCACTCAAGAGGGATGCAGGAGCCCAGAGTACCAGCAAACTGGAAAGATGTGTGGAGAATCGGGATGACTGGAGACAACGATGGACGGCTCGTCTGAGGACGTCGTAGAGAGATAGAAAAACCCATATCGGTCGGTCTAACGTTACACTGAAGCGCTGGGGTTAGAGGCGAAACACTCTCTGCATCGGTTTGTTAAAAGGTCGAGACTAAGGTACAGTTCATTATTGTTTTGGAGTTAGCTAGCTACATCTTTACACGCGTTCAGCCTTAGCCGTTAAGTGATATACCTTTTAAATGGAATTTCATTGCTAGGCAACAGCCTTGGTCCTTGTTAACGCCCTCACAGGTGGCGTTATTCACATACACTGCAACAGGATTCAAACTCGGACACATTATGAAAGTGTATCTATCCAACCGTAACCGTAACTTACCCGTATACAGTTCAAATGTCGTCACAGGTTCAACTGACAGCGACTTATGAAGCTCTAAACTGACGACAACACTGCAAAGCTGCAGGGAAGTTACAGAGTAGAGACGGTAGATGATGAGACTTGATTGGTTTCATGGTTTACGCCAAAAGTTGTTTTAAAGTTGATGTTCCTGATGTTGATTTCACAGGTTTAAAGGACGGAGCTCCAGACCTTTTAAAACCACACATGTAAAGCGTCCTGAGAGAACTTTGGTTGTGATTTGGGACTGTAAATTAAATTTAATTGAGCTTTGATTGAACTTAAGACTGTAGAACATGGATTTACTTTAAGACTGTTCACAAGAGGAACATTATTCAAACATATGTTGATCGTTTTTGCTGACAGCAGCAATAAAGTACCGTATTTTCCGCACTATAAGGTCACCACATTATAAGGAGCATAGAACAGACACTCCAGTCGAGGCTGGGGTTACGTTCTGCATCCATTAGACGGAGCTGCGCTAAAGGGAACGTCAACACAACAGTCAGGGGAGGTCGTCTTGTTGCTTCCTCCACTTCGGCACCATTGATTGGTTCATGTTCAACTCTCTGGCTGCTGCTCTATTCCCGTGTTCTACTGCGTGACTAATGGCCTTGAGTGTAAACTCTGCGTCGTAAGCGTGTCTCTTAACAGGAGCCATTTTGGGCTCTTTTCTTTGGGTCCTGACCTGGACCTGGTTCTTTGGGTCCTGACCTGGACCTGGTTCTTTGGGTCCTGACCCAGCTTTCATGACCACAGGTGAGGGTAGGAACCAGGAATGAGGGTAGATCCAGAGCTTTGCCTTCCTCAGCTCTCTTTTGGTCACAACGGTGCGGTAGAGCGACTGCAGCTCCGCCCCCGCTGCTCCGATTCTCCGGCCAAACTCACGCTCCATCGTCCCCTCACTCGTGAACCAGATCCCGAGGTCCTTGAACTCCTGCACTTGGGGGTTAGGGTTAGCCGGCCTCTGTGGTGCTAAGATCACACGCTTTGGACCTTTTCTTCTTCTTCATCATGGACGTGCACATATGAGTTTGCCATTTTTGCAATGAACTGTCAAAACAGTCGGCATCAATAAAAGGATTCTGGGTCTGATCCCCATCCCTGCCATTATCTGTGTACAGTCGTGAGTGAGTGAAGCTTCTAGTTGCACCGTACAGAGTAACACGTGCGCTCACCTTGAGCCTCGATGTCGTAGAGCCCCACAGAGCGCGTGTATTTGACCAGATCAGACAGAGCTCTGGACAACTTCATCGTCTTCTTATTTCTGGGGTCAAAGGTTAGAGAAGGGGACACACACACACACACGACATAAGTGGACAGATAACATGATCCAGTATGATGGTGCTCACACAGTAATATGATAAGAATCAAAGCTAATCACAAGTTACTTCTTTATGTTTACATCACATCTACATGGGTGTCTGTGTGCGTGTGTGTGTGTGTGTGTGTGTGTGTGTGTGTGTGTGTGCGTGTGTCTGTCTGTGTGCATGTGTGTATAGCGTACTTGCTGTGGTGCAGGGGTGCCCGGGAGGCGCTGCTTGCACTCTCCTGGTCTGTGTCTGTGTCCTCGAAGCTCGACGTCTTCTTCAGCTTGGTCGTCTTTTTCTGCAGAAGAGAGTTTTTAACATGTGAGGCTTTAAAAGTGTTTAAGTGTGAGGGTCAGGGGCAGGGGCAGTGTTAGGGTCAGGGTTAGGGTCAGGGTCAGGGTCAGGGTTAGGGGGCAGGGTTAGGGTCAGGGTCAGGGTCAGTGTTAGGGGACAGGGTTAGGGTTAGGGGGCAGGGTTAGGGTTAGGGTTAGGGGGCAGTGTTAGGGTCAGGGTTAGGGTCAGGGTTAGTGTTAGGGGGTAGTGTTAGGGTCAGGGTTAGGGGGCAGTGTTAGTGTTAGGGGGTAGTGTCAGGGTCAGGGGGCCTAAAGTGTGAGGAGAGAGGGAAAGTCCTACTTTGCGTTTAGAGAAGCTGCCCATGAAGGAGCGTCCCGTACGCTTATTGCTGCTGGGATTAGCCTCGTCCGCGGTGTCCGTACCATCCTCACTTTTACCCTGACGGCAGAGGAGACACACACACACACACACACACTCTCATTAGCAGCCTGACATCTAATGTTTGCTTCTCATCACTGTTTTCTTTGATCGACTGAATTAAATGTGGAACACTGATTTTGCAAACAGACGTAAATTATGTGTTTGGAAAGGGAAAGGGCGTGTGAGGGTGCGTGAGGGTGTGTGAGGGCGCGTGAGGGCGCGTGAGGGTGTGTGAGGGTGTGTGAGGGTGTGTGAGGGCGTGTGAGGGTGTGTGAGGGCGTGTGAGGGTGCGTGAAGGTGCGTGAGGGTGTGTAAGGGTGCGTGAGGGTGCGTGGGGTGCGTGGGGTTGCGTGAAGGTGTGTGAGGGTGTGTGAGGGCGTGTGAGGGTGTGTGAGGGTGTGTCAGGGCGTGTGAGGTGTGTGAGGGTGTGTGAGGGTGTGTGAGGGTGTGTGAGGGCGTGTGAGGGCGTGTGAGGGTGTGTGGAGGGTGTGTGAGGGTGTGTGAGGGTGTGTGAGGTTGTGTGAGGGTGTGTGAGGTTGTGTGAGGGCGTGTGAGGGTGTGTGAGGGTGTGTGAGGGTGTGTGAGGGTGTGTGAGGGTGTGTGAGGGTGTGTGATGTTGTGTGAGGGTGTGTGAGGGCGTGTGAGGGTGTGCGAGGTTGTGTGAGGGTGTGTGAGGGCGTGTGAGGGCGTGTGAGGGTGTGTGAGGGCGTGTGAGGGTGTGGGAGGGTGTGTGTGAGGGTGTGTGAGGGTGTGTGAGGGCGTGTGAGGGCGTGTGAGGGTGTGTGAGGGCGTGTGGAGGGTGTGTGAGGGTGTGTGATGGTGTGTGATGTTGTGTGAGGGTGTGTGAGGGCGTGTGAGGGTGTGTGAGGGCGTGTGAGGGTGTGTGAGGGCGTGTGAGGGCGTGTGATGTTGTGTGAGATTGTGTGAGGGTGTGTGAGGGTGTGTGAGGGCGTGTGATGTTGTGTGAGATTGTGTGAGGGTGTGTGAGGGTGTGTGAGGGCGTGTGAGGGCGTGTGAGGGCGTGTGAGGGCGTGTGAGGGAGTGTGAGGGTGTGTGAGGGTGTGTGAGGGTGTGTGAAGGTATGTGATGTTGTGTGAGGGTGTGTGAGGTTGTGTGAGGGTGTGTGAGGGCGTGTGAGGGCGTGTGAGGGTGTGTGAGGTTGTGTGAGGGTGTGTGAGGTTGTGTGAGGGTGTGTGAAGGTATGTGAAGGTATGTGATGTTGTGTGAGGGTGTGTGAGGGTGTGTGAGGTTGTGTGAGGGTGTGTGAGGTTGTGTGAGGGTGTGTGAGGGTGTGTGAAGGTATGTGATGTTGTGTGAGGGTGTGTGAGGGTGTGTGAGGTTGTGTGAGGGTGTGTGAGGGTGTGTGAGGGTGGGTGAGGGCGTGTGAGGGCGTGTGAGGGCGTGTGAGGTTGTGTGAGGGTGTGTGAGGGCGTGTGAGGTCGTGTGAGGGTGGGTGAGGGCGTGTGAGGGCGTGTGAGGGCGTGTGAGGTTGTGTGAGGGTGTGTGAGGGCGTGTGAGGTTGTGTGAGGGTGTGTGAGGGCGTGTGAGGTCGTGTGAGGGTGTGTGAGGGTGTGTGAGGGCGTGCGAGGGCGAGTGTTTACCTTAGAGCCAGGTTTGTCCGCGGGCTTCCCCGCAGGAGGGAGGGCTGCGATGGTGAAGCTGTCGGGGTCTTCTCTGTCTCGGATCTTGGACTCTTTCATCAGGTTGTCCAGCTTCTTCTTGGCCATGTTCTCCACCTGCTTCCTGTTGGCTGACGTCTGGAGGAAGAGGAGACAGTGACACAGGGAGGGATGATGACGACGATGATGATGTATGAGCATACGTGACACAAGAGGGGAGAGCTACGGTGGCCACTTCCTGGTCATTTCTGACATTTTACGTTAGTTGCAGTTGGACAGAATATCTCAAAAAGTAGTTACAGTAGTAATAAACGTGCAAAACCAGAAACTTTAATGCCTTTTAAGTCCAATATCCAGCTTCATTACGCAGTTTTATCCAACTTAGAGGGACGATTGTGCTTCAGTAAGATCCATACGACCCTGTTTTAAGTCAATTACTGTTCTGTACAATCACTGAAAGCAAACAGGGGGTTGTCTCTGAGGTCCAGCTGCATAAAGAGGCAAGAACACACATCATGCAAGTTTAATGAGGTGCAAAGATGAAGCGGAACATGACGTAACACGATGCAGAAGCTCCCAAAGCGTTGCATGAACGGCTGCTTTAGACTGTAATGTAACCGCTTACACATCCCAGTATAACAGTTAAAGTCACTTTTGCATGATTCATTCCTTCCCCAGGTCTGATCAGACTAAGAAGAGAGAGAAAGCATGCAGGGTCCGACCAGAACTCCCATTTCAGGAGCAACACATGACGTTACACAGTGCAGAAGCTGCTGACATGTCGAAGAATGGACGTTTTGGTGACGTCAGCATTTCCACGTGTTCGTGCATGATAGAGAATGACAGTGGGCGTCCTTTATGTGTGGATGAAGTGGAGAAATAAGAGATGTCCTCAGAGCGTGGGTGTCAAACTGATCCAGTAAAGTGTCGCTGTGGCTGCAGGTTTTCATTCCAACCAATCAAAAACACACCTCATCTCATCTTCAGCCTCTTATCCGGGGTCGGGTCGCGGGGGCAGCAGCTTCAGCAGGGGACCCCAAACTTCCCTTTCCCGGGCCACATTAACCAGCTCTAACTGGGGGATCCTGAGGCGTTCCCAGGCCAGTGTGGAGATCTAATCTCTCCACCTGGTCCTGGGTCTTCCCCGAGGCCTCCTCCCAGCTGGACGTGCCTGGAACACCTCCCTAGGGAGGCGCCCAGGGTTCATCCTTACCAGATGATCCTGAACCACCTCAACTGGCTCCTTTCAACGCAAAGGAGCAGCGGCTCTACTCCGAGTTCCTCACGGATGCTGAACTTCTCCCCCTCTCTCTAAGGGAGACTCCAGACCCCCTCCTGAGGAAACACATTTCACACGCTTGGACCTGGACCTGGTTCTTTGGGTCATGATCAAAAACACACCTGGTCCAACGAATCAACTGTGTGAAGACAGTTCAGGTGATTGAGTCGAGTCAGGTGTGTTCTTGCTTGGTTGGAATGGAAACCTGCAGCCACAGCGGAGCTTTACTGGATCAGTTTGACACCCATGTCATAGAGAGATCACTGCGGAGAATGTGCACATGCTCGGTTCAGCCACATGGGGGCAGAGTGCGTCCATGCAGCACTTCAGTGTGTGAGCGGACCACAGAAGCAGCAGCAGCAGCATGCTCTGTGCAGAGGAAGAGCTCAGTGCAGAGGAAGAGCCCAGTGCAGAGGAAGAGCTCAGTGCACGGGTCCACACTGAACATGTAGGGTCAGTACTGAGGCAGAGCTGCGTCTGATATGATGGAGGGCGACTGATAGATGTCTTCTGCTTCATGGTTGTGTGTTATAGTTCTTATTTTTCTCTTTTAAATAACATATCTGGTTGTTTCAGAGGTTTTGAAGTGGTTGTGGGTTCACTGTGGAAATACCGCTGAAGCCTCAGAGCGTAGAGGATTTTACCCGTGCGTTTGTTCAGCAGCGTCGTGTTTGTCACTGAAAATGTTATTTCCTACATGAACATATACAAAATAACTTTACTGATTACTTTCACCAAAGAGTAATGCATAGATAGATAGATAGATAAATGGATAGATGGATAGATAACTTTATTTATCCCCGAGGGGAAATTAGATACATGAACTCTCCCTGCAGCTGCTCACCTTCCACGGCTGTTTTCAAGTACCGTATTCTCCGCACTATAAGTTGCACCTAAAAACCTCCACATGTCTCAACAGTGCGCCTTATAATCCGGTGCTCCTTATATATGGACCAATATTGAGCCACAACAGGTCTCCAACTACGGTGAGCAGCCACCGACTCTATTTTCCCCCGTAGAAGAAGTAACGCGCGGTGCATGTTGAGATATACGACTGCGTGAAGCGTGCCGTTTCATTTCCATGTGTGTGTTTGTGTAAAGAGCCCAAAATGGCTCCTGTTAAGAGACACGCTTACGACGCAGAGTTTACACTCAAGGCCATTAGTCACGCAGCAGAACACGGGAATAGAGCAACAGCGTTAGCCAATACTGTCCAGCTGCAAAAGCACAAGCCCCTCACTTGACAGAAGTGACGCAAAGGTTATTTTTACAGTGAGGGCTCGTGCTCCGGGTCTGCAGCTGGATGCTACTCGCGCTAGCAGGCAAACTCAACGGTACATAAGATGATGTTATCATCATCATCATTCACCAGCTGTATTGCAAACTAACACCCTGTTACTATGTCACTGGAAACATGGTCCATCCCATAACTGCAGTCTGAACCCACAGCGCTCAACACTGACGTGGTTCAGCTGTTTTAAGACCTGACACGCATCGATGTGCACGTTTGAGTCCAGATGAACCTCGACAACACGTCTGACGGAGCACGAAGGATGAGACAGAGTGACATGGAGAGTGACGTGAGCGTTGTATACAGTACCTTCCACTTTGAAAGACGTAAGCAACAGTTGAAGAGAAGAAGAAGAAGAAGAAGAAGAAGAAGGGACAAACAGGAAGAGAGAAAAGCAGGGATGAGAACAAACAAGCACAAGGACAGAAGCAAACAGCAGAGATAGCAATAACAGAGATTCACTTAAGGAGCAAAGACGTGAGAGGAGAACTCTTTAGTTCAAACGTGAAGCGTCACATTTCCTCTGGACAGAAGGACACACGTGCAGAGAGGACACAAACGCGAGGTACGTACATCTCCGTTCATCAGCTTGCAGTCGTCCTCCATCTCATCGGCGCTGTCCTCGTCCGACACGTCTCCCTCTTCTGCGTTCTCGTCAATGTTGGGAGGCAGTTTCTTCCCCTGGTGGAGAAAAGAACGAGTCAGCAGAGCTTCGCGTTATAACGACAAACAGCCGCAGCGTTCATTTAATCCATTTGTGGGTCATGAAAGAATGAAAGTTTTGCTTTTCCATAAAAAATATATTTAGTCGGGTTTGACAATGACTTCCTGTCCCGTTGTGTTTCCATGGTAGCAGCCAATAGCGTTGGGCGCTGCTGGTTGCCAGGGTTGTCTGTTGTTGGGTGCAGCTACTGTAGGCTGGCACTGGGTGAAATGGAGTTAGCCAATCCTGCAGCTGCTTCTTTGTCCCAGCAGCTGAGTGAGCGGAGACGGGCAACAACCAGAGTCACTATCGGCCGAGCATTCACTCCATGGACTGAGAGAAATGAGAGGAACGCCATTCAAACGCACGCCCACATGGCTACGCTGCTCCTGGATGCTAACATCACTTTCATCTGCACTTAGCGGGAACGGCTAACAGCTAACGCTAACGATGATGGCAAATGATGTAGGATGGGCAGTTCCTGGTGTCGGAGGGCTTAAGACACTGACTGACTGTGTACTGTGACCACCACAGCCCCAGCGTAAGTCCAGCCAGGGTCCATCTTCTCAGTCTCTACTGCACCAAATGTGCTGCTAAGTTTCTCATTCCATACACTTACGGCAGGAACACAGTGACGTTCAGCAGCGATCAGGGTCGTGATCGTAGCTGTCGCTCTGACGTTTGCACAGCAGCAAGTGAAACAGACTTGAGGAGCGTCAATCAGTGGCTTTACAGTCTCTCCCCCGCACAGACTCGACGTGATGGCGGTGAACATGTCACACTATGTACGACTCCAGAGGGTGGACGTTTGGATTCAGCCTAAGTAGCTGTGGGTGAACCACGTCCATTTACAGGACGTGCTGCTCTCTTTTATTCTCATTAACAGGCCTCGAGGGAAGGAAGAGGACATGTGGAGCAGCTGTGAAGGATGAGGGGCCCACTCTCACCGCCTGAGCCATGGATTACTAACAAGCGAGGTAGTTTGTCCCATGGCTAACAATCATTCTCAATCCCAGGTATCAGGGGGGTGTGGGCCTGTAGCAGCACCGTGTGGCTGATACAGTGGGACCCCGGTGCCCACAGTGAGGCTGCACAGCTTCAGTGTTGAAGGCGCGGTCGTAGCTGTGCTTCCATACCGGTGCCATCACTAACACTGCTGGTCACGCAAGGTAGTGGGGTAACAGGTGGTAGAGCAGTCTGTAACATGCAAGGTATTGACGTGGTGCCTTCTCTTTGCTTTAATGGTTTACATTCAGGGCTTAAACGAGCGGTCACCATTCGCCAAATGTGACTAAAAAGAAGGAGGGACCATGCGCGGACATTTCAAACAATGGCGGTGAAAGGTTCACGTTGGTGTGATGCGGAGGTGGAGTGTTTACTGCAGATTTGGTCGATGAAAAGATTCAAAAACAGTCGACAAGACGCACAAAAACTCAGAGGTCTACGGAAAGATCTGGAAACAAAGCCACGCATCGCCATGACGTCATCAATGCGTGTGACGTGTTACGGCGTGATGACGTATAGGCAGCAAGAAGCATTCTCCGAGGCCCAGGTAGTGTGAGTACAAACGGGCCTGGAGGGGGGGACAAGGACCCTAAAGCACGGGGCACGGGACGGAGGAACAGTGGGAGGGCGCCCTGAATGACATTTCATTCATTTTTCAGGACTATTCCCTTAGTCCTGGCCACGACGGCAGCATTAACACACAAGTTACACGTTTAAAACCAAAACAACACACAACTAAAACACGATAAAGCAGCAGATCAGCGCTCAGAGACAGAACACATGCAAACTGTATTTAAAAAGTCCTTAATCCTGCTTTTGAAACGCTCCGTGCTGACGAGGGATTCCAGTTTGAACTGATCCTGGAGTTTATTCAAAGATAAAAAGGTGCTAAATATTATTAAAAGCACTTTCCCCAAACACAGACATGAAGGGTTAAAGTCCAGTGGAGGAGCTTTGTTGCACAGCACATCGCTCTCACTGTGGCCTAAAGGAAAGGTATCAACTGACTGTGACATACTGCAGAAGAGTGTAGCAGCAGTTTATCAGCTCAGAGCTCGTCTCAGCTGTGACCTGGAGCTGACGGCATCATCTGTGGTCAGCGTGTTATTGTTTTTAATAATAGCAGCGACCAGCGTGCCCAGAACAGGAGCCAGGCTGCAGTTAATAAACAGAGTCCATGCAGCTTATTATTATTCCTTCATCTCATCTCATCTTCAGCCTCTGATCCTGGATCAGGTCTCAGGGGCAGCAGCTCCAGCAGGGGACCCCAAACTTCCCTTTCCCGGGCCTCATTAACCAGCTCTAACTGGGGGATCCTGAGGCGCTCCCAGGACCAGGGGTGGAGATCTAATCTCTCCACCTGGTCCTGGGTCTTCCCCGAGGCCTCCTCCCAGCTGGACGTGCCTGGAACACCTCGTACACGTGCGCACGCTCGTGCTCGTACATGTGTGCACGCTCGTACACGTGCGCACGCTCATGCGCGTACACGTGCAAACGCACTTTACTAAAGCCCACCTCTCCCAAACGGGCCGTGGACAGCAAGCGTGCCGCTCCTAGACGTGGTACGGTTGCACTCACACTGGTCAAAGGAACCAGACTTTAGCTGTGAAACCTGTTTGGGCACGGTACGGAGTCACAGTGGGAGTGCGCCCTGAGAAGAGTGAGTTCCTCTTTAAACATCCAAACTGCCCTTCTGAGTCTCTACCCTACCTCCACGCTGGCTTTACCTTGACGAGGATCTTGCCCTTGAGCGTTTCCGGTGACGGCAGCCGTCCGGACTCATCGGCCTTGATGTTGGACAGGTCCAGTTTGTCCCCCAGGATCTCGATCAGGTACTGGGCCATCTTCTTCTGCTGAGGGACGCTGCAGTGGTTCTCGATGGACAGGATGACCGGGTAGCTTCGAGAGGATCACACAGACGGAGACAGAGAGGTGTGTTACAAACGGCACAGTTCAACGAGGACACGACCAATGAATACATCAACGAAGACGAACCGTTCCTCAGGATTTACATTCATGGATTTAAAAAATTACTAAATCACACAGAGCGGGCGTTTGATGAGGCCCACAAAGGTCACGCTGACGTCACACATGCATTTATTCCATGTAATTGGTGACTCTGATGGATAATCTGACCAATGGCTAAGAATTCAAAGTCCATCAGAGATGCAAACTTCTTCTTCTCCAGTGGACGGACACTAAACCGACCTCGATGGACGCGCGTGTCGGTGCCTTTTCGGGAGTCATTCGTCTGAATATCGGACTAATAATTCAGCTTGCTTGTGTGTTTAATTGGGCTAAAAGGACCGTTAAATTCAATCTGAGCCCCCGGTTCTGCTTCATTTTGTTCATTTGACATCTATTAAGTACTGTTTCCCACATAACGGCTATCTTAGGGCGCACTCACACTCACACTGTCCATCCGTCCCGTGCCCAATCAGGTTTTACAGGTAAAGTCTAGTTCGTTTGACCAGTGTGGCCTTGGGGGAGGTCCATGAAAGGAAGAGGACCAAGTATGATAACCTGGTCATCGACTGTCGTGCGCAGGGCTGGAAGGCGAGGTGTATGCCCATCGGCAGTAGAGGATCTGTAGGGCACTCGCTCCACAAAGCCCTGAGTTCCCCGGGCATCACAGGAACAGCGAGGAGCAGGAGCCTGGAGATGGCTCTGGATCCGGAGAGAAGAACCACAGGGAAAAGTCACGCCACTTGAACACAAGCCCGGTTTGATCACCCGTGGCTGGGTCGCCTGAGGAGGATGATGATCTCAGGTAACATCACTGATGATGTGTTCAGGTGCATCAGAGGACGGATGTTTTCAAGACCAGAGGGGTTTCATCAGATATCATTCAGAGCCTGGTTTATAACAAACACCATTTGATTCACGAAAAGGCTGCTGCCAGTATTTTCTGATTTATGGAGTGATAAAGAGATACCTGTAAAAAGCTTTGACTCTTATGTCACATAAATGACAAAAGCTAGCGGGAGTCTTTGATCGGAAGTCATCAGATGGGAGCAAAAGTGCAAGTCTTAGTTTTTTTGAAACCTGGCTTTAGCCCATGTTCACGTCTCTGTTCTGGAGACGTGCAAATTAGCTCCTTTTTCATAAGACAAGGCCTCATTGTGCAAATTCAAACAACATATCAGAAAACTTGTAATACCAAAAATAATCTTATTTTAAGTAAACAGGTTTCACGGCTAAAGTCTGGTTCCTTTGACCAGTGTGAGTGCAACCGTACCACGTCTAGGAGCGGCACGCTTGCCGTCCACGGCCCGTTTGGGAGAGGTGGGCTTTAGTAAAGCACGTTTGCACGTGTACGAGCACGAGCGTGCGCACGTGTACGAGCACGAGGCCTACGGCGGTTCTGAGGTCATTTCCTGTGCGCCTGTTGGGACGTAGAAAAAAGAAGGAGGGACCATGCGCGGACATTTCAAACAATGGCGGTGAAAGGTTCACGTTGGTGTGATGCGGAGGTGGAGTGTTTACTGCAGATTTGGTCGATGAAAAGATTCAAAAACAGTCGACAAGACGCACAAAAACTCCGAGGTCTACGGAAAGATCTGGAAACAAAGCCACGCATCGCCATGACGTCATCAATGCGTGTGACGTGTTACGGCGTGATGACGTATAGGCAGCAAGAAGCATTCTCCGAGGCCCAGGTAGTGTGAGTACAAACGGGCCTGGAGGGGGGGACAAGGACCCTAAAGCACGGGGCACGGGACGGAGGAACAGTGGGAGGGTGAACTCAGTTTTTTTGAAACCTGGCTTTAGCCCATGTTCAAGTCTCTGTTCTGGAGATGTGCAAATTAGCTCCTAATTCATAAGACAAGGCCTCATTGTGCATTTCAGAAAACTTGTAATACCAAAAATAATCTTATTTTAAGTAATCCATTGCAGGAAGTGTCACGGTGACACCTATTAGCTCATTTTGACCCTATATTTCCTCTTATGTGAAGCATCTGTGGTCTGGCACGTTAAGAGAGGAGCAGCCTCCTCGGTCCCTGACGTCGGGGCTGCAGCGGTTTCTAGTCTTAGTCTGAGATGGAAGCGTCTTGCCCCAGTTTGGTGCCTGTCAGCCCTCTGAGGAGCCGGCTCTCCTACAGAAAATCTCATCTCTCTTTGATGCTGCATGCAGCCTTTCACCCTGTTCCCTTTTAGCCAATTATCTGTGGAATATATCGTCCACAATTATAGTTTCACAAACACACGGAGAGGGTGAACGCACACACGGAGAGGGTGAACGCACACACAGAGAGGGTGAACGCACACACAGAGAGGGTGAACGCACACACGGAGAGGGTGAACGCACACACGGAGAGGGTGAACGCACACACGGAGAGGGTGAACGCACACACAGAGAGGGTGAACGCACACACAGAGAGGGTGAACGCACACACAGAGAGCGTGAACGCACACACAGAGAGGGTGAACGCACACACAGAGAGGGTGAACGCACGCACAGAGAGGGTGAACGCACGCACAGAGAGGGTGAACGCACACACAGAGAGGGTGAACACGCACACACAGAGAGGGTGAACGCACACACGGAGAGGGTGAACGCACACACAGAGAGGGTGAACGCACACACAGAGAGGGTGAACGCACACACAGAGAGGGTGAACGCACACACAGAGAGGGTGAACGCACACACAGAGAGGGTGAACGCACACACGGAGAGGGTGAACGCACACACAGAGAGGGTGAACGCACACACGGAGAGGGTGAACGCACACACGGAGAGGGTGAACGCACACACAGAGAGGGTGAACGCACACACAGCGACTCCCTCTTCTTCACATCACTTGAGGAGACGGGATCTAAAAATAGAGGTTTTCTCTGCATCCTCCAGACTCTCTGTGCACGAGGAGGAGATTATCACCTTCAGATGCAGATTCTGTGAAGAGGAGGAGTGTGTGTGTGTGTGTGTGTGTGTGTGTGTGTGTGTGTGTGTGCGTGCGTGCGTGCGTGCGTGCGTGCGTGCGTGCGTGCGTGTGTGTGTGTGTTGCTCAGTCTCTGCACAGGTGTGAGTAGGATTTAATGTTGGTGTATAGGGGTCAATGTGTTTACGGTCTACGCGTATACATGGGTGACAAATGTAAGGAAAAACATCAACACGTGAGTTAGTTTAGCTTCACACAGGTTACGAGAGTCAATGAATGGTTTGTTGTTATCTTTTTGTTGTTTTAAGTTGTTGTTTTTTATATTTGTTGCTTGCTGAGCCTCTTTTACTGCTGGCTGTGCACAAAACTGCTCCTCTGGGATATTAAAGATACCTTGAACCTTGATGAGAATCATGCTACGGCCTTCGCAGACACCAGATCTCAACCTGGTGCATCATCTGAGGTCGCACTCCCACTGTCCATCAGTGCCGTGCCCGAACAGGTTCCACGGCTAAAGTCTGGTTCCTTTGAACAGTGTGAGTGCAACTGTACCACGTCTAGGAGCGGCACGCTTGCCGTCCACGGCCCGTTTGGGAGAGGTGGACTTTAGTAAAGCACGTTTGCACGTGTACGAGCACGAGCGTGCGCACGTGTACGAGCACGAGGCCTACGGCGGTTCTGAGGTCATTTCCTGTGCGCCTGTTGGGACATAGAAAAAAGAAGGAGGGACCATGCGCGGACATTTCAAACAATGGCGGTGAAAGGTTCACGTTGGTGTGATGCGGAGGTGGAGTGTTTACTGCAGATTTGGTCGATGAAAAGATTCAAAAACAGTCGACAAGACGCACAAAAACTCCGAGGTCTACGGAAAGATCTGGAAACAAAGCCACGCATCGCCATGACGTCATCAATGCGTGTGACGTGTTACGGCGTGATGACGTATAGGCAGCAAGAAGCATTCTCCGAGGCCCAGGTAGTGTGAGTACAAACGGGGCTGGAGGGGGGGACAAGGACCCTAAAGCACGGGGCACGGGACGCACGCACAGTGGGAGGGCGCCCTATGAGGTATTTAAGGGACGTGTTGTGCACCATTCACACACACACGAATATGGAGGGATACAGGATCAGAACTTGGAAAGTGTATTTTTTATTTAGCAGTGTGTTTCTAAGTTTACGTTACAGACTTAATGATTCATTCAGATTTGTTTTCCAGTTCCACTTTGTTCCAGTTTGAAGTGACCCACATGTGACATCAGTGTGTGTGTGTGTGTGTGTGTGTGTGTGTGTGTGTGTGTGTGTGTGTGTGTGTGTGTGTGTGTGTGCGCATACTGTGAACCATCTCTGCCCTGAAGCTCCTCACACACACAACCACTAACGTCTCAGACAGAGACAGGCTGTGTGATGCACCGCTGTGATGAGTGCTGACAGCAAACACGTCGATGTGCTGCGTATTAAAGCCGCACACACACGACTACGGTTCGACAGGTTCCATCATGAAAGTGACTTATGTGACTGACTCAAAGTGTGAGCAGTGAGAGTGAGTGTGTGTGTGTGTGTGTGTGTGTGTGTGTGTGTTTGTGTGTGTGTGTGTAAACCTACTCGTTCTTGACGAAGGCGTATTTGTTGATGGTCTCGATGACGTCTTTGAAGAGGATCTTGGAGGTGAGGGTGTAGCCGTGGTGCACGATGGGCTCCCCGTCCTGACCGTCCCAACAGTCCACTGTTCACAGGACAGACAGAAGAAACAGTCACTGGAGAGCTACAAGCATCAGATGGGTCTCAACCACACACACACACACACACACACACACACACACACACACACACACACACACACACACACACACACACACACACACACACACACACACACACACACACACACACACACACACACACACACACACACACACACACACACACACACACACACACACACACACACACACACACACACACACACACACACACACACACACACACACACACACACACACACACACACACACACACACACCATCCTGCTGCCACTAACACTCCCTATCACCAAATGTGTATTCGTGAGGTGACAAGTGAGGTGTTTATAAGTCGTCAGGAGGAACCAATGTGCTTGGAGCTGAGAGCCACAGACAGAGGAGCAGTTACAAGTCAGAAGTTAGGGCGCACTCCCACTGTTCCTCCGTACCGTGCCCCAGCATGTTTCACAGCGTTCCTTTGACCAGTGTGAGTAAATGGTAAATGGACTTGTACTTATATAAAGCGCCTTTCTAGTCTTCTGACTACTCAAGGCGCTTTCACAGTGTTTGTCACATTCATCCATTCACACTGATGCAGTGGACATCTACAGACCATCTAATCTAACCATTCACACACCCATGAGGAGCAATTCGGGGTTCAATGTCTTGCCCAAGGACACTTACACATGTGGACCGGGGGAGGTGGGGGATCGAACCGCCAATGTCTCAAATGGAGGACGATCCACTCTTTCAGTGAGCCACAGTGCAACCGTACCGCATCTAGGAGCGGCACGCAGCCTTGTCTGAGGAACTAGCTAAGTGGCTTAGCTAGCATCGCCGCTCACTTGGGTGAGCTAACCGACCTCAGCATTCTCTCTGGCATGTCAAAGCTCCCCTCCAGGTTAGGACTAGTTAACAGAGTCTCAACTTTAAACCCTCGATTAATAACCATAACCCCGGGAGGAAAGGCTTTCCACCTTCAAGTTCCTGTTGACCCACATCTCAGGGACCTCTACTGGTCCACAACGACAGCTACACCTGGTCTCTTCCTCTCTCCGGTGCAGACAGATGTCCGTACTCCACAGAGCTGGGTCTGGGGCAGGTCTTGGGGTGGCAGTAGCTCAGTCCATAGGTGACTTGGCTGGGAACCGGAGGGTTGCCGGTCCGAGTCCCTGTGTGGACCATGAATGGAGCGTGGACTGGTGGCTGGAGAGGTGCCAGTTCATCTCCTGGGCACTGCCCCCAACTGCTCGGGGCTCAGATCCCTTGGCAGCCCCCTCGCTCTGACATCTCTGCATTAACTGCATGTATATAGGTTCTGTCTTTGCATGTGTACACACACGCACACACACACACACACAGGCACAAGTCTGTGCGTCCTCCGCTCCTCCATTGAGAGTGTGATGGCGTACATCATCTCAGCAGCAGACGAGAGAGCTCTTCAGAGGGTCATCGACACAGACGTTCATCGTCTGCCCTCTGGTCTCCCTGAAACACGTCTCCAGCTAACGCTCTGAAGGACTCGTCTCATCCCCGACACTTCCTGTGTGACCCGCTGCCCTCTGGCAGGAGCTGTCGGAGCCGGCAGACAGAACCAGGAGGACACTTGACTCCTACAAGCAACGACTGACCCACGATGACAGATTCAAGGACAAACCCACAGGATCCTGGACAACTTAGCTTTATTACACAGAGAGAGAGAGAGAGAGAGAGAGAGAGGGAGAGAGAGAGGGAGAGAGACGGAGAGAGACAGAGAGAGACAGAGAGAGACAGAGACAGAGAGAGAGAGAGACAGAGAGAGAGAGACAGAGAGACAGAGACAGAGAGAGAGAGAGAGAGAGACAGAGAGAGAGACAGAGAGACAGAGAGAGAGAGGGAGAGAGACAGAGAGACAGAGACAGAGAGAGAGAGAGAGACAGAGAGAGAGACAGAGAGAGAGAGGGAGAGAGACAGAGAGAGAGAGGGAGAGAGACAGAGAGACAGAGACAGAGAGAGAGAGAGAGAGACAGAGAGAGAGACAGAGACAGAGAGAGAGAGGCACACACACAAACACACACCTACGCAGACAGACAGACACACACACTGTCGCAGGCAGACACACACACACACTGTCGCAGGCAGACACACACACTTACGCAGGCAGACACACACACACACACAGTCGCAGACACACACACACACACTGTCGCAGGCAGACACACACACACTGTCACATGCACACACACACACACACACTGTCGCAGGCAGACACACGAACACTGTCGCAGACACACACACACGCACTGTCGCAGGCAGACACACACACACACTGTCACAGGCACACACACATTTACGCAGGCAGACACACACACGACCTATATACATGCAACTAATGGAGAGATGTCAGAGCGGGGGGGGCTGCTCAACAGCACTTCGGCAGTGCCCAGGAGCTGAACTGGCACCTCTCCAGCCACCAGTCCACGCTCCATACATGGACTCGAACCGGTGACCCTCTGGTTCCCAGCCGAGTCACGTAAGTACTGAGCTACTGCCGCTCCAAACGTATGTTAAACGTATTTTAATCGTATGTGTACTTGAGTGTTTGCTCCACACGTGCGTGCTCACCCTCTACGCAGCGACAGCCTGCCTGCAGCACCCAGGCGTACATGTCCACCCTGGACTGGGACATCAGCTGGTCGCCCATCAGGTAGGTGTTGTGCGAGGAGGCGATGAAGTAGTCGCACAGCGGCCGGTTCATCTCCTGGTTCACGCTGTAGTGTTCTGGGTTGAAGATGTCTCCCGCTGGGCTGCGCATGTAATTTGTGATACCTGCAGGAAAGTTAAGAAAATGCCTTTTTATCCCAATCTTAAATATTAAAGTGAAGGTTTACTATGAGAGGAGCTGGTGCAGGGGCCAGCAGGTAAAACCCTCTTTAATGAACTCTGGCTTCACTAACTACGCTGATGACGCTTTGTTTCCTGGTTCAAAATGAGACGACGTCCAAACAACATGAGCTCAAAGTGACCTGATGACATCACAAACGTCTTTAAATGTTTGGTTTGCTCCAAAAATATTCACTTTAATGTGAAATCAAAGAGAGAAAATCAGAGATTTCCAGGTTTCAGAGGCTGAAAACAACTTTCTGTTGGGAATATGATTTTATAGAAACAAAAACAAGATTACATCAGTTCATGGATCCAGATGGGACCAAAGAAAGTGGTGAAAGTGACTTTAGTTAAAGCTTTTTCATGTAACAACTATTAAGGTAGAAATCCAGGAGAAATGCTAACAGCCGGACGTGGCTAACAGTGGTTAGCACGGGGCAGCACGGTGAAGGCATTCAAAGGTCTTTTTTTAACCACTAATGCTGCTGAAAATAACAGCAAACCTCTGCAGCAGCATGAGACGAGTCCCTACACACACAACAAAGCAGCAATGGGCTCCTTCCACTGTAATGGACTTTACTATGAGAGGAGCTGGTGCAGGGGCCTGTAGGTAAGTCTTTAAAACACTCTTTAATAAACTCTGGCTTCACTAACTACGCTGATGACGCTTTGTTGTGTGTGTAGGGACTCTTCTCATGCTGCTGCAGAGGTTTGCTGTTATTTTCAGCAGCATTAGTGGTTAAAAAAGACCTTTGAATGCCTTCACCGTGCTGCCCCAAGCTAACCACTGTTAACCACGTCCGGCTGTTAGCGACTCTCCTGGATTTCTACCTTAATAGTTGTTAAACGATGGATTATTTGATGCACAAAAACTCAGAGGTCTACGGAAAGATCTGGAAACAAAGCCACGCATCGCCATGACGTCATCAATGCGTGTGACGTGTTACGGCGTGATGACGTATAGGCAGCAAGAAGCATTCTCCGAGGCCCAGGTAGTGTGAGTGCAAACGGGCCTGGAGGGGGGGACAAGGACCCTAAAGCACGGGGCACGGGACGGAGGCACAGTGGGAGGGCGCCCTGAGCCGTTATGGATTCTTCAAAATAACACTGCAATTCATGTCCCCAAATATTTGGATTTTGGATTAATTCTCTTTCCAAAGACACAAACAAGGAAACACGGGAAAGTGTCTTTCCAGTTCTAAACAATACAGAAATACCAGAAAGACTCCGCGGAGCAGCTTAACTTCAGCCAATCAGAGAGGAGTTCACTGTGAATGTGGATCCCTTTGGAAGCTTTTAATAATCAACACTAACAACAGGCCGAGGCTTTGCAGCGGACGACATACGGAGGAGAACGCTGCACACGGACGTCTCAGATGTTAGAAAAGAGAAATCCCCATTAACTGGCGTTCCCACTGTAGCACTGAGCACGCAGCACATGAGTGGGAGGACGGAGGCATCTGCCAAACACATGAAATGCAATAAAATACAGATTTTTCAAAGCAGAATTGATCAGATCGAAGCCAAAGTGACACGTTCGAGGGACTCACAGCCGACCTGAGGCTGCAGAAACCTCCTGTGATTCAAAATGGCGGAATAAACCAACAGCGCTCAGTTTAGATCCAAAGACAAGTTGATGATAAAATAATTAGACTTACCATCTATTCCCAAAACGCCTTGCTTCTGGTTCTCCGAGCACGGCTCAAATTTGTTGATAATCTCCAGACAATGGTCCTTGGTCACCTTGGTCATCTGCAAATGATGTGAAAGCAGGTCAAACACAACACACTGCAGCCTGTGTGAGAGGAACACACTAATACACACGTGCTACATGTCATGTTCGTCCACCCTGGCTGAAGAACTGGACCGTTTGTGTGTCTCTGCCCTGATCAGTCGATCAGACCCCGTCTCTGGTGATCATTCAAAGGGGGTGGGGCGGGGCCAGCGGGGACTCTCTCATACTGTGTCAGTGTATTTGTGACAGCTTAGGCCGGGTAACCCCGACGAGACATTATTTCCATATTTCCCCGACCCATTTCTGAAGCACGAAGCCGGGTGAACGTCTGAAAGTGGGATGAATGCAGCCCACGCTCCATCCAACCATAGTCTGGATGAGAGGGAGAGGATCGTGTGTGCAGAGTCAATGGACACTCTGCGGATGTGAGCCTGTATCCACCGTCACTGTGGTTTGGTACCAAAATATGTTGCTGAGCAGCAAAAGTGGTCCTCACAAAGATAGCTGTACAACTATACACACACACACACACACACACACACACACACGAGCAAATATGAGAGAGAGAGTATAAGTAAACAACTGAACTGCCTGTTTGGCATTCAAAACATAAAGAACAAACCCATTGTTCTCTGTTTTGATGCTTACCTGGCTGCAGTCAGCATCAGTAAGGGCCTTAGGGCGCACTCACACTGTTCCTCCGTACGGTGCCAAAACAGGTTTTACGGCTAAAGTCTGGTTCCTTTGACCAGTGTGAGTGCAACCGTACCACGTCTAGGAGCGGCACGGTTGCCGTCCACGGCCCGTTTGGGAGAGGTGGGCTTTAGTAAAGCACGTTTGCACGTGTACGAGAACGAGGCCTACGGCGGTCGTGAGGTCATTTCCTGTGCGCCTGTTGGGACGTAGAAAAAAGAAGGAGGGACCATGCGCGGACATTTCAAACAATGGCGGTGAAAGGTTCACGTTGGTGTGATGCGGAGGTGGAGTGTTTACTGCAGATTTGGTCGATGAAAAGATTCAAAAACAGTCGACAAGACGCACAAAAACTCAGAGGTCTACGGAAAGATCTGGAAACAAAGCCACGCATCGCCATGACGTCATCAATGCGTGTGACGTGTTACGGCGTGATGACGTATAGGCAGCAAGAAGCATTCTCCGAGGCCCAGGTAGTGTGAGTACAAACGGGCCTGGAGGAGGGGACAAGGACCCTAAAGCACGGGGCACGGGACGGAGCAACAGTGGGAGGGCGCCCTAATGCTCAACTTAGGTTTAGTTCAGCCATTTTGGACTCTGCGAGGTGGGAGATCCAAATCTCAACCGATTTCCCATGAAGCCCCTGAAGGGCTCTGCAGGGCTGTGAGCATCAGTGCCGTCACAGCACTTGAGCTGCAGCTCTAACGGGTTTTTGAACGCACACTTCCTCGCTAATGACGCCATCGTCTGAAAGAAGCAGAAGCAAACGAGTGTAACTGCAGGTTTTCCTTTAAAGACCCAGTGTGTCTCTGCTCCTGCAGCTAATTTGCTGAAGGAGCAGGTGCTGTTTTAGTGAAGGAGCCCTTCAAAAGCACCAGGCTCTGTTTGGATGCTAGACGTCAGCTCCGCTCAGGTGGGCTGTGTTGTTCTCCAATTATAATCTGCGCGTGGTTCCGCGGCCGTGAATAAGAATTGCTTTCCTTCTGCTGTTATTGGAGAGAGATGGAGGCAGTTTCATGAAGTTATGTGTTTGAAATGATGCCGAGCTGCAGCAGAGTTGTGTCTGCTGGTATCATTAGGCACTGAGTCTTTCTTTGTGCCTCATAGAAGAAGATGTGAGACACTCCAGCTTGTGTCTTCACGTCTTAGGGCGCACTCACACTGTCCGTTCCTACAGAGCCCCGTGCTTTAGGGTGGTTACTCTTGCTAAAACGTCGTCACGCCTCAGAGATTTAGTTTTGTCCGACTGATTTTGAATCTTTTCATCGACCAAATCTGCAGTAAACACTCCACCTCCGCATCACACCAACGTGAACCTTTCACCGCCATTGTTTGAAATGTCCGCACATGGTCCCTCCTTTTTTCTACGTCCCAGCAGGCGCACAGGAAATGACCTCAGAACCGCCGTAGGCCTCGTGCTCGTACACGTGCGCACGCTCGTGCTCGTACACGTGCAAACGTGCTTTACTAAAGCTCACCTCTCCCAAACAGGCCGTGGACGGCAAGCGTGCCGCTCCTAGACGTGGTACGGTTGCACTCACACTGGTCAAAGGAACCAGACTTTAGCCGTGGAACCTGTTTGGGCACGGGACGGAGGCACAGTGTGAGTGCGCCCTTAGTGGCCATCGATTAGCCACTACAACACTCGTAAATAGGGAGGATAGCAACGTAAATAGAAACGCTTAGGAGCATAATGTCTGTTTTTTTTCAGGAGGAAATGTGAAACTGACAAACGCACTAAAGCCTAAAGACCAGGAAGGAATTTTTCATTAGTTCATTAAATGATTAAGATGTGTTTAAAATCACAAACACAGTTTTACAGAAACATTTACAACGGGTAAAAACAACAGCAGTTACAGTCTGACTACATGTAGCTTCCGCGGGCAACAGCTAATGTTTCAGGCTTTCCTGTGCAGGCAGCAGAAGGACAGGACCGAGGCGTCCTCCTCTGGGCAGGGGTCGTTACTTTTAGTCTGATCAGCACCTTGAGACGCAAGAGTGGAGTTTCTATGAACAGATATTTGCGTTTGAATGCAGATTAAACGCTAATGAAAAGCTGAATGGTTGTCAGACGACAGACGACGGGTCCTGACATCGTGTTCCTCCGCTCTTGCTCTCCACAGACTGTCGTTACCTGCATGCAGCCTCAGCGTGCTCACGCGTGATTGGTCAATAATTCTGGGACTACAAACAGATAGCAGACCACTTCCACTCCCAGACTGTGTGTATAGAGATTAGCTGGTGTCAGACTAGCTTAGCATAAAGACTTGAGGCAGGGTGTCACAGCTAGCATAGCCTACCAACACTAAGTACCTAGCTTCAGGTAGCTTTATTGTCATTACATCGAGGGGTGCATGGATATAGTTTGTTTCATCTGCAGACAAACAGAATAGCTTAAATGCGGACAGTGTTTACCTTCTGCTCGGTCTCCAGGAAGCGGATCAGGTCATCTGTGTCCAGGTGGTCTTTGTGGTTGCTGTAGGTGAGCATGAGCAGGTACAGATCCCTGCGGGTCGACATCATCTTGTAGAAGGAGCAGAACTCCTCGAAGCCCAGCGTCCCCTGGTTGTCGTCTGTGTCTGCCTCCTGCACAGCGGGTACAAGAAACACTTTAGTTTCACTATTCACAGGTGTTTTATCTGTGACTGACATGAACACGTGCAATTCAATCTTTTAGTGTGGACGGCCTTTTATTTTTTTAACCACACTTGCCCTTTCTTTAGACCTCTACCATCTAAATCACGGGTGTCAAAGTGATCCAGTAAAGAGCCGCTGTGGCTGCAGGTTTTCATTCCAACCAATCAAAAACACACCTGGTCCAACAAATCAACTATGTGAAGACAATTCCAGTGATTGCATGACTCTAGTCAGGTGTGTTTTTGCTCGGTTGGAATAAAAAACCTGCAGCCCCAGGCCTCCGGCTCCAGGCTCCAGGCCCCAGGCTCCAGGCCCCAGGCCCCAGGCCCCAGGCTCCAGGCCCCAGGCCCCAGGCTCCAGGCTCCAGGCTCCAGGCCCCAGGCCCCACGCTCCAGGCTCCAGGCCCCAGGCCCCAGGCCCCACGCTCCAGGCCCCAGGCCCCAGGCCCCAGGCTCCAGGCCCCAGGCCCCAGGCTCCAGGCCCCAGGCTCCAGGCTCCAGGCCCCAGGCCCCAGGCCCCACGCTCCAGGCCCCAGGCTCCAGGCCCCAGGCCCCAGGCCCGAGGCCCCAGGCCCCAGACCCAAGGCTCCAGGCCCCAGTTCTGTTGACGCTCCACTGCAGGTTGGGTACAACCAAGATGGTTGAGGAACGTAGGGAAAGAAGTCAAGGGTTGACGAATAAAGTCTATGTAATTTGGTCTTTTCGTATATTTCCTTTAGGTCTTTATTTGAGTCAACTCCGGTTTCATCAACAACGCATAAAAAAGTGAATCTGCTTTTGTTTTATAAAGTTGTTCGAATATATAAGTATGAATATATTTTCACAAAAACAGACGGAAGGACAGTGTGAGTGCGCCCTTAGACGACGAACGCTGCTCTGCGTTGTGGCAAAGCTTCCACCCTTATCTTTTAGAACCGAACACTGATAAACATAAGGTCAAAACATATGAAAATGCATCCCCAGCTAACCTGCATCACTGCTCATTTCTGAAGAGAAGGACTTCAGGACCCATCTAAGCCCCAGGAGGGAAACAAAGCAGTGGAAGCTGCAGAACTAAGACTTTTTATTGGACAGAAAACATCAATCCGGCCTCATTCACGCCTCCATTATGCATGAACCCGGCCACTTAAGCTGTTAGCAGACATGTGTTTGAGCGCCGCAGCTAATATGGATTCATTCATCGGTTAGAAATGCAGCGTCCTCGTCCTGCGAAGCTTTTCCCTGCACGTCTGTGAGTCTGAGAGTCTGTGAGTCTGAGTCTCCACTGTGATGAATCATTGAGTGAAGTCCAACCATCACATCCCAAAGACTTCTCTGACTCATACCCAGCTCCGCAGCAGAATACTCTCCTGGTTTAATCAGTGAGCAATGACGCTTTAACATTGTAGATAAAACTATTAATATTCGAGTGAACAACATTTTTAGTCATTTTGCATCTTTTTGTGGTGGTTTAGCATCTATTTTTAGTCATTTTGCATCTTTTTGTGGTGGTTTTGCATCTATTTTTAGTCATTTTGCATCTTTTTGTGCTGGTTTTGCATCTATTTTTAGTCATTTTGCATCTTTTTGTGCTGGTTTTGCATCTATTTATAGTCATTTTGCATCTTTTTGTGCTGGTTTTGCATCTATTTTTAGTCATTTTGCATCTTTTTGTGGTGGTTTTGCATCTATTTTTAGTCATTTTGCATCTTTTTGTGCTGGTTTTGCATCTATTTTTAGTCATTTTGCATCTTTTTGTGCTGGTTTTGCATCTATTTTTAGTCATTTTGCATCTTTTTGTGCTGGTTTTGCATCTATTTTTAGTCATTTTGCATCTTTTTGTGCTGGTTTTGCATCTATTTTTAGTCATTTTGCATCTTTTTGTGGTGGTTTTGCATCTGTTTTTAGTCATTTTGCATCTTTTTGTGATGGTTTTGCATCTATTTTTAGTCATTTTGCATCTTTTTGTGATGGTTTTGCATCTATTTTTAGTCATTTTGCATCTTTTTGTGGTGGTTTTGCATCTATTTTTAGTCATTTTGCATCTTTTTGTGCTGGTTTTGCATCTATTTTTAGTCATTTTGCATCTTTTTGTGCTGGTTTTGCATCTATTTTTAGTCATTTTGCATCTTTTTGTGCTGGTTTTGCATCTATTTTTAGTCATTTTGCATCTTTTTGTGCTGGTTTTGCATCTATTTTTAGTCATTTTGCATCTTTTTGTGGTGGTTTTGCATCTGTTTTTAGTCATTTTGCATCTTTTTGTGATGGTTTTGCATCTATTTTTAGTCATTTTGCATCTTTTTGTGATGGTTTTGCATCTATTTTTAGTCATTTTGCATCTTTTTGTGGTGGTTTTGCATCTATCTTTAGTCATTTTGCATCTTTTTGTGGTGATTTTGCATCTGTTTTTAGTCATTTTGCATCTTTCTGTGGTGATTTTGCATCTATTTTTAGTCATTTTGCATCTTTTTGTGGTGGTTTTGCATCTATTTTTAGTCATTTTGCATCTTTTTGTGCTGGTTTTGCATCTATTTTTAGTCATTTTGCATCTTTTTGTGCTGGTTTTGCATCTATTTTTAGTCATTTTGCATCTTTTTGTGCTGGTTTTGCATCTGTTTTTAGTCATTTTGCATCTTTTTGTGGTGGTTTTGCATCTGTTTTTAGTCATTTTGCATCTTTTCGTGGTGGTTTTGCATCTATTTTTAGTCATTTTGCATCTTTTTGTGCTGGTTTTGCATCTGTTTTTAGTCATTTTGCATCTTTTTGTGGTGGTTTTGCATCTGTTTTTAGTCATTTTGCATCTTTTCGTGGTGGTTTTGCATCTATTTTTAGTCATTTTGCATCTTTTTGTGGTGTTTTGCATCTATTTTTAGTCATTTTGCATCTTTTCGTGGTGGTTTTTGAATACTGTCCTGGTTGAATTATATCTAACGTGTGTGTATTGCTTTCTAACTTTGCTTGAGTAACTTTTATTTAAGACTGAACCAATAGAAAGGCGTCGCAAATGAGTCTCTGCTAAAAACCTGTTGCATGGCAACTACTTTATATTTTATATTTTATAGGAAACAATGTGCAGTTTTTGTCCCTGCTCAGTAAACTTAAGTTATAGTTGGTGCGTCCTGAACCCGGCGTCAGTCATGACAGTCAATTTAATTTAATTTGTTTTTATTTAATTTGATTTAGTTTAGTTCAGTTTAATTTAATTTGAATTAATTTGTTTTTATTTGATTTAATTTAATTTAATTTAGTTCAGTTTAATTTAATTTGATTTAATTTGTTTTGATTCAATTTAACTTAATTTAATTAAGTTTAATCAAGTTAAGTTTAATTTAATTTGATTTGTTTTGATTTGCCACCGTACTCTACGGGGGAGTTGTTGTGTCTCTGTAAATCATAAATAAGTCATAGTTTGGTCTTTACCTGCTCTGTAAAGTGTCCTGAGATAACTGCTGTTATGATTTGACACTATAAAAAAAACTGAATTGATATGTGATCAGATGATCTATGGTCCTATTAGAGGCTTGTTCACACACACACGTCCACAGAGACATGCGGTGCAGGATCAGACCCTGGTGTGTTCACCCCGCATTACACCAGAGGCCATCTGCGTCCCAGCAGCACCAGATGGTCGACCGTCAACAGGCCACCGGACTTAGCGGTGGCTAGCTGCTCTGCAGGAGTAAAGCTAAACAACACACTTAACGAGCTAATCCGTCTGCTGTGGAAGAGTGTTAGCGACTGAGCCGTGTGCTCGCTAACATCTGCAGCAGGAGCAAACGGCCAAAGTGTCTTTACCGCTCATTCACAATCTGCCAGGAGTAAGTGCATGGTGCCGTCTCCGGTCTTGACGAGCCGCACTGAGCACTGTGCACAGCTCGTTAGCTCCACAGCTTTAGCATCACTTCTTATTAATGGCAGAACTTGTACGTAAAAGACAAGCGTCACAGTTGTGAAGTGATGCTCGGTGAGTGATTCTGGAGAGAGGTTGTAGATGTTTGAACTCCAGAGCCAAACATATTTTTGAAAGGAGCCAGTTGAGGTGGTTCAGGATCATCTGGTAAGGATGAACCCTGGGCGCCTCCCTAGGGAGGTGTTCCAGGCACGTCCAGCTGGGAGGAGGCCTCGGGGAAGACCCAGGACCAGGTGGAGAGATTAGATCTCCACACTGGCCTGGGAACGCCTCAGGATCCCCCAGTTAGAGCTGGTTAATGTGGCCCGGGAAAGGGGAGTTTGGGGTCCCCTGCTGGAGCTGCTGCCCCTGAGACCTGACCCCTCTGGCTTCCTCTGACACGTCCACGGCTCTTTCCTCCGCCCTGTGCACGAGCATGACAGCAGCTGTTACAAAGTGTTGTGTGCCACTTTGTTTGTTTCCCGTTTCCAGAGCCAGGGCTGTGTGTGAACACTGGGTTTGTTTTGTTTTCACACACAAACACACACACACACACAAACACACAGAACAGACAGCCAGCAGACTGTGAGGAGATGCTCACTGACTATAACAGAAGTGGACTGGAAGGACCCGACGTACTGACACTTGAGTGATGATTCAAAGTGACCAAGAGCACATCAACACTAAGCCAGTCTGTCCAGACCAGCCTCTGTAAAGACTAAACAATGGTTAAGAAGGTACCTTTAGACACCTCAAAGCTTCTCACTGATAGAAAAATGGATTCATCACCTGAAACTGGAACCCAAACCATACCTGGACGGTGTCTTTAAGGCCCCGTTTACACGACAACGCTCAACATTTACGCACCAGGAACAGATTATTTCAGCAGCTTAATGTTAAGTTCTGCTTCCACAAGTCGAGTTTATAACTTCAGGTTTTAGTTTTGCTACTTTGCAGAGAGCACGGTGCAGAGCCGACCCCCGCTGCGGAGACGAACAGCGAACATTCACATGAGCAGATGAACGTGTTTGGCCTCCTTCAGTGGCACTAAGAGCTTCGCGAAGTGGACGTCTGCTGCTCCGTGGGGCAGAAAACCCTCAAAACGGATCATTTAAGAGTACATGTGGATGTGGAAGGCGATCTAGATTCGCTTTAACAACCACAATACAAAGTTT
Source organism: Echiichthys vipera (assembly GCF_963691815.1). Taxonomy (NCBI): domain Eukaryota; kingdom Metazoa; phylum Chordata; class Actinopteri; order Perciformes; family Trachinidae; genus Echiichthys; species Echiichthys vipera. Next base: position 1,157,581 of record NC_139834.1, read on the forward strand.
CTCTGGACTACAGGATCAAAACAAAGGAAGGACACACTGCACAGTCTGGATTTGTGTATGCGGCGTTCTGTACCTTGAACATCTGCTTGACTTTCTGTCGGGGCAGGTTGACGTTGAGCTTGTGCAGGAGCTGTAGCACCTCGCCGATGCTCAAGCTGCCGTCGCCGTTCTTATCCGCCTCGGTGAAGGTCTGCTTCAGCCATGTGACGACACAGTGGGTTAAAGAAAGAGACAGGTACACTCTCCACAGATGCTAGCCCTTAATGCTAATCATGAATATCAAATGTAACTGAAGGATATTGGTCTCGGGTTCGCTGTCTCTTGGCCAGGCTGTCCTCATCACTGATGCCCGCCATCAGGTATTTGAGGCCCGTGATCCAGGTCCGAGCCTCCTCTCCGGTGCCGGACACCAGGTCCAGGGACTCCATGTGCTCTCCGTAGTACAGGCTGAAGCAGCAGTTGGGGTTGAAGCTGCCCTCCGAGTATCGTTGGAAGATCTCCGACTGCTTACCCTCGCACACTTCCCGGACGGAGTCGATGGAGACTGTTGGAGGAAACAGGAAGTCAGTGGAGGAATCTAACAAACACTTTTACTGTGCTGCTTTTACTTTAGAGGGTTAGTTCAACAGTATGCAGTCCTTAAAGTCAGCTGCACCTAGATCAGGGGTCTGCAACCTTTACTATCAAAAGAAACATTTTTCCCCCTCTTCCACCAAGTAAAATGTGTCTGGAGCCGCAAAGCACATTTGATCTCACAGCTTATAAAGGTTTATATACAGTATATGATAATTATGAAATTATAGAATGACGAATATATGATTGAGGAAGTGAACAACAGGCTGAGGTCACTGTGTACTGGGGACAGAGGCCTGATAAGCACATTCTGTTTAAAAAACAATAGAACTGTATTTTGGCACGATCACGTCGGGGTCACCAATTTATGGTAGAACAATGTATAATAAAAATAGAAAGGTCTACAAGAAGGAGTCAGCAGAGAGGTCTCATAGCAATCATGGGAAATTTATTGAATCGAGGTCTGATACACTCATCACAGAGTTCCAAGATCCACAATACCAAAAATCCAAGTGTCTCTTAACAGAACTTCCCGTCTTATAACGAGGCTGACATCACTTACACGCCCCGACGGGTTTTTCCAATACACACTTAGTACATTTACAATAAGTGGCGTCTATTTGGTGACCCCGACGTGATCATGCCCAAATACAGTTCTATTGTTTTCTAAGCAGAATGTGTTTATCAGGCCTCTGTCCCTCGTACACAGTGACCTCGGCCTGTTATTCACTCTCTCAATCATGTTTTCTTCCACACTCACCACATATCAAGCGTACAGGTAAGACATCATGTGAACGCACATTAAGGCCCAACGACACTATTTTCCTCCGATTTTTGGGGGGGTATATCCAGGGTTAGCGTACGCCACGTGTCTGAAACTCCAGATTAGCACCTGCAGTGACCCCTGACCTTCACCGTGCTACAATGATAAAATACTGCATAACTCTCTTACAGGGGCCACTTAACAACTTTTCCTTTTCATTCATTCATTCATTCATTCATTCATCCATCTACATCCTCTTGTCCCTGTCGGGGTCTCGGGGGCTGGAGCCGACCCCGGCTGACCTTGGGCGTGAGGCGGGGTCCACCCTGGACAGGACGCCAGCCTATCACAGGACACATAGAGACGAACAGAGACAGACAACCATTCACACCTACGGGTGATTTAGAGTCATCAATGAACCGAACACCTGCACGTCTTTGGACTGTGGGAGGAAACCGGAGAACCCGGAGAAAACCCACGCAGACACGGGGACAACATGCAAACTCCACACAGAAGGGCCTGAGCTGGGATTCAAACCAGGAACCCTCTCAGTGCAGTGCTAACCACCACACCACCGTTCGCTGCTAACACCTTTGCACTCTGTAATGAAAGTTTCTAATGCAGGACTCTCAGTTGTAATGGAGAACTTGAAAATTGTGGTCTTGCTAAACTTCCCAGTACCCTCGGTGGAGTACGTAGCCCAACAACATGTCCTCCTGCAATCCGTAGTATTCTACCTCTGGCAAGACAGCGAATTAATTGTTGTGGGCATAGGGATGCTTTAATGGGGAAATTATTCCATCTTTGAATTTATGATACGCAGGATTAAAAAGTCAACTCCACCAGCAGTGCCCAGAGAGCTCTGTTTATTAAGATGCAACATTTATGAGATGCTAATGACATTATACCGTTAGAAGCAGCCTCCAGCCCTTCATTAGGATCCCCCATGACAGGAAGTACTTCGTGTTCAGCCGGCGTGCTATTTTGGAAATGCTACGAAGCAGGTTAATTCCCTAAAAACCACCCGTACCCAGAGGTGATGATCATAACACAATATGTCTCTGTCTGACAATAGACTACAAGGATGAAACAGTAGCTACACACACACTCATTTTTAATGCAATACAACCGTGACCACACACACACACACACCCTGTCCCCTGGGCTATATACCTTACAGTACATATATGCTTGAATGTCAAAGATGACAGTCGACATGCTGCTGCTGTGTGTGTGTGTGTGTGTGTGTGTGTGTGTGTGTGTGTGTGTGTGTGTGTGTGTGTGTGTGTGTGTGTGTGTTCTCCCCAAACCTGCAGCTGGAGATACACATGTACACATGCTTTCCCTGACTGCAGCACCGTTATCCATTATGCAGGAGTACACATCAGGTACCTGGTAGATGAGGCTAACCACTGCTACCTCTGTCTGTATATTTGATGAGCTGCTGTCAGCTGAGCTCGGGGATTATGATGATGGTCGGTCAGTCTTCAGACACTTGGATTTTCAGGTTCATACTTGGGTTGCACGGTAAACAAATACTAGCAAGGTACCGCAGCCGTTGAAAACCATACCTTTTCACATGTATTAGTATCTGGACTTCATGAACTTAGTGCGAACGCGGGGCAGCGTGTCTGTGTGCAGCTACTTCATCGGCGCCTACAGCCAGAGTGGGCGTGGCTTCGTAGTGACAGTCAGAGCGAGACAGACGTGAGTGAAATTGGCGCGAGTACCGTGCTAGGCTTGACGACGTAGCCGTCAGTAAGGGCCGACCCTGCGGACACTACAAAGCCCGTCTGTTAACGAAGCGTTAAATCGATACGGACCAACTTGGAGTAACATGGAGCTGACAGACATGGGGACTTGTTCAAAGAGTTCAGAGAGCTGCAGGTTAGAGATAGATAACACAAATATCCCCCAGATGTAACTTACGGCGCCCTCCCACTGTGCATCCGCCCCGTGCCCCGTGCTTTAGGGTCCTTGTTCCCCCCTCCAGGCCCGTTTGTACTCACACTACCTGGGCCTCGGAGAATGCTTCTTGCTGCCTATACGTCATCACGCCGTAACACGCCACATGCATTGATGACGTCATGGCGATGCGTGGCTTTGTTTCCAGATCTTTCCGTAGACCTCAGAGTTTTTGTGCGTCTTGTCGACTGTTTTTGAATCTTTTCATCGACCAAATCTGCAGTAAACACTCCACCTCCGCATCACACCAACGTGAACCTTTCACCGCCATTGTTTGAAATGTCCGCGCATGGTCCCTCCTTCTTTTCTCTACGTCCCAACAGGCGCACAGGAAATGACCTCAGAACCGCCGTAGGCCTCGTGCTCGTACACGTGCGCACGCTCCTGCTCGTACACGTGCAAACGTGCTTTACTAAAGCCCACCTCTCCCAAACGGGCCGTGGACGGCAACCGTGCCGCTCCTAGACGCGGTACGGTTGCACTCACACTGGTCAAAGGAGCTAGACTAGGGCACGTTACGGAGGCACAGTGTGAGTGCACCCTAACTTGATAAAACATACTGCTACTACATGCATACCACTAGAGTCTGCCCTCCCTTTGGTGAGTGAAGAACCTTATTTCCTTCACACTAAAACTGATAACTTTATTTCTCAGAAGTCATCAGCTGAAGAAAGTTTGGATTGTGCATTTGTGTTCATGCTTCACTCATCCGACCATCAAAGGGTTAAGACTTAGTTTTCACTGTCTTTAAAGAAAGCCCCCCATCTCCCTGTCCTGTGGATTTAGTGCCAAGTGTTTGTAAGACAGTGTTTGGGCAGATTAAAGCTGATGAATAATTAAGTCGACTTAAGAAGCTTATTAAAACCAGGGCTAGAGAGGAGGGAGAGCCACAGGAAACTGAGCCCCTACAGTAAGTCCCCCATGAGACGCTTAGCCACACTGGGAGCTGCTGCTAAAGAGTCATTTTGCCTTCTTTTATTCCAAAAACACTGCAGGGGAACGCTTCTGTTTGATGTTGCACACTCATCACTCATCTTCAGCCTCTTACCTAGGTTCGGGTCTCAGGGGACCTCAAACTTCCCTTTCCCGGGCCACATTAACCAGCTCTAACTGGGGGATCCTGAGGCGTTCCCAGGCCAGTGTGGAGATCTAATCTCTGCACCTGGTCCTGGGTCTTCCCCGAGGCCTCCTCCCAGCTGGACGTGCCTGGAACACCTCCCTAGGGAGGCGCCCAGGGTTCATCCTTACCAGATGATCCTGAACCACCTCAACTGGCTCCTTTCAACACAAAGGAGCAGCGGCTCTACTCCGAGTTCCTCACGGATGCTGAACTTCTCCCCCTCTCTCTAAGGGAGACTCCAGCCCCCCTCCCATTCTACACGGGGAAAATTAATGTCCAACAAAAACATTTACGGCCCTGATAAAATGTTTGGGAGCAAGTTAAATAAGTCAGCTGCCTATCAGATGATGAAACCCCTTATCCAGGATCAGTAATGAAGCTGACATCGGGTGTGAGGCGGGGTCCACCCTGGACAGGACGCCAGTCTATCACAGGACACATAGAGACGAACAGAGACAGACAACCATTCACACCTACGGGTGATTTAGAGTCATCAATGAACCGAACACCTGCACGTCTTTGGACTGTGGGAGGAAACCGGAGAACCCGGAGAAAACCCACGCAGACACGGGGACAACATGCAAACTCCACACAGAGGGGCCCCAGACGGGATGCGAACCTGCAACCTTCTCATGCTAACCACCACACCACCGTGTAGCCCTCAAGGGGTTTATCCAAATAAATACATTTGACCCCGTTGAACATCCCGTCCCCCCCTAAAAAGATTGATTTCTTTCCTTTAATAAAGTCATGAGAGTTATTTAACTGACACCAGCTGCCTGAGGTTATTCAAATGTACAGCACAGTCGCTGCAGTCACACAGACCCAGAGCCTCTTGGACGGATGACATATGGAGATTCAGACAGTAAGAAATATGCTTATGTGAGGCCTGGTACCGTTCTAGTACCAATGACTGTCACATTAAATATGCCACAACTGGCTTTCCATAAGTTTGAACCATGAATACATTGAGCTACAGGAGCAATGCACATTCAAAATGCTGTTCCCATGAGACCGTAAGAGGGAAGGAGACACTCACTCTTGGCCTTTTCATTCTTGCGCGAGGGCCTCCAGCGGATGCAGGACTTGTGTTCGTCCAGATAGAAGAACCGCACCAGTCCCTTGGAGCCGCCGCGGAGCTTCACCATCTGGGTCCCCATCTGCATCGAGCTCATACATTTCTCCACTGTAGGCAAGAAAACAAGAAAGGAAAGGGTTGGAAAGTTGTCAAAGGAGAAATTGCTGGAGTGTACGCTGCAAAAAAAAACAGTGTGTGACAGATACGCTACACAACATGTTATCATTCGAGAGATTGAGCACGAGTTGTGGGGATTTTCCGCCAAATTCCACCTGGGCTCTAATTCAAAACACATTTATTTACTTATACGCTCACGTGACCACGGAGCAATGCAGAGCGAATGCATCGGATATGCCTGTCAGCGCTGACAGGGTTTCGCTCGTCCCGTGGGAGGAAGAGAAAGGGAGAGAAGATAGATGACAGCGAGAGGCAATTCCTCCACCAGAACCCCCTTTAACAAGATCTCGACTTCACACTGTAACAGAACAACAACTGTGAAAAGCAATAACAGCAGAAGCTCGTTTTAGATATTAGGGTTTCTGTGGTGGCCTTAGTTTAACAGAGATCCCTCCACAGCTCTTTGGAATCAAACAACACCTAGATAATGAGCGACTTTAATGAGACTTGCCTTAATAAGGAACGGCGGCACACAACATTACAGCCAAGCCTCGTTGTGCTCTTGCCATTATTTTGGGGCAGAATGCGACAGTTGTGACACGGGAAGCTGCTGCTGTGGACGGCCACATGCCCCTCGGCTGCGGTTACACACCATGTGGCCATTGTATCAATTATCAAGCGTCTGTCACATCCCATCAAACAATTTCCACACAACATGCAGGAAATTAGGCCAATCCTGCACACACACACCCACACATACACACACATGAGGTTAGCAGATCACTGACACACATGACATTCAACATGTCTGCAGCTTAACACAAGTTTCCCACCAGGAAAGGGTTCAAGCTTTGACGTAGGGCTGCTGTATAAAGGCCAAGTTTTGGAAAAGCACAGATAGTTTTGCAGCATTGCCGTAACAGCCTGTCGCACCCAGTTTGTAAAGCAGAATCTCTGGTCGTTGACACATTTCTATTGTCAAACACTAGTGAACAGTGTGTGCTAAAAAGAGAACGTGAGAGTGGTACGTTTGACATGATTCTGTTGTATTGATCGAGTTTGTGCTTATGTGACATTCGTCAAGACAACAGGAAGAGATGTCACATGTTTTGAGCGTCCATTAGCCGAGCCCCCACCACAGCGACTTCCTGGTTGAGCCAATCAGGAAGTGCAAGAAACCTGCAGTTTGTCGAGTTTCCACTAGGGTAGTTAATTAAACCATTAACTAATTAAACAATGATTAAACCTGTTTAAGGCCTGGTACAAAGGAACATTCGAGTCTGTATGTTTAGGTCATATCTCCATGACAACACTGGGGGTTCATGAGTAATTGGGGGCATGGCCTCTTGAGTGACAGCTAGCCTCTGGCCCTCACTTCTCCTCAGAGGTAAACGTCAGCCAGATGGACGTACGCCCCTCCCCCCAACGTCACATACACATACATGCCCTTTTTTGGTCAGAGGAAATGAGGCGGAGTCAAAGTCTGACAAGATGGAGACTCCTGTAGGCGAGGACGACTGGATCAAGTTGAGAGAACGGACGTGACAGAGACGCTACGTCTGTTTTTTTATACAGTCTGTGGCATTAACTGGGGTTTGGTGACTATTAAGACTGACTTTAGGCATTAACCTCCAATGGTTTCAGTTAGATGGTTAAGGTTAGGCATCAACCTTGAAACCTTAAATGGTTCCAGTTAGATGGTTAAGGTTAGGCATTAACCAGTTAGATGGTTCAGGTTAGGCATTAACCTCCAATGGTTCCAGTTAGAGGGTCAAGGTTAGGGAAATTTGAATTCTTAATCTGAACCCAACATCCCAAACATCTGCAGTGTACGTGTAGCCTAAATAAACCAGCAGTGATGGATTCCTCTAATTGAGCATTGATTTGGCCTGAGTGTGCGGAGCCCACCCCCGGGTGTTGTTATGTAGTTCAACCTCCTGCTCGGGATCATATCAGAGTGCAACTCCACAACACCAGCATCATCAATGCCAACTCTACACTGCTTCATTACATGACTGTGTGAAGCGTTCTGTAGGTTCACACAGTCCTTTTGGCCAGAACAGGCGTATCAGCACATCTTTAAAATCTTAGGACATACAAACATGGTGTAAAGCCTCATTTACACTGTTTGGTTCCAACGCCGCTGGACCCTAAGTTTGGGGTTTTCTTATTAGCAAAAGTTGGGAATTGTACCAAGTACTTTGATAGCTCATCTGGGACCTCAACCAAGCTGCTGAGGAAGTCAAGCTGCCATTTAATTCGTCCAGATGTTTACATTACTGTTTGTACTGTCGTAGCTGTAAACTGGCGCCATCTGCTCCTGTGACTGTACACTGAGACTCACACTGACTCAGTGACTGTGTTTGCTGAAGCTCTTACTTGGCCGTTAAAATCTAGACCCTGAAAATAAGACGACTCCACTTGTTTCACAATCGGGACAATACGGTTTAATCCATTACCAAGTGACCCTTAATGACTTTACAGCTTGGACTCTCTGTTGCTACAAAGATGCAACAATACTCCATTTCAGTTGTTTCTGTAGCTGCTGGCTGATTGCAGGTCCTGATGCTAGTGGCAGAGGTAAGAACCAGCACTCCTTCAGCAGAGAGTGGGCAGTAATGCATGAAATGAGCTGCTGTCAGAGTTTGGTTGGAATGAGGACATCCAGACTCTGCAGGCTCTTGGGTCACGATGGAACTGCTGAAAACTTGTGTTCTGACACAAATAGCTCACCTTCCTCTTCCTACAGTGTGAAAGATGAGCTGCACACTTACAGCCATCAGTCTTCTTGCAAACATTTATATATTAGCCGTCTTCTGCCTGCACCCAGATCTTAACACTGAACCGGAGACGTCCACTTTCAAATAGGGCGTGAGCTTTGCCCAAAAATCCTATTTGAAGCTTGTTTGTTTGTCAATATCATTAGAATATATTTCATCATCTTCAACCTCTTGTCCCCGTCAGGGTCGCGGGGGGCTGGAGCCGATCCCAGCTGACATCGGGCGTGAGGCGGGGTCCACCCTGGACAGGACGCCAGTCTATCACAGGACACATAGAGACGAACAGAGACAGACAACCATTCACACCTACGGGTGATTTAGAGTCATCAATGAACCGAACACCTGCACGTCTTTGGACTGTGGGAGGAAACCGGAGAACCCGGAGAAAACCCACGCAGACACGGGGACAACATGCAGACTCCACACAGAAGGGATTCAAAAACAACTCAAAGTGTTTCAAATAAAACACATAATACAGGAAGCTCTAACTGCAAACAAATATTAAAACTATTAAATGGAGGGAGACTCCAAATACAGAACGTAGCACAGACCAGCCCTGATTGACCAGAGTGGAGGAAGAAATGCAGTTGGCCGCACTACACGCACGCCTCTACGTGCACGTTTGTTTCGCCCGTATCATCCTGTCCACTCAGCACAGAGCTGACTCACAGGCACAGTTCGTGCACACGTCACAGACCCCCCCCCCCCCATTGCAGACACACGCCTCAAGCTAGCATACGCTAAATGACGTTAGCAGTTGCTATCTGTGAGTAAGTTAGCCAGTCTACCTCCATGTAGCGTGTACTCTGTGCTGTTTATTGATGAGAGGAGACACAGGGGCATTCACAGGTTTCTGGTGCACATGCACTGACGAGCACTAGATGGGAGAGAGCAGAGGATCTCGGTGGTAGAGGGGGAGGGGCGTGAGAGTTGAAACTATTGGAGTCAACTCCATCTGCCAGACTTAAGTTGTGCTTACACTGTTGTACAGAATAACATTGGTGCAGTAAATCATGTGTAGGGAATGGTCTAAGGATGAGCATGAGTAGTTCATTCCAAGATGGAGGGGTCACATCAGCTCCTCAGGGTCCAATCATACACTTGTTTTTTCCGAATCTATTTTTAGAACACAACATCTTCCTGCAGGAATAAAGATGCACACAAACACAGCCTACAACACCTGAAGCTTATTCTCAATCAAAACTCTCACAGATCCCCTTTAAGGATTGAGTTTTTACACAACAACAACTTCAAAACATTGTTTCCTTCCAAAAATGTGATGAAATCCTCGTTCTCCTTGTGTTACTGATCAGTCTGCTGTGGAGAACAGCCGCTCCTCTGGCTCAGAGGCGGCAGCGATCAGCATCAACGCTCACGTTTTTGTCCTGGTGCCTGTTGGACTTCCACCGCTCCAGTGGGTTTTTCTGAGGACCAGTGCACGACTCACTGAAACAAGCTTCTCGCTCGTTCACGACCGTATTTTCGGACAAGTCCTCCCTGAAGACGGTGTCCAGTGCAAACTCGCACACACAAAAACAACGTGAGTGCCGTTGTTTACCAATCAAGTTCATTTGAAACAAGGATTAATCAAAGTGGTCCAACGCGGTCATTGGGTCTGAACCTGAAGTGCTCCCACAAGGCAGCTGTGGCGTTCACTTTGAACAGATAAACACGATATCACAATATGCTATGTGGATTTTAATGCGCAAGACAGATAAAGGTGCATTTCAGTGATAGGTCACTTTGAGTAGTGTGAGTTTATTCCCTGAGCGTCTCTGTGAGGCGTTGTAGAGTCTGATGGCAGCAGGTAGGAACTGTTTCCTGTGGCGTTCTTTAAGGCATTGAGGTTGAATGAGTCTGCTGCTGAAGCTGCTCTGAAGCTCGTCCAGGGTTTCATGGAGGGGGTGAGAGACATTGTCCATGATCACCAGCGGCTTTGCATCCTGTGCTCCACCGACTCCTCCAGGGTGACGAGCTTAGAGCCGACAACAGACGAATACTCGATTACAAAAAGATTCGATAGCTGCAGCCACGCACTTTGAAACCAACTCCATCTTTGTTTTTATTCCTCAGAATCTCAACTAGCGTGACCTCTAACCTGCTCCGCACAGGGCTCTCCTGCTGCACTCAGAGACCGTGCCGCTGACACGAGACGAGACGAGGGTGAACTCGCCAGGAAACATGGAAATGATCGCGTCTGAAATAGTTATCGAGCTCATTAAAAGGTATCATGCGATTCATAGATTTAGTCCTTATTGCGACAGCCTTGTAAGCAGCAGTAACAGTAGAGATGAAAGCAGACGGGACGACCTTAGAGGAGCGTTTAAGAGCACGCAGATGCTTCTTACACACCGTGTTCGAGAGAACAAAGACGCCGCAGCAGCACAGACACACTACACCTTGTAGAGATGGAGAGCGAGCGAAACAAAAGTGGAACACGACACACACACACACACACAGAAAGGCAGCGCGCTCTTTACTAACGGGGGTCGGGGCTTGTTGCCGTGGTTACAACAGATTTAAAGCATGTGTGTGTGGATGTGGAGAAGATGCCCATTGTGAAGGAATGCTGCACGTTAAGCGGATTGTTCAAATGCTTGAAAACAATCTCCGATCCCATCTGCAAGCTTGATTAACGAGGGCGCCCGCGGTGGTGTCTCTCCACCTGAGCCTCAGGTCGACACATGGAGGAGGGAATGTTTTCAATGTTGAATTAAAATACAACTCCGAGTGGTTAATATGCAATAAAGTGCATAAACAAACCAATCTGGACCATTAACAGTTTGAGTGAAAACAGTATTTTCACTGGTGGTAAACACGAGAGGCACACGCCAGACAAGAAGGCTGATAATGGACCATTGTGCAAACCACAGACTAAAGCCAAGCAGTTTGAAAATGAGGTTTATGTGGCTGCAGCTATCGAATCTTTTTGTAATCGAGTATTCGTCTGTTGTCGGCTCTAAGCTCGTCGCCCTGGAGGAGGTGGTGGAGCACAGGATGCAAAACCGCTGGTGATCACGGACGATGTCTCCCATCCCCTCCATGAAACCCTGGACGAGCTTCAGCAGCAGACTCATTCAACCTCGCTGCCTTTAAGAACGCCACAGGAAACAGTTCCTACCTGCTGCTGTCAGACTTTACGACGCTGCACAACAACGCTGAGCGACGCCTCAGGGAACAAACTCACACTACTCAAAGTGACCTATCACTGAAATGCACCTTTCTCTCTCTTGCACATTAAAATCCACATAGCATATTGTAATATAGTGTTTACCTGCGATACTGTACTGCGGTACTGTAATTTGTGTTATCTATCTCTAACCTGCAGCTCTCTGAACTCTTTGAACAAGTCTGCATCTCTGCCAGCTCCATGTTTCTCCAGGATGGACGTGTGTTCGCTCTTTTGGTCTGTATCGATCTGTATTCCTTCGTCACGCTTTGTCTTTCAACTACCGTATTTTCCACATTATTAGGTGCATAGAACAGGCGCTACAGTCGAGGCTGGGGTCACGTTAAGGACCGCCTCTAAACTCATTGATGCTAAGTTGGCGTGCTAGCGCTGTTGCCTTCAGTGGAACAGTGATCGTACGGACTCTTCTACTTGCTGCTCTCTGTTCAACAACCCACTGTTGGAGTTTGTCCTCCAGCTGCAGCCGTCTCGCTCTGTTCCCTCTAAACTCTGTTTAGTCTTCTTTACTCGGCGCAGGTCGTCTTGTTGCTTCCTCCACTTCGGCACCATTGATTGGTTCATGTTCAACTCTCTGGCTGCTGCTCTATTCCCGTGTTCTCCTGCGTGACTAATGGCCCTTGTAAACTCTGCGTCGTAAGCGTGTCTCTTAACAGGAGACATTTTGGGCTCTTTACACAAACACACAAATGGAAATGAAACGGCACGCTTCACGCAGTCGTATATCTCAACATGCACCGCGCGTTACTTCTTCTACGGGGAAAATAGAGTCGGCGGCTGCTCACCGTAGTTGGAGACCTGTTGTGGCTCAATATTGGTCCATATATAAGGAGCACTGAGACATGTGGAGGTTTTTAGGTGCAACTTAGCGTGCGGACAATACGGTAGTCTGCGTTCAGAACACAAGAACCTTTTCTACTTGAACACTTCTGATGAAGTCGGCGCAAAGATGAAGAAATTAAGGTGAATCATCGGACATTCAAACGCCACTTTCAAAACCTGTTTAGTGATGATTGTGTTTCCACACACACCACTTATGCTCGGCACTATCACAAACACATCTCAGGCCTCTCTCTCTCCGCTGACCGACTTCCTGGGAGAACAGGGGCGACCTACATTCAATCTCCAGTAATCAACGGGCATTAGCAGTCCTGCTGGAGGCCGCAGCTGTTGTGCTTTGTTAATGGGGTTAGAGCAGGAAGCAGACAATAAGTGCCAGGTAACAGTGTGTGGGTGTCACCTCGGTGACGTGGCAGGGTAACCCGGGCGGCTGCTGTCCTGCTGCCGCAGTCACAATATAGGCCAAGCAGGCAGAGCACCAGGTTAAGCCCACAGGGATTGTCTCCAGGCCATATGTCGCACACACACACACACACACACACACACACACACGTCATTGCAGGGTGCAGATGGCCACTTTGCTAACTTTAAGGAAGCAACATAATGCAGACTTAGGTGGTTGCATAAAGGTTGAACACACAGAGACACTTTGATGGTTGTGAGACGGGAAAATGAATCTCCCTGCTGTCAGGTAAACTGCAAAGATGCCCTGTGTTGACGTTGTGTGTCACCATGTTACCTGCAATGACCGCCACAAAGGAAAGTCTCACTAACAGCAGCTGTGCGAAGGGTTCGGGGCAGGTCCACAGACACAGACCCGATAAAAGCATCAAACTAGAGACAGTCCTGCAACTGAACCAGGCTGCACTTGGTGTGTGTACTCGGTGGATGTGACAGCGCTTACCCATGTAGCCAAGCCTCCACTTAGAGAACGCCACAATGCTGCTGCCTATCCAGAAGAACTCCTCCAGTATGTGGGACGGAGACGCCCGCTGCTGGCTCTTCCGTCGCCCCCCGTCCTTTGCTTTGTCCTTGCCCCCCTCTGAGGAGAAGGCCCCTCTAGCAGGAGGTGCGGGCTTGTCCCCGGTGGCGGCCGTGGCGGTGGAACACATCAGGGCTGAGGACATCGGGCCGATGGGGAAGAAGCTGCTCTTCTTGGCTGTGTCCATTTAGAAGAACTGAGATTACAAGTGTCTGCCTAAATAACAAGCGGGTAGTAATGTAGCTGTGGGTAAATTAGGGTAATAAAATGCTATAATAGTACTTAAAAGTACTTTTGGGGTAATGTTCTTTACCCTCCGTTAGTGCACTTCTTTAAAAACCCACGGATCGCAGCATCAAACGCATCCTTCGAGGCAGAATCCGCAGACAAAAGCCGACAGAAGAACAAAAGCATTCCTCTTCGAGTGGCATCAACAGTTGGCCAATAATCGTGGGGTGTTATTGTCCCAGCAAAACTGCTTATTGCACCAGCATCTCTTCAATATTCCTCCATCTCAAAGACCGGAGCGCTGCAGCAGAGGGTTCTCAAGGCAACAATCTGTCTTCATGCTGTGTCATCATTTCCTTATTTCTCCCCTCAGCTGGCGTTCATCAGTGCTGCTGCAGACGCCTGGATTCTTATGAAAGGGAGGCTGTGGCTGCATCCATGGGAGGCAGAAGAGACATGGAAGCACAACACACACACAGGCGGCTACTGTGCAACATGTGTTGGGCGGGCAGAAATCCTAAATCCCTAGGAAGCAGTAATCCCGCTCGAGGAGATTTGCTGTGTGTGTGGAGAGAAACGCACAGAGAGGGAGGACGCTGGGACACGAGAGAGCCCTAATAAAGATGCACAGCTTATTTGATGCTCCAGGAACAATTAAAGAGTGCGTCTGGTGTCAGGAGGAGTCTCCTCTGAGGGCTCCGGACGGACTGAGCACTGATGCTCTTAGGACGCACTCACACTGTCCATCCGCACCGCACCAAAACAGGTTTTACGGGTAAAGTCTAGTGTGTTTCACCAGTGTGAGTGCAACCGCACCTTGCCTAGCTGCGGCACGCTTGCCGTCCACGGCCCGTTTGGGAGAGGTGGGCTTTAGTAAAGCACGTTTGCACGTGTACGAGCACGAGTGTGCGCACGTGTACGAGCACGAGGCCTACGGCGGTTCTGAGGTCATTTCCTGTGCGCCTGTTGGGACGTAGAAAAAAGAAGGAGGGACCATGCGCGGACATTTCAAACAATGGCGGTGAAAGGTTCACGTTGGTGTGATGCGGAGGTGGAGTGTTTACTGCTGATTTGGTCGATGAAAAGATTCAAAAACAGTCGACAAGACGCACAAAAACTCCGAGGTCTACGGAAAGATCTGGAAACAAAGCCACGCATCGCCATGACGTCATCAATGCGTGTGACGTGTTACGGCGTGATGACATATAGGCAGCGAGAAGCATTCTCCGAGGCCCAGGTAGGGTGAGTACAAACGGGCCTGGAGGGGCGGACAAGGACCCTACAGCACGGGGCACGGGACGGAGGCACAGTGGGAGGGCGCCCTTATACCTGTTCAGCCCCACATTGAACAAGCCTTCCATCAGTTACCCTGCAGTCACCGGGGCTGTGCGTTATCAGCACCAACTGATGAAGTATTACTCATTCTTTCAGTGCACATGCTCGAGCAAACACATCAGACCTCATTAGTTCACTCAGATGTCAGTTTCATTATACCAGTTCTCATAAACCTCACACTTGCACCACGTTCGTCCTGGCTGCGTAAGTTTCATCACAGCACCACCTGAGAAACAGCAGGTCTGAAATAGGTCAAGTTTCAGGATGACTCCCGTTAAGCACGTTAAGCACTTTAAGCACGTTAAGCGGTGTCAGACGGTGTCAGACGGTTTCAGACCACAGGCCTGAACCTCTGCTTGACAAACAGGTGGTGAATAAGGAACAGTTCCTCTCCCAGAGAAGACAAAGTCTGACAATGAGCCAACATTAAAAAGCCCCGTGGCTGCAGAACTGTTCACTGTACAGAGCCACGATGCAGCGTTACTCCTGTATTTACTCTACAGTGCTGCATGACCACGAGCTGCCACGACACACCGCTGTGACTCCACAGACGAAGCAGCTGTTAGCACACGTCTGTGATCACCGCAGGACACTCGAGTGGGTCTAAGAGTCAGTGGAACAGGTGACGTGAAGATAATGTCAGGTTAAGAAACAACACACTAACTAGACCAGAGAAGACTGCAGACACAGTAGGAAGAGCAGTGGTTTGTAAGACAAGTGAATGAAGGCGCCAAACTCAAAACGAGACGGTGCGATCGTTCACATGAGGTGAGAGATCGCCACAAAAGAGAGCCTCTAAAAAAGTGCTATTAGTTCCTACATGCTAGTCATGAGCTTAACAAGCGTAATTTCTCTTTTATTCTGAGATGGTGCCGTGCCAGTTTGTCCTAGCAGCTCCTGGTACTTCATAGTTTTTGTTAAGTCTTTATTGTGTTTTTAGCTTATTTCTTTGTTTATTATCTGAACCCTGCGCTGTGGAGACACACTACCAGGAAACAGTTCGTACCTGCTGCCATCAGACTCTACAACGCTTCATTCATCACATCATTCAAGTGACTTAGTACTGAAATCTACCACTGTCATTAAAAATGCACCTTTCTCTCTTTATCTGCACCTTAAAATCCACTTAGTTTATTTTAATATAGTGTTTTAAATGTACTATACTGTACTCTTATTGTAGTTTATTTTTTGTACATTCCCCTTGGGGATAAATAAACTTATCTATCCATCCATCTGCTTAATCCTTCAGTGTTGTTGAAACAGGAACTTCCCTGACTCTGAATCCACCGTAACGACACGAGCATCCGTCTGTAAGACGCTTCACCAACTGTGCTGCACTCCTACACTTTGTGGCACCACTTTGGCTTTGGTAGCATATCAGCTAACTCACCTGGCCGCGGGGCTAACTCACCTG
>NC_139834.1:1178962-1211462 GCF_963691815.1 Echiichthys vipera
ACAGACAACCATTCACACCTACGGGTGATTTAGAGTCATCAATGAACCCAACACCTGCACGTCTTTGGACTGTGGGAGGAAACCGGAGAACCCGGAGAACACCCACGCAGACACGGCATGTAGCAAAAGGCCGCAGTCGAACCCGCGGTCGTTCAGTGAAAATGATCAAACAAATGTCTCCGACTGAAACTTTAAATTAAATGATATTTATACAACTCGAAGAATTAACTGGTAAGTTAATTAATTAGACAGTTAATACATTAAAGTTAATAACACAAAGAGGTTTTAAATATCCAAACGATATCTTTCCTTCTCCTCACTTAAAGCTTGTTCTTGAACGAAGCACAGCTCAGCTTATATTCACAGCTCCTGTTTAAATGCAGCAGTGTAAGGAAGTGAAGGAGCGCCTGTTAGAGAGCTGCAGGGCTCAGTGTGGCAGGCCGCCGTGATGTGTGAGGCGGCGCCGGGAACAGCCACTCATCTGTGAGGATGGTCCCTGCGCTCTGATAGCGTTCTCACACTCACGGGGCTAATGATGTGCCCCGGCACTTTCAATCCACCAATGCATCAATCAATTTGCAATTCTTTACCCGCAAGTGTCGCGTTCTGCCGCCTTAAGGCGTCGGAGGCACTTCCCCCGTAATGGCAAAATAAATGTTTTGACATTAACTTCCATCGGGGCCTCACGACGTCTGAAAGTGGAGGCTGGAAATTGTTTTGCTCTGAAGAAATCAAAACGAGCACGCCCACTATTTGACACTTCTTTGCCGCTGCTGCTGCGGCTGCATCTATAAAAAGACACTGAGAAATCACAGATACTTCACACACACATACACACACACACACACACACACACACACACACACACACTTGAGTATGTGTGTGTGTGCTGGGATGCTTGCTCTTCACACACACACACACACACACACTTGAGCATGTGTGTGTGTGTGTGTGCTGGGATGTTCTTGTTCTTCACACACACACACACACACACACACACACACACACACACACACACACATATACTCAAGTGTGTGTGTGTGTGAAGAGCAAGCATCCCAGCACACACACACATACTCAAGTGTGTGTGTGTGCTGGGATGTTCTTGCTCTTCACACACAAATGCACGTCTCAAATCGCTTCAGACACCCCTGAAACAAACGCGGCTCTCGACCATGAAGGAGCTCTCGTGGCCCTCATGTTGAAGCGGCGCTCCAGAGTAAGTGAGCGTGGGCGGCTCTCCTGGAGCCTCCTTATCAGCTCGATACGGCGCTCTCACGGAGCCTCTCCCCCACGTCGTCAGTGCAACGCTCATTAAATCTATTAGCATAACAACCAATAGCCGGTGGTGATGACTCCCCTGCACAAATACCAAGAAAGGAGCTCATCACGTGATCAGACCCACAGCTGTTCGGCTGCAGCTCATCAAGGCTTGAACGCAGCAAAGCGAGTTTCTCCATGAATGAAACATGTGTTTGTTCATGCATTCACCTCCAAGTTACAATTCAACACAAAGAAAATAATCAACTTTGCAATATGACAATAATGTGTGGAGGCTGAAGGGTGTTCCAGATGAAGTGTCGCGTCTTTAAAAGACATTTCCCATAAGCCGCCTTTTACAGAGTGAACTCTCTGAGCGCTCCATTTTGTGCCCGCTGGGCGGCTGAGCAGCATTTCCACGCTTCCTGCAGCGGAGCAGCTGCACGGTCGAGCCACAGGGTTAACTCCAGAGGATTCAAGGCTTACGAGACACTCCTGAGAGGTTGCATCAAACGGATGTTTATGTTGTAAAATATGAATCATGTTATTAAAGTGTACATCGTGCTGAAGATCATACTCGGTATCTAACCGTGCACTCACACCAAAAGCAATGCAGGTGATTAAAGCGTCACACTGCCGTTCAAAACCAATGTAAGTGACGCGATGACGCGTGACATCGCTTCGGGCAAAATGAGCGATGGATCGATGGAGCGATGGAGCTTTCAGTGAGCGGCAGCACCTGAACGACTCACTTCCTCTGAGAGCTCATTTCTGTTCTTCTAGAAGCATCAGATCCCTGTTAGCATTAGCATTAGCATCACTTCCATTTAGCACAACAGCAGAGTTGGCTGAGCGGGATTAGCTTCAGTTAGCTAGCCTCCTCGGCTGCTACCTGCGATTGAAGCGATGGAGCGATGGAGCAAGAGAAGAAGAAGAAGAAGAAAGGCGTGAGTGCAGAGTGACACGTGTCCCGGTCTGAGTTACAGGCGAGCTCAGCACCTGAACGACTTCAGAGGTTAAATCACTGACGGATCTCACTGCAACACAACAACAAACTTCATCTGAGAGCTCATTTCTGTTCTTCTAGAAGGATCAGATCTCTGTTAGCATTAGCATTAGCATAACTTCGCATTTAGCACAACAGCAGAGTAGGCTGTGCTGGGGGTTAGCTTCAGTTAGCTAGCCGCCTCGACTGCTACCTGCGATTGAAGCGATGGAGCGATGGAGCAAGAGAAGAAGAAGAAGAAGAAGAAGAAGAAGAAAGGCGTGAGTGCAGAGTGATCTCACGACAACACAACAACACACGTCATCTGAGAGCTCATTTCTGTTCTTCTAGAAGCATCAGACCCTGTTAGCATTAGCATTAGCATCACTTCTATTTAGCACAACAGCAGAGTAGGCTGAGTTGGGGGTTAGCTTCAGTTAGCTAGCCGCCTCGGCTGCTACCTGCGGTTGTAGCGTTGATCAAAAATGCTCGTGTTACAGGTGATTTAATCGTCTCCATCGCTTCTGGTGTGAATGCACGGTGATTCATCCTTAGTGGACGCAGAGGCAGAGACCGACTGAGCTTGTGCACATTCAGCAAAACACTTTTCACCAAACAGATCGAGTCAGAATTCATCGTTTCAGCCTCCAAATGAATCCTGTTCACAAACACTTGCAAAAGCACTTAACTGGTACCTGAGCGAGGGCTGTTTGCCATCTGCTAATCCTCCCAATAGTGACACCGTGTCCGCCCCTGAGCAGCAGCTCCTGTCTAATCCTGAGCGTGTTCCTTCACTGAAACTCTTTTCTGGGACAACATCTGTGATCAAAGACGGGAAAGAAGAAGAAGCGAGGCCTCTAAACGCTGCCCTGGTGCTCGCCCCCGCCTGCTACAAGTCCCCGCAGAAGGGCCCGTTCTAATAACAGTCCTGTGCTGTTGTTCTGTCGTCCCGTTCAGCGGGGGCGGCGCCTGAGGCCACGGAAGACGCCTCAGATTCTGCCGGAGCATTCTTCTCACATAGCCGCTAATGAAACAGCAGCGTGTGTACTGCAGAGGCTTAAGGGGACAAGTCAGCCCTGCTGCTCAGTGAGGTGAGACCCATCTGCTGCCACCTGGATTAACTTTCTCTAACCTCAGATATGATGTTTAAGACTCTGCCTTTCCTGCAACGGATCAGAGATTTAGGTAATGATGTTCGCAGATAGAAGCAGATGCACTGAGAACTCACGCTCACCTTTACTTTCTTTCTCCAAATGCACGTGCATGACTGTCGTAGTGCAAGGGAAGTCGTGAGTTTAGAGTTGTGGGTGCAAACCCTGATGACAGATGAGCAGGACAGAGCACGTGGGAGGTGAAGAGAAGCCAATGTCTCTGGAAGCACGAGGGACGAAGAACGCACATTGTTCAGTGGATGTTTGGGTTTGTGTCGTTTCCACGTCACTGTTTCCGACTGTGACAGCGAGGGAGCAAAGAAAGGAGCTGTAAATAGCCGTCACTCAAGAGCTACCGGGCCCATATTCACAAAACATTTGATCTCACCACCAGGTGGACTCCTAAACAGAGACTCATGTATGCTCTACGTTAGAGACGCATACAGACGCGTACAGATACGGAGCAAACGCTGCAGTACCACCTGAAACCGTGGGGGCAGTGTTGGGCACCGACACTGGAATAAGCAGGCGACATGTTGCTTCAGCAAAGCTCTTCTTCAGACTTGAAACAGGAGGTTAGTCTGGGGTTAGCACTGTGCGAGTATCAGCTGAACGTGCTCGGGACTGCAGGGGACTGTCACACCGCGGTGAGGACTGTCTTGTCTTTGGGTTTTTTCGTGTTATTTTGAAAAGTAACTCTCCTCTCGTTTCAGGTCACCTGCTCTTCCTCTTGTGTCAACGGTCTGACGTCCTCCCCTGATCCATGGAGTAGTCATAGAGTTTTGTTTCCTTCCTTGTGGGAGTGAATTTAGGTTCTAGTGTGAGTGTGTTGTTGTGTTTTGTTGTGTCTAGCTCAGAGTTTCACAGCCGGTTGAGTTCTCACTCATTCTGAAGTTGAAGCAGGAGTTTCAGAACAAAAGCCTGAATAAACTGTTCACCCTTGCATCTGAGTCCTCGCTCCTGCTCAGGCCAAAGAGGCGCACTCCTCGTCTGTGAGGCCCGTTTGGTGTCGTTACTGTGTGAGGTGAACTGGAATCTGGTATCTAATAATTACACTCTGGAGTTAAGGGACACTGAGACTTTTTCCCAATCTGGGACCGGCCCTGATACATTAATGTCTGTTTGTATTTAAGTTTATACAAATGTTTTTTTATTCTGGTCGTGTGAGTTTGACTTCTAACAAATGGAGGCTGGTTACAGAACATTTGCAGTGAACCAGCGTTACCCTTTAATGACCCACTGACCTTTTTCATCAGCAGCACCCTAAGGCTGACTTCAGTGTGTTTAACTCCAGCGCTGATGAGGCTCCAAGAATAGATGCAGTCTTCTGTTCGACATGTTCATCATGTCAGGGGAAATTAATATCGCAGCAAATGAGAGAAATACACTTTAAGACGTTTTGGCTTTTGGCAAATAAATCAGGCCTTCCTTTAAACACGACTAATCCCTGAGTATCAGTGTGTGTGTGTGTGTGTGTGTGTGTGTGTGTGTGTGTGTGTGTGTGTACAGTAGGTGGAACTCGACCAACATTCGTTTAGATCCTCAGTTCGCTCGTTACCACAGTTTAACGCGTAAAGACACACAGCAGAGCAGGTCAGAGAGCAGAGATCAGCCTTTCTATGAGCAACACCGGTCGTTCAGTAAAGACTGTAAAAGGAAAGACTGGCTCTAGCATCTGAGCTGCACGTCACTGCAGGTTAGGGCCCGTTTGAAGATCAGACTGAACGTCACAGGAAGCTTTTTCACAGCAGTTCGCTCGTGTACTTGTGTCAGCGAGGGACCAAACCCAACACCACTGAGCAGAGGCAGAGATCATCGCCCCCGTTTCTACAATCGATTGCAACGAGACTAGAAGACGGATGCAGGAGACGGTGAAGTCTGGGGGACAGATGGGGGCAGCCATGGCTACTGTTTAACAGCAGTGTGGCCTTTCAGGACATCTACACTTTTGTCCCACCGACTACTTTGTTTGAAACTCACTCAGTGTGTTTCCATTAGTTCCCTTAAACGTTCTTCCCCCGGTTCGGGGAACAACCAGCTGACTGAAGCTCCCTGGTGTCCATGTGCGAGGGTTGAATGGTGAAATGAGGGAGTAACTCTTCCTCCGGTATACACACACACACACACACACACACACACAGGTACAGTAGGTGGAGCTCCACCAACATCCAGCTGCTCTGAACACGCCTTTATTTCCACCTTCACCTTTGTCACGATCACCAGCGTATGCAAAATGGCCGACTTTTGGACACAACCAGGACACAAACGGCTCTTCTTGGTAGTGACGCTAGTTGCCATGGTGACGTCCTCCCTGGGTTTAAAGGGAACGCTCTATTTATGTTGTTTTTTCTCACGTTGCTTCCTGGTTTAGTCTATTTCTGAGTTGGAACCACCAGCGCCGCGGAGTGGGGAGGGGGAGCTCTAACCCACGGCACACGTGCAGACGAGAAACCCGACAATAATCCTGTTAAAGCGTTTACACGCGGGAGGACTCCGGCTACTAAAGGAGCTATCTAGGTCTGTTCATCGGGGTACGGTGTTTCCCGTCTGACCTTAACCCGAATATAAACGTGTTTTAGACTGCAGAGTGAGTGCACGTCAACAAAACCGTGCTTCGCTTCTTACAGGAGCTGCCTGCTGGCACTTGTGCTCTCTGACCCAAGAGCTAATGTGACATTTTCACAACGGTAATCTAAAGAAAGCACACACACACACACAAACACACACACACACACGCACACACACACACAGACAGACACACGCACACACACAGAGACAAGCAAGACATGTTACACTATAATCACCACGAATGGTTAGAATGGAGGCTGATTACAGCTGATGACCCAATTGTATCGTCTGTGCAAAAACGTTTTCCACCTCAGACCTTAACACCTGGACGCTGGATTCTTCCAGGTTAAACATTTCCCACAGACGACCAGTGAACTATTGAGGAATCCTCCGGTACAGACACAGTTCAACAAAACGCTTGTATTGATCATATCCACAGTGAACTGCAGTGACGTCCCCTCTAAATGTCAGTTAGCTGACACAGTGATCTTCCAGCGGTTCACACAAAATGTTATCACTCCATTAAAAGGCTATGATCTGTGGTTATCAGCCTCATAGTTATGGGTCAGGAGGAGCCTGCTGTCATGGGGTCAGAAGGCTGTTATCAGCTTTTCTCATTGGGAATTCAAACAAACATCGGTTAGAACTCACTGGATCGGTTTGCAGCCGAGTGTGAAACGGCGGGGACGAGGATCAGCACCTCTAAATCTGAGGCCGTGGCTCTCAGCAGGACACCGGTGGATTGTTACTCCGGGTAGTGAATGAGTCCTGACCCCAAGTGAAGGAGTTCAAGGACCTCGGGATCTGGTTCACGAGTGAGGGGACGATGGAGCGTGAGTTTGGCCGGAGAATCAGAGCAGCGGGGGCGGAGCTGCAGTCGCTCTACCGCACCGTTGTGATGAAAAGAGAGCTGAGGAAGACAAAGCTCTGGATCTACCCTCAGTCCTGGTTCCTACCCTCACCTGTGGTCATGAAAGCTGGGTCAGGACCCAAAGAACCAGGTCCAGGTCAGGACCCAAAGAACCAGGTCCAGGTCAGGACCCAAAGAACCAGGTCCAGGTCAGGACCCAAAGAACCAGGTCCAGGTCCAAGCGTGTGAACTGTGTTTCCTCAGGAGGGGGTCTGGAGTCTCCCTTAGAGAGAGGGGGAGAAGTTCAGCATCCGTGAGGAACTCGGAGTAGAGCCGCTGCTCCTTTGTGTTGTAAGGAGCCAGTTGAGGTGGTTCAGGATCATCTGGTAAGGATGAACCCTGGGCGCCTCCCTAGGGAGGTGTTCCAGGCACGTCCAGCTGGGAGGAGGCCTCGGGGAAGACCCAGGACCATGTGGAGAGATTAGATCTCCACACTGGCCTGGGAACGCCTCAGGATCCCCCAGTTAGAGCTGGTTAATGTGGCCCGGGAAAGGGAAGTTTGGGGTCCCCTGCTGGAGCTGCTGCGCCCGCTACCCGACCCCGGATAAGAGGTTAAAAAACAGAAAAACAGTGTTAAAACACTAAACAACGTGGGTTAGAAAGTTCATACTGTGTCATCTGCGGCACGGCGTTCAAACAGCTGAAAGCAACGTTATCGCTCCTTTCAACGGCCGTAATCAGCGGTCGTCCGCCTCATGGACGCGGTTACAAGGTTCCTGCTGCACCATTCAGGAGGTTCAGAGGGCTGTTATCATCTGTTCCCATGGTAACAGTCACTGTTTTAACGGTCTTAACGGTCTGGGAGTCGCACAAACTAGCGTGACTTCACATTTAGCACAACAGCAGAGCAGGCTGAGCTGGGGGTTAGCTTGGGTTAGCTTCAGTTAGCTTCAGTTAGCTTCAGTTAGCTAGCCACGTCGGCTGCTACCTGAGTGTTGTGGGCAATGTAATCACCTCCATCGCTTTTGCTGTGAATGCAGCGTCACTCTTCTTCATATTCTCATCTATAAATCTGTATTTTCCTTTAAACGTTGTGAAAAACAAATGAAGTGCTTCGCTAATCGCTGCGTCAGAGACGCGTACGGGTCACATGCTTCTGATCGGCCACTTCAAAGTCCTCTGACTGCAGCTGCAGGAAGCTCTCCTGTTCATATTTCATGAGGACGCATTTAGAAGGATGCACAAATGTTCCTCTCAATAATTTGGATGTTGCGTCAGGAGGGGGCCTCCTCGTGTTAGTGACCTGAAGGAGAAGCCTCAAGTCTCATGTGCTGGAACTTTCTTTAATTCTCAGGATAGAAACAGGAGAGAATGGAGATGATTTGCTCCCTGTGTGCGCTCTGGACCTTCTTGATATGGCGTTAAAAACTCAGAATATTGAAACATGACTCAGAGTATTATGCAGCCAGTTCCCAGTGATCGAGCTCATTTACTGTAGCTTTAATATCAAACAGCAGCTGACGTCCTTGACAGTGGCAGGTGATTCGACTCCTGCCCTCGGTGCGTTTTGTCAGAATCCTTTAAACATCCTGAAAACTCGTTATCGCTCCTGTCAAAAGAGCCTCAACCTGCAGCATGAGACTGAGGGCGCCCTCCCACTGTGCCTCCGTCCCGTGCCCCGTGCTTTAGGGTCCTTGTCCCCCCCTCCAGGCCCGTTTGTACTCACACTACCTGGGCCTCGGAGAATGCTTCTTGCTGCCTATACGTCATCACGCCGTCACACGTCACACGCATTGATGACGTCATGGCGATGCGTGGCTTTGTTTCCAGATCTTTCCGTAGACCTCGGAGTTTTTGTGCGTCTTGTCGACTGTTTTTGAATCTTTTCATCGACCAAATCTGCAGTAAACACTCCACCTCCGCATCACACCAACGTGAACCTTTCACCGCCACCGTTTGAAATGTCCGCGCATGGTCCCTCCTTCTTTTTTCTACGTCCCAACAGGCGCACAGGAAATGACCTCAGAACCGCCGTAGGCCTCGTGCTCGTACACGTGCGCACGCTCGTGCTCGTACACGTGCAAACGTGCTTTACTAAAGCCCACACGCTCCTAGACGTGGTACGGTTGCACTCACACTGGTCAAAGGAACCAGACTTTAGCCGTTAAACCTGTTTGGGCACGGTACGGAGGCACAGTGGGAGTGTGCCCCTACTGTAGTTTTCATATCCCACAGCAGCTGACTTCCCTGATAGTGGCAGGTGGTTCGACTCCTGCCCTTGGTGCGTTTTGTCAGAATGCTTTAAACATCCTGACAACTCATTATCGTTCCTGTCAAAAGAGCCTCAACCTGCAGCATGAGACTAAAAGACCTGAGCACCGCACGCACGCCAGGGGGACACGGATGGCACACAAGCATAACACATCCAATGGGGTTTTAACACTTAATATCTTCTTTGTCATCTGCAGCACGGCTTAAATATCGCACCATAGCTACGTTTATACTCTGCAAAGGGCCTGCAGCCATAAATGTAAGGAGGGTACGGGGGGAAGGTGGGAAATGAATTTTCACACATGGTCTTATAGCGGATCGATGTTTCTGCAGGCGGAGGAGGAGTTCCCCGGCCCTCCAACGGCTCCTTACTCTGATGATGCTACTTCACTACACAAGTGTTGTAGTGTGTATCCTTCCATTATTGTTTTTTGGTTTTTAAATGATCCCTAGTGCTTAGTTGTTACATATGTTGTGTAAACGTATTCTACTGCTCTATGGGCCTCTGCAAATTAAGCCCTGGGTAAAAAATAAACAGTTTTAGAATTGAATTCAGTCATTTAAAGTACAGGTCTGGCAAAAATGTTGATGTTCTCGTCATTAAATCCAAGGTCAGACCCAGCAAACTAACAACAAATGCATTGTGTTCATCAAAGCCTGTCACATCTTCCTCCGGGCCGTAGAGCTCCCTTGTTCCCCGATGCTACTGTTGCATAGTGACAACAAATCTGTGTGGAAATCGCTAGTTGGAGAGCTAGCTTATGCGTAATTGTTACATATGTTGTGTAAACTTATGCTACTGCTCTATGGGCCTCTGCAAATTATGCCCTGAATCTGAATGGATGCTTTATCCAACACTTGCTGTCATTTAAAGTACGAGTCTGGCAAAAATGTTGATCATTAAATCCAAGGTCAGACCCAGCAAACTAACAACAAATGCATTGTGTTCATCAAAGCCTCAGGATCCCCCAGTTAGAGCTGGTTAATGTGGCCCGGGAAAGGGAAGTTTGGGGTCCCCTGCTGGAGCTGCTGCGCCCGCGACCCGACCCCGGATAAGAGGCTGAAGATGAGATGAGATGAGATGAGATCAGACTGATGACAGAAACATTTACTCCAGTGCTGCTCTGAAGTAAACTGCTAATGATTGTACACAAACCTGAAGCAGTGCTGTCATTTCATTTGCGATTTTCAAAATAAAAGTCTACAAAATGTTCACACGGTTTCATCTGTACTCTTCATTAGATGAAGCACAGACTCCACCAGCTCCTATAAAGAGCCAATGGAAATATCAGCCTTAAATAATATTTTAAAAAATGATTTGAAGGGTTGAAAGTAACCTAAAGACGTCGCATCAGGATTCATGTTTAAGTGAGCAGAAATACATCACATTTCACCCCCTGAGGCGGTGAAATGTGCTGACACCCCTGCACGCCTGCACACTCGCAGTGCCGGCATCAGAGCTCTATTGTACGGCTTTGTGAAAGTCTGATTACAGCGCTCGGCTCTGCCTCTTCGGCTGCTCTGCTCCTGTGAGCCGAGGTGATCCAACGCGCTAATGACTGACTCTATGGTAACTGGGGCTTGGGGGGATGCTGGCACGAATGGGAGGGAGGATGGGAGGGCGTGGAAGAGTTGGTTAACCCTGATGGGGAGTTGTCAAAGATAGATGACTTCATTTTGCATGCTTCTCTATCTGTTCTCCCTCCTTGCTGTCGTTCTCCGTCACCGAGGCGGGAAAAAAGACTCCAGCACCTGTACTTTGGCGGGAGCTCGTTAGCACACAGGTGATCGCCTTTAAAACAGCGTCTTTGCAAGTGATCGATAATTAACAGCTTCAGCCCCAACGAGAAAACACCGAAGAAGAATATTTCAAAGAGTCACATCCAGAGCCCCGACTCCAACGTTCAGCTGAAGCCATGAGACACCTGCAGTTTTCAGCAGGAGCCTCTCTTGAAAGATTTATCAGCTGGCTCCGTCGAGAGCCGTGAATATTCATACGAGCATGTGTCGCTTGTGGCAGAGCGGTGCAGGTCTGACAGAAACAGGCATCAAGTGCACAGAAACAAAAGACAGATCTGAAGACAGACTCAAAGGCTGGAGTTTGTTTTCATGAGGGAGACGAGTTTGGAGGCTGAAGCGAGCAGAAAGTACTCTTCCATCACTCCTCCTCTTTCACCCCCGGCTGGCCTACTTGCATGCGAGTGAGGTGTTGCTTATCTTACCTTTCTCTGGGCTCAGGCTGCGAATGTTGCTGGAATCGTCCATTTGGTGTATTCCCCAAAGGCACAGAGCTCATGTGCTGCTAAAACAGGAGTGGGAGCGCTGGCTTCCCCCTAACTACCATCTGGAGGGCTGCTCCTGTCACAGGCATGCCTCGCCTCGTGGTCACCGTCTGGAGGTGTGACAGGAAACTTACCTATCCTCTCCTCTTTCTATTCCACCCTTTCTTAAACACACCCTCTCTCTTCCTGCTCTCTCTCTCCATGAAAGCCCATCCTCTCTGCGCTCTATGTGCAGCTAAGACAATAGTGTGGTCTTGCACACTTCTTCTTCTTCTGCCTCTACTGTACAGACTGGAGGGAAGGGGGGTGTTGCCCAGAGAGCTTTGGGAGCACGCTCAGTGCAGTCAACCACTCACGGCTCTCGTACGAGAGGGGGAAGCACTCGGTTCAAAGCCGATCACCTGGGAGAACGGGCGCTATTAGATGGAGGAGGAAGGGAGAAGTGGGAAAAGAAGAGAGAGAAAGGGGGGAGGGAAAACTGAAAGGGAGGAGGAGCAGAATGAGGACGCCGAGGGAGGAAATGGAGTGAAATGCATCTGCTGAGATAACAGGGAGGAGAGAGAAGAGATAGAGGGATGCGGATGGCATGGAGGAGGCAAGGTGGCTGTGATTTGCAAGTAGCAAAGAGCAGCAGCGTGTGGCGCGCATGTTTTATTCAGCACGGAGAGAGGGGACCACCCAGGCATGGAGGGGTTGGTCCCAGCAGTCGGCCAAGAAAGGGAGAGACAGATGGGTGAGACCTGACAGAAGCACAGAGGAGGGTGCAATGAACTTCTCTACACTTATATGATTTGGGTCCGAGGGCAGCGGGAGGGCGAGCAGCCTCCACCTGGTGATGCAAAGAGTGTGTGTAGACTTCTATGAAGGTGTGTCTGCAGAGCAGGGCTGAATGATGTCACCTGAAATCAACGCGTCTCTTTAAATACACCTGTGTGAAACTATTTAAAGGGGTCCGATTATACTCTTTTCCAGGTTCATACATGTGTTTTGCAACATATTCCCGACAACAATGGACCAAAAAAGTACAAACAGACGTGACGTAACCAACAAAAGGCGACAGTTGGGGTTAGGCACGGGCCGCTGTGCCTGTATTCACCCCCCGTCCTGCTCTTCCTGGTCTCCTCCCACTCTGTTCCTAGCCTCTCGAGCTCAGGATGGTCTCGCTCCGTTGTGTTTTGCATCATGTTCCCGTGAACATGTTCGTACGAGAAGTTATGCACAGAAATTTGCAAATGCTGCACGAAAAAGCCGACAACAATGGACCAAAAAAAAAAAAAAAAAAGACGTGACGTAACCAATTTTTGCCAACAGAAGGCGCCAGTTAAGGGTTAGCATGAACGGCATCACAACATGAATGGCCACAACCCGGGAATCGAACTCCTGCGTTCTTTCTAACACTGCTCATGGCCGCTGTGCCGGTATTCACCCCCCACCCTGATGAGCCCAGGTTGTACTTCCTGGTCTCCTCCTCCATATTACTCCTGCTAGCATGTTGCTAATGTCATTAGCAATAGACAGGGGAAGTAAAGCAGCAATTTCTACGGTAAAAAAATCACAAATAACATTTTATAAACCAACCACAGCACGACATGTTGCAGCAGGCGTGTGCTCTCAGTGTAGGGAGTGATAAACAACGCAGGCTGCAAAGATCAGAGCTTTCTCTCTTTAGCTAATGTGGTAAACAGCAGCACGTTCTACTGGAGCTGTGCCCGTCTGTAGGTCGTGGACGTGCCCGGCGTGCGTGGCGTGCGTGGCGTGCCCGGCGTGACGTGCATGGAGCAGATGATGTTATAGAAAATCTGTGAAGGTTTGACGTCAGACTTCTGTCTTTGGAGGCGTCGACAGCCGCCTGTATCCTGTACCCTGAGCAGACTTAGACTGGTCACCCATAAACACGTTTACCTCATTATTTGAGACTTTGGTCATTCATTCATTCATTCATTCATTCATCTTCAACCGCTTATCCCGGGGTCGGGGTCTTGGGGGGTGCTGGAGCCGATCCCAGCTGACATCGGGGGCGTGAGGCGGGGTCCACCCTGGACAGGACGCCAGTCTATCACAGGACACATAGAGACGAACAGAGACAGACAACCATTCACACCTACGGGTGATTTAGAGTCATCAATGAACCCAACACCTGCACGTCTTTGGACTGTGGGAGGAAACCGGAGAACCCGGAGAACACCCACGCAGACACGGGGACAACATGCAAACTCCACACAGAAGGGCCCCAGCCGGGATTCAAACCAGGAACCTTCTTGTTTAGCATAAACATCTGACATTATTAAGGAATTATCATTATTAGGAAAAGCATTATAGGACCCCTTTAATGTATGACACCTCCTAACACACTCTAAAGCTCACTGGATTCGTTTTTTTCCAGTCAAACTAAAAATGTAAATGTGTGGTTTTCAGGGGAGTTGTGTGTCAAACGTTGTCTTCTGACTCTTGTGTTGGTGCATCTTGGGTTCACCGCCCAGCTCGAGTGCAGAGTTCAGCACATGAACGGAAAAATCTCCCATAAAACAATCACAGCTTTTCCTAAAAGACGTCCGATACTTTGTGGACATGATCGTGTAATTACCGCTGCACTGGTGTTTGATGAATCCTTTAACCTGCATTGATTTCCAGCCCCTTTAGTTCTGGCGGATCTCTCCGGTGTCATTATGCAGTAAATGTTGGTTTCACAGTGTAAAGGCTGCAGAATAACGAGACCACCGGGGTTTGGACTGGTTCTCTTTAAGCCTTGCTTTCACCGTCTGTCACCTGACTCCGACTCACTCACGGCAAAATGACGACTCGCTGGAATCCTGTCTGTTGGCGGTCTTAGTCACAGGAGGTGACGGGGGATACACGGAGGATTGGACCCAAATACAGACACAGAACAGGAGTGTGAACTTACTTAAACAGGTGCACAGAGAACTAAGGGAAAACACAGAGAGGACTGAGGTCACGGGGAAAGAGCACAGGAGTGAGGAACGCTGGGATACAGGCCGGCAGGTAGGGCGACAGTGAAACGGGCAACAGGGGCAAAAAACACAAGGAACAGTCACAAACAGGTCCACGGAGGAGTGAGAGGAAAAACATCGACACAAGGATGAAGCCAGCGCTGCTACACGCTACCGCTCCTGCTACTGAGACATCTGGAGTATCTGCAATAACGATCCGGCCCCAGATGAGACTCAGGACCGGCTTCATAAACAGGTAGGCAGGTGATCAGAGACAACGAGACACACCTGCCGGGAAAAGGAGCTCACACCAGGGAAACACTGACAGAGGGAGACAAAAACTGTCTGTCTGTGTGTAGGGACTCTTCTCATGCTGCTGCAGAGGTTTGCTGTTATTTTCAGCAGCATTAGTGGTTAAAAAAGACCTTTGAATGCCTTCACCGCGCTGCCCCGAGCTAACCACTGTTAGCCACGTCCGGCTGTTAGCATCTCTCCTTGATTTCTACCTTAATAGATGTTACATGAAAAACTGTCTCCATGGATTATTGATGATTCAAGTGCAGAAAAAGACCCTGGAGGAGGATTTTACACTGGAATTACACTTTAACAGCAGTGAAAACTAAAGGAATATAATGTTTAATAGCATTTCTTTCACTAAATTAGTCGTACACACCACTGCCCATCTTCATCCATCTTTGGACATCTTGCGAATGTGTTGCTCATGCGTAAAACACTGTGTGGTGTGTTGTTATCAACTGGTGTTGCTTTCAAATGCCACTGAGACATCAACGTACTGCCCCGAGCTAATCACTGTTAGCTAACAGCCGTCCACTGCCGGTGCTGTAGCGACTCTACAGGTTTCTCTGTTAATCGTTCATGCACAAACAAAATGGTGTCAATGGATTATTTGATGACCAACAAAGGACCCTGGGATGATTTTACACCTGAGTTACGCTTTGAGTGACTTATTCCATTTTGCGTTGAAAGGAGCCAGTTGAGGTGGTTCAGTCCTGGTTCCTACCCTCACCCGTGGTCCTGAAAGCTGGGTCAGGACCCAAAGAACCAGGTCCAGGTCAGGACCCAGAGAACCAGGTCCAGGTCAGGACCCAAAGAACCAGGTCCAGGTCCAAGCGTGTGAAATGTGTTTCCTCAGGAGGGGGTCTGGAGTCTCCCTTAGAGAGAGGGGGAGAAGTTCAGCATCCGTGAGGAACTCGGAGTAGAGCCGCTGCTCCTTTGCGTTGAAAGGAGCCAGTTGAGGTGGTTCAGGATCATCTGGTAAGGATGAACCCTGGGCGCCTCCCTAGGGAGGTGTTCCAGGCACGTCCAGCTGGGAGGAGGCCTCGGGGAAGACCCAGGACCAGGTGGAGAGATTAGATCTCCACACTGGCCTGGGAACGCCTCAGGATCCCCCAGTTAGAGCTGGTTAATGTGGCCCGGGAAAGGGAAGTTTGGGGTCCCCTGCTGGAGCTGCTGCGCCCGAGACCCGACCCCGGATAAGAGGTTGAAGATGAGATGAGATGTTAGAGATTTAGATTCAATTTCAAAGGCTTTTCTGTCTTTGAAAATTCTGCTGTAAACAACTAAATGTCTTAGCATTGATCTTGACTAATACACATTGTAGGGTGAGAACAGAGCACACACACACACACACACACACACACACACACACACACACACAGAATGTCAGGGGCGATGGCAGTCTTTGTACGTCGCCTTCGAATAAAGAACACAATTCAGCAACTTCCAGCTAATGCATGAATATTAAACCCTGGATTGTCTCGCGTCATGCATGTTTCATGAGGCAGGAACAACAAAACAGACATTTTCAAAGCTCCGCTGCTCTTCAGCCTCCGTGAAATCATAACCCAGAGCTGCAGGAGCTGCATCCCAACCTGCTCCAACGGAGAGTCAAGCTTCATTAATCTATCGGTGTCGTCCTTGTACGTTCGCGTGCAACACCTCCTGCTGCTTGAATGAGCTTCGGCCATGCTACAGTGGCTGTCCACTGAGTCACAGTGTAGATGGCACCGGGACCTGTTTCCCACAGACCCTGAGGTCGTCTCTGATACGGCTAGAAGATGCATGGGAGGAGCACGCAAGTGTAACGGTCATTGGAAGTGTGTTTGCATGTGTTTGGGTTGGTTGTGGGGGTTGGGCATTAGGACCCTGAGGGGTGATGAGAGGCTGTGGTTGGGGGCTGGGGGCTGTACCGTTTACCTTCCTCTATCATTTAAGTAGGGCAGAGAGATTATGTAAAATATGAGCGTGTCTGGGGAACAGAAGTAAGTGCATGTTGTATAAATGCATTCATTAAAATGATTGGCTAAGATGCAGAGATAGGAGATAAAGGTTGAGTGTACACAGTGCTGATGTTTCCAGGCTGCATCTTGTCTCTTATATCTCTACGCGACATAAAGATGAACATGTCGGTCACTTTCACTCCCTATTCAACACAAAAGATACGTCAGATTCTACATTTTATAAAGACCCAAACCACAAATAGGTCAGTCCGTCTCTTCATACTTTTCTCCTTCAGGATTGTTTTCCATAAGCTGTGTTTCCCTCACAGTGGACTAGCCGGTATACGCCGGGTCTCCTCTGCCAAAACACCCCTAATCTGAATATGAGCCGCCCCTCGCTGCCGTTTGACCTGTCGAAGAGCGGGGCCTTTTTGTTCTCCCCTGAACGATCGGATATAACGCTAAGCAGGATGTGACGTAGGTAGTACTTGAAGATGAGGGTAGTAGGGCTGCCCCAAAATAGTCGACCAAGCAATGGTCGACCAAACGATCATAAGCAGACCAAAATTTCATCGTCGTTTGGTCGCAGGAAAAAAACAAAAACATTTGAAGCGGTGTCTGTGACTGGCGGCAGGTCTAAAAGACTGGAGGGCTTTTAATTTGAAGGGCCAGAGGGAAAGACGTCTAAAATATGGGATCACTTTGAAAAGAACAAGGATGACCCCAAGAAGGTCACATGACCTACCCCCTTAAATATGTAAGCACGTGACAAGTAGAAGACCAAATATGGTTTGCTCTCCTCAAAGTTTGTTGGTCACAAAAACTGCTCAGGTCCCTAAAGTTCACTCCTGTGACCTTGGAACGTGTTTGTCAGGACGGTGAGACGGTGCTTTGCTGCCTTTTTTGCGGCCTGGTGCTTGATTTCAGACACACCGAGTAATGTGACATATCGTCGGCTGCGTTTCCATGAAATGGAGTCGAGGCAGTTCAGCGGCACAGGCGTGACTTGGGTGCAGGTGTCGATGACGTGAACGGTTGTGCGACCCACAAGCAGGAGACAGCTGATCGCAGAAACGAGAGACAACAAAACACTGACCGTCGTGACGAGCGGCTGGAAAGTCTGAGTGATCCGTGAGAGGTGGACCATCACGGCAGAGAATTACAGATCACAGAGCAACGTCACATGAACGCCCAACCAGCCTCAGTTTCACTCAGACAGGGCGTCAGATTGCAGCCTTTGCCTTGGGAAGCAGAAGTGTGCCCGAATAGCATCGTCCACTCACCGATGAGTGGCCTGCCTGCAGGTAAACAGTCCGTGTTTAGAGGAGAAAGAGGCAGAACACAGACGAGGGAGGTTTTCATAAACGAGCCTCTCTCTTTGGAGGATGTGTCGGCTGCAGGACACTGGAGGCGGTGTAAACACACACACACACACACACGTGCAGGAACGAGAGAGTTCAAACCAATCGATGTGACACCGTGAGCCTCACAGTGACCCTCTGTGGCAGCTGCACCACCGTGTCCATTACCTCGCGCCGCGGCCGGTTCACCTCCAGAGCTCTTGTAAAAGAATTGGATCGGGAAAAACAACAGAACAACAACAGTCTGCAGCCGCTGCTCTCGGGCGAGCGAGAACAAAAAGCCTCCTCCACTGAGTCTCTGAAGCCCGATAAGGAAACACAAACACGCTGTTAGTGCACCTGAGCGCCTGTCTCTGTTTCTTTTAAGCCCACTCGTTCTTCTGTAAGTGAAACAAGGCAGATGATTGACTCGTGACTCACAGGGGAAGAAGGTCACACACACACAATCCACACAAGCTGAGAGTGCCACACAGAAGGTCTCACGTAAGACGATGATGATGGACGTTGAACTGGCTGATGAATGTTAATAACATCAGCTCAGATGTTTTTTTATAGCAATGTTAAACCTGTAACTTTATTCAAATGAAGCAAACGTGAAATGTGTGTGTGCGCGTGTGTGTGCGTGTGTGTGTGTGTGTGTGTGTGTGTGTGTGTGTGCGCGTGTGTGTGTGTGTGTTAGCGTGTGTGTGTGTGTGTGTGTTTGCATGCGTGCGTGGGTGTCTGTGTGTGTGTGTGTGTGTGTGCGTGCGTGCGTGCGTGCGTGCATGTGTGTGTGTGTGTGTGTTTGCGTGCATGCCTGCATGCGTGCATGTGTGCGTGTGTGTGTCTGTGTGTGTGCGTGTGTGTGTGCGTGTGTGTGTGTGTGTGTGTGTGTGTGTGTGAGGTTCACGTTTACACTTCCAGACTAACATGTTTACTGGAATGATGAGTAATAATGTTTACACAGTGAATAACAAACATAAGCACCGTGTATTATCTCTGTAGCGATGCTAACGGCATGTCTTTGTCTGACCACGGTCGCTCTTATCCTCAGTCTGACCACGGTCGTCTTGGCGTCTAACAAACAAAATGAAGGCTTTCGAGTGGTTTGGTCAAAGTCGTGGCGTGGTGTGGTGCTGTGGCGTGACCTTAAACAAGCCGTTCATGCTGAAACCCTCCAGTGTGGCTGGATTCAAACCATTCTGCCTCAAATGTGGGTCAGAATCCCATGAAAACAAAATCTCAAAAATGATGAGTTATGAGCTGCACTCATCACTGACACCTCTCAGGTGACGGGCCAATCACAGCAGAGCAGGGGACGGGTAACTCATGACACGACAACACAAGACGTCTGCTCACCAGCTGCCACGCACTTTCACTGTCACTGACACAAAGAGAACAGTAGCCCCAAGATTCATAACCACACACGTTCCTGACACACACACACACACACGCAAACACACACACACACACACACATACACATACACACACACACACACACACACACACACACACACACACACACACAGAGTTAGGGGCACAGTATGTTTATCTCCAGTCGCTGTCCAACAGTGTTAGAAAAAGAAAACACACACGTCACATTTGAAGCGTTGCACACATGAAATTCATTTGACAGTTTTGCCCATCAGCGACTTATCAAAGCCTCACGGCCACATACACACAAACACACTCCAGTGCACGAATACTGAGGGGGGACTTGCTCTCCAAGTCCCTGAGGTCACGTTCTTTCAAGACTGGGGACTGATTTTCCAGGCCTCTCACATTGGCACGTGTACATAAAAGAAAATCTCAGTCAGGTCGGGCAGCAGCTCCAGCAGGGACCCCAAACTTCCCTTTCCCGGGCCACATTAACCAGCTCTAACTGGGGGGTCCTGAGGCGTTCCCAGGCCAGTGTGGAGATCTAATCTCTCCACCTGGTCCTGGGTCTTCCCCGAGGCCTCCTCCCAGCTGGACGTGCCTGGAACACCTCCCTAGGGAGGCGCCCAGGGTTCATCCTTACCAGATGATCCTGAACCACCTCAACTGGCTCCTTTCAACGCAAAGGAGCAGCGGCTCTACTCCGAGTTCCTCACGGATGCTGAACTTCTCCCCCTCTCTCTAAGGGAGACTCCAGACCCCCTCCTGAGGAAACACATTTCAGACGCTTGGACCTGGACCTGGTTCTTTGGGTCCTGACCTGGACCTGGTTCTTTGGGTCCTGACCTGGACCTGGTTCTTTGGGTCCTGACCCAGCTTTCATGACCACAGGTGAGGGTAGGAACCAGGACTGAGCGGTAGATCCAGAGCTTTGTCTTCCTCAGATCTCTGTTCATCACAACGGTGCGGTAGAGCGACTGCAGCTCCGCCCCCGCTGCTCACATTCTCCGGTCAAACTCACGCTCCATCGTCCCCTCACTCGTGAACCAGATCCCGAGGTCCTTGAACTCCTGCACTTGGGGTCAGGACTCATTCCCGACCTGGAGTAACAATCCACCGGTTTCCTGCTGAGAGCCACGGCCTCACGAGTAAAGAGGAGTACAATTGTATTCGTAACAAAAAACAAAAGTTCCCTCAGGACACTTTACATACAGAGTAGGTCAAGAACACACGCTGTGACTTATTCATGATTTACAGAGAACCACCGAGTGTATCCTGTCACACAGCCACATGCAAGGACAGATCTTACAGATACACACACACACACACACACACACACACACACACTCAGAGCGTGGGGGTGAACCTTGATCATGCATGTAATTTAATCTAAGCATCGTTCTGGAGGAAATAATGGAAATGTTCTTTTCGGGGAAAGACTTCCTGTCCTGGATCGGCCTCGTGTGTAATGTCTCACGTCCTGGACCGGCCTCATGTCTCACGTCCTGGATCGGCCTCATGTCTCATGTCTCATGTCTCACGTCCTAGATCAGACTCATGTCTCATGTCTCACGTCCTGGATCGGCCTCATGTCTCATGTCTCATGTCTCACGTCCTGGATCAGACTCATGTCTCATGTCGCACGTCCTGGATCGGCCTCTTGTCTCACGTCCTGGATCGGCCTCATGTCTCACGTCCTGGATCAGCCTCT
This sequence comes from Echiichthys vipera, assembly GCF_963691815.1. Classification (NCBI taxonomy): domain Eukaryota; kingdom Metazoa; phylum Chordata; class Actinopteri; order Perciformes; family Trachinidae; genus Echiichthys; species Echiichthys vipera. Next base: position 1,199,948 of record NC_139834.1, read on the forward strand.
TGTCTCACGTCCTGGATCAGACTCATGTCTCATGTCCTGGATTGGCCTCACGCCTCACGTCTCACGTCTCACGTCCTGGATCGGCCTCGTGTCTTACGTCTCACGTCCTGGATCGGCCTCGTGTCTCACGTCCTCGATCGGCCTCACGTCTCATATCTCACGTCCTGGATCGGCCTCACGTCTCACGTCCTGGATCGACCTCATGTCTCATGTCTCACGTCCTGGATCGGCCTCTTGTCTCACGTCCTGGATCGGCCTCTTGTCTCACGTCCTGGATCTGCCTCTTGTCTCACGTCCTGGATCGGCCTCGTGTCTCACGTCCTGGATCGGCCTCACGTCTCACGTCCTGGATCGGCCTCACGTCTCACGTCCTGGATCAGACTTATGTCTCACGTCCTAGGTCGGCCTCATGTCCCATGTCTCACGTCCTGGATCGGCCTCATGTCCCATGTCTCACGTCCTGGATCAACCTCATGTCTCACGTCCTGGATCGGCCTCACGTCTCACGTCCTGGATCAGACTTATGTCTCACGTCCTGGATCGGCCTCACGTCTCACGTCCTGGATCGGCCTCACGTCTCACGTCCTGGATCAGACTTATGTCTCACGTCCTAGGTCGGCCTCATGTCCCATGTCTCACGTCCTGGATCGGCCTCATGTCTCACGTCTCACGTCCTGGATCGGCCTCATGTCTCACGTCCTGGATCGGCCTCTTGTCTCACGTCCTGGATCGGCCTCACGTCTCACGTCCTGGATCGGCCTCATGTCTCATGTCCTGGATCGGCCTCGTGTCTCATGTCTCACGTCCTGGATCGGCCTCGTGTCCCACGTCCTGGATCGGCCTCCTGACTCACGTCCTGGATCAGCTTCGTGTCTCACGTCTTGGATCGGCCTCTTGTCTCACGCCCTGGATCGGCCTCTTGTCTCACGTCCTGGATCGGCCTCGTGTCCCACGTCCTGGATCGGCCTCATGTCTCACGTCCTGGATCGGCCTCATGTCTCATGTCTCACATCCTGGATCGGCCTCATGTCTCATGTCTCTCGTCCTGGATTGGCCTCCTGTCTCATGTCTCATGTCTTGGATCGGCCTCATGTCTCACGTCCTGGATCGGCCTCGTATCTCATGTCTCATGTCTTGGATCAGCCTCATGTCCCACGCCCTGGATCGGTCTCTTGTCCCACGCCCTGGATCGGCCTCATGTCTCACGTCCTGGATCGGCCTCATGTCTCACGTTCTGGATCGGCCTCATGTCTCACGTCCTGGATCGGCCTCATGTCTCACGTCCTGGATCGGCCTCATGTCTCACGTCCTGGATCGGCCTCATGTCTCATGTCCTGGATCGGTTTCTTGTCTCACGTCCTGGATCGGCCTCATGTCTCATGTCCTGGGTCGGCCTCTTGTCTCCCGTCCTGGATCGGCCTCTTGTCTCACGTCCTGGATCGGCCTCTTGTCTCACGTCCTGGATCGGCCTCTTGTCTCACGTCCTGGATCAGCCTCTTGTCTCACGTCCTAGATCGGCCTCTTGTCTCATATCTCACGTCCTGGATCGGCCTCTTGTCTCACGTCCTGGATCGGCCTCTTGTCTCACGTCCTGGATCGGCCTCTTGTCTCACGTCCTGGATCAGCCTCTTGTCTCACGTCCTGGATCGGCCTCATGTCTCACGTCCTGGATCCGCCTCATGTCTCTCGTCCTGGATCAGCCTCGTGTCCCACGTCCTGGATCGGCCTCATGTCCCACGTCCTGGGTCACATGAGTTCAGTTACAGCCTCTGAACACAGCTCTGCCCTGTTGTGCTGACGTGTTTGTTTATTCAGATTAAAAATGAGAGTCATGTACGGGCAACGTAATTATCCTGCTGCCACCGGGATCCAGACCCTAATAAGAAATCTCATCCTCAGTTCGGTGTGAAAGATGGATCCAAACACTACAATACCCATGAGTCTAGCTGCTGCTGGTACGCAGAAGACGCCGGTAAGAAACTCAAATCAGAAAAGCAGCGATGTGCAGAAAGTGTCGTTTCTAAGATCTGTGATGAGCAGTTTGTCGTCTCTCCCTCAGAGGGTTCATGTCAGGTCCGTGCCGGATCCTTTGGGCCTGATCAGACTCTACTTGTGTTCAAAACATTCCCCAGTGTTTCAAGCTTAGATAGGTCAAAAGCAACTGGGCGCACTCCCACTGTGCCTCCGTCCCGTGCCCAAACAGGTTTCACGGCTAAAGTCTGGTTCCTTTGACCAGTGTGAGTGCAACCATACCGCGTCTAGGAGCGGCACACTTGCCGTCCACGGCCCGTTTGGGAGATGTGGGCTTTTGTAAAGCACGTTTGCACGTGTACGAGCACGAGCGTGCGCACGTGTACGAGCACGAGGCCTACGGCGGTTCTGAGGTCATTTCCTGTGCGCCTGTTGGGACGTAGAAAAAAGAAGGAGGGACCATGCGCGGACTTTTCAAACAATGGCGGTGAAAGGTTCACGTTGGTGTGATGCGGAGGTGGAGTGTTTACTGCAGATTTGGTCGATGAAAAGATTCAAAAACAGTCGACAAGACGCACAAAAACTCCGAGGTCTACGGAAAGATCTGGAAACAAAGCCACGCATCGCCATGACGTCATCAATGCGTGTGACGTGTTACGGCGTGATGACGTATAGGCAGCAAGAAGCATTCTCCGAGGCCCAGGTAGTGTGAGTACAAACGGGCCTGGAGGGGGGGACAAGGACCCTAAAGCACGGGGCACGGGACGGAGGCACAGTGGGAGGGCGCCCTCAGTCTTCTGGCTCGTGACGTGGCCGTCTTCTGTCATATTTCCACCTGATTAATTCATATACTTTTATATGGGACACTGGTTTGTTTGCACTCGCGCAGCCTCATTATATCATTACACAGCCTGTTATTGACCGACTGCATATCTCCTCCTCTCCATCACGTGCGTCGTTGCCTGATGAAGACTCTGTCGAGGTGAAACGTTGCTTCAGCCTTTTAGTCCATAAATAAACAATCAGTCCTGGGAGCTGTGATCCAGCGCACGGACATCGCTTTCTCCTCAACGATCCTCCTGAGTCCTTTAAGTGTCCACCACAGGACCACAGGACCACAGGACCACAGGACCACAGCACCACAGGACCACAGCACCACAGGACCACAGCACCACAGGAGCTGTCGATAATATAATGGACATTAAATATTGGCAGCGTCCCCATTAACGGTGTCAAGTACATCACCACCAGCACCACATAACTCATCTGTGCTTTAGTTGTAGACGTCAGCAAAGAGCGTCAGACCCTCCTGATGGATCCGTGTCCTCCTTTAAATCACTCTACTGCACAGATGTAGCGTATAACTGCACAGATGTAGTGTATAACTGCACAGATGTAGCATATAACTGCACAGATGTAGCGTATAACTGCACAGATGTAGCGTATAGCTGCACAGATGTAGCGTATGACTGCACAGATGTAGCGTATAGCTGCACAGATGTAGCGTATAACTGCACAGATGTAGCGTATAGCTGCACAGATGTAGCGTATAACTGCACAGATGTAGCGTATAACTGCACAGATGTAGCGTATAACTGCACAGATGTAGCGCATAACTGCACAGATGTAGCGTATAACTGCACAAATGTAGCGTATAACTGCACAGATGTAGCGTATAACTGCACAGATGTAGCGTATAACTGCACAGACACTGACACTTGGAAATACTTCCTAACCACGGGCATCTCATGCACCGGGCGAGCAAGCAAGTTAGCCACGGTTAGCAACCTACGAGTCTAGCGTGTTGTTGTTGTTATACGTCATCAAGCACGCGCCTGTAAACGTCCCGTGTTGCATTCATGCAGACTCGTAAATGCTGAAGCCTACAGAACAAACATCGGCTGTGAAAACCTGATACCGATAATTCCCGATGTTACATTTTTAACTCAATATCGGCCGATAATATCGGACATCCCTACTTTAAACACCATTTTACAGTTTTAAATGTTCGGACTCGTGACGTGAAGTCAGAGTTCATTGGAGTTCAAGTCAAAGAAAGTCCGTTTCAGTTCAGTCAGGTTGAAAGCATCCGTCACCATTAATGACGTGTGCCTGTCTGAAGTCCACACTCTTACAATATTCTCATAATACAGAACTGTTTGTCAGCATGTTTTCTGATCATATCTAATACTGAATATTGCAGTGGAGGTCATAATGGAGCTCTGGGAAATGCTGCAGCCGTCAAAAATCCTTCACTTAACTGCGTTTCACATTGATTTTAATCTGTGCTGAATGGGAAAACACGGCCTCTGTTTAAATCATGAGTAGTGAATCAATAGCAGACTCGCCTGCTCATAATACTGTATGATGCTACGGTCGTTTCAGGAACTGGCAATAATCATTATGTTCCAAACTAATGTGTTGGAGCAGCTGCGTGTTATAATAAGTTAACTCTACCCCGGCTTTAGGAGGTGGACCGCTCCGATGGACTTGGACACATCCATTCATGGGAGCGGCTCAGGGTTCAGTTGAGCGGTCGGTGATAAATAGATAGATAAATACTTTATTCAACCCCGAAGGGAAGTTATTATGTTGCAACAATGTGGTACAACTGAATATGACACGACACAATAGGATAAAACTGTGGGAGGGAAACCGGAGAACCCGGAGAAAACCCACGCAGACATGGAGAGAACATGCAAACTCCACACAGAAAGCCCCAGCTGGGATTTGAACCAGGAACCCTCTTGCTATGAGGCGCCAGTGCTAACCACTAAACCACATGCCGCACTTCAGGCACCCTTCAAAAGCCACCTGTCAGCTGGGATGGGCTCCAGCATCCCGCGACCCGACAGGGACAAGCGGTTGAAGATTAATGAAAAAAATAGAAATGGAACAGGCGCATTCACAGGAGTCTAGTGCACGTGCACTGACGAGCACTTAATGGGAGGGAGGGAGGAGCTCGGTGGGAGAGGGGGAGGGGCGTGAGAGTTGGAAACATTTGAATTTTGAGTCTACCCGATCTGCCAAACTTGCCGACTGCAGCTCTTTGTCATGTGCCTACACATGAACTTTTGCATTTCACTGTGATTTCAGATCAACATTAAACTTTTATCATACAATTTATTTGTAAGTGTTACCAAGGTTTACCGACATAAACTAAACTCTAAAAGATTGAAAAACCTTTTAATAATAATCCAAAGCTGCCAGTTGCAGAGCTCGCTTGGAGCTTTGTTCGCGGTGATACACCACAGCTGAAAACAGACCCATCATAACCAATAGTCCTCTTGGCTGAGTAACGTGTAACTACAGTGACTTTGGCTTTTTTGAATGTTTATGTGCTTGAGGGCGTGATCACACTGTTCTTCTGTACCGGGCCAAAACCGACAAGACGCACAAAAACTCCGAGGTCTACGGAAAGATCTGGAAACAAAGCCACGCATCGCCATGACGTCATCAATGCGTGTGACGTGTTACGGCGTGATGACGTATAGGCAGCAAGAAGCATTCTCCGAGGCCCAGGTAGTGTGAGTACAAACGGGCCTGGAGGGGGGGGACAAGGACCCTAAAGCACGGGGCACGGGACGGAGGCACAGTGGGAGGGCGCCCTAAGAGACACCAGTGGGATCGGGGCTGTGTGCACCGGACAGGGTGGGGAGGACAAGTTCAACCTTCAGCCCTGTGTGCACGAATGCAGCCCTCTGTACGCTGAGTTTGCTGCAACGCAAATGAACATCATCCATCAAGGTGCTGTGCGCACACACACACACACACACACACACACACACACACACACACACACACACACACACACACACACACACACACACACACACACACACACAACACACACACACACACTGTTGTGATGTGAACACTACAGTCGCTCTGACCCGGTTAATTTTGCTTTGTTAACTGCGATCAGCAAACCTCCCCGTACCATCCACTATGAAGGCTATTTTGCTAATGCTTTTATCTATTAGTGTTGAGCGTGTGTGTGTGGGCGGCGCGCTGACGGCACTTGGTGTGTGGAGATTGATGGCAGTCATTTGAATGATGTCACGCTGCTCATTAGTGGCTTCATTTGCTTTCTCAGCTCAGTCAATGGGAAGCGATTAGCAGCTGATTCCACTACGGGCGTCAGGCGTGTCCTGCTAATTATTAACTACAGTCGACAGCATCAGTGTGTTAATTAATGCTGTGTGTGTGTGTGTGTGTGTGTGTGTGTGTGTGTGTGTGTGTGTGTGCGTGCGTGCGTGCGTGCGTGCGTGCGTGCGTGCGTGTGTGCGTGCGTGCGTGCGTGCGTGCGTGCGTGCGTGCGTGCGTGCGTGCGTGCGTGGTCTGAGGTCTCAGGGTGCCCTCCCACTGTGCCTCCGTCCCGTGCCCCGTGCTTTAGGGTCCTTGTCCCCCCCTCCAGGCCCGTTTGTACTCACACTACCTGGGCCTCGGAGAATTCTTCTTGCTGCCTATACGTCATCACGCCGTAACACGTCACACGCATTGATGACGTCATGGCGATGCGTGGCTTTGTTTCCAGATCTTTCCGTAGACCTCGGAGTTTTTGTGCGTCTTGTCGACTGTTTTTGAATCTTTTCATCGACCAAATCTGCAGTAAACACTCCACCTCCGCATCACACCAACGTGAACCTTTCACCGCCATTGTTTGAAATGTCCGCGCATGGTCCCTCCTTCTTTTTTCTGTGTCCCAACAGGCGCACAGGAAATGACCTCAGAACCGCCGTAGGCCTCGTGCTCGTACGCGTGCGCACTCTCGTGCTCGTACACGTGCAAACGTGCTTTACTAAAGCCCACCTCTCCCAAACGGGCCGTGGACGGCAAGCGTGCCGCTCCTAGACGCGGTACGGTTGCACTCACACTGGTCAAAGGAACCAGACTTTAGCCGTGAAACGTGCTGGGGCACGGTGAGGAAGGACCGTTTGAGTCCGACCTTATACTCTGGGGCAACGGTCCGGTCCTTGGTTAGGTTTAGGTTTACAAAGTCAAGGAGTTGGACAACAGAGTTCAATAACCGGTGACAGCAGAGGAATCCAAAGTCAAAAGCGGCTTCTCTTGTCTCCGTGTCTGCCTCCAACTTCTCCACAGTCTTGTATCCCCCACAAACGATCCCCTGGAGGCCGAACATCTGCTGTTTGGACCTGTAACTGTGAGAAACCCTTTGGACCGATCAGGGCAGCCTGGGTTACAATGCGTCAAAATCCTGTCAGTGATGAAGAAACAAAGGACCCGATGGCGTTCAGCCCAAAGTGCCCGAACGGTTTTTATCGTCTGAGAAAGATGAAAAACCAAAGCTTAGTGTGCGTCTCTGAAACACTCCTCTCTGGTTCTTCAGAGCTGCTCGGCTGCAGCCCCTCTGGGTCGGTGCGGTGGCTCAGTGAGTCAGCGGGCTCGAGTAACATCGCAGAGCGTTAACTCTTGTGATTCACAGACGGCTGCGAGGATCCAATCGTCTTTGATTACGAGCTGAACACGGCTCGTTACTCCCGTCAGCTCACTCTGCTGCCGTGATCAAAGGTTCCCTGACACACACACACACACACACACACACACTCGCACATCCCAACGTTTCCTCCCAGATCACTGTTCAGGGTTTAACACTCAGAGCAGCTCACAGTCAAGCTGGAAGGAAAAGTTTACGTTTGAGTTTTATTTTTATACAGCACCCATCGCTGTGATATTTTCTGTTCTGCCTGGAGTCTGACTGATACGGCCGTCACAATGGGGTCCCCGTTTTTACATCTGTGCTCAATAATAATGAAATTTAATCGACTGATTTCCATTTTTAATGTGCAGAGCTCCGCCAGCTTTCCTGTGGCGCCACCTTCAGCAATCAACCTTCTGGTTTTAATGACCTTTAACTAGGGATGTCCGATAATATCGGCCCACCGATATTATCGGACGATATTGAGCTAAAAATGTAATATCGGGAATTATCGGTATCGGGTTTTTACAACCGATGTTAGTTCTGTAGGCTTCAGCATTTCCGAGTGTACCTGAATGCAACACGGGCCGTTTACAGGCGCGTGCTTGATGACGATTAACAACAACAACACGCTAGACTCGTAGGTTGCTAACCGTGGCTAACTAGCTTCAGCTCGCCCGGTGCATGAGATGTCCGAGGTTTGGAAGTATTTCCAAGTGTCACCTACTAACAGTGAATGTGCGCTTTGCAATGACTGCAAGGCGTCTTCCTTTACTACATCACATTTGACCCACCTCAAGAAGAATCCTGCGGAGTTATACGATACACCTGTGCAGCAAAGTGATGAAAAGAAGCAACAGCCGACACCGAGAAACAAACTTTTTCTATCGCTCAAGATGCCGGATTCACCAAACGTGTGGAGTTCCTGGAGCCACGTTATCTCTGTTTAACGCCCAGTCGCAAGTGTTTCTCAGACCAGTGCTGAACCTGAACTGTACAGCGTTGTTTACAGTCACGTCGAGAAGCTAATTTCTGGTGCTGTATCCGTTAGATCCAATACAGGTTAGCATGTTGAGCTTGACTACTAATTTATTGATTGTATTATTTGCCAAGTTACGGCTCCGTCGTTACTCAGTCTGGGAAAAGAGGACTATGTTTGTTTACTACTCTGGACTGAAGCTATGCATCTTCCTGGTTTTGATAATGTCTGTAATTTTGTTTGAGGCAAAATATTCTCTCTAAAAACACAATCAATTAAATGAATGGCACTTTTTTCAATAACTTATTTTTTGTTTACATTTGAAAAGCCGTGTTGCATTTATGTATGCATCCAGTGGGGCATCACAATAGAATTAGGCATAATGTGTTAATTCCATAATAGGTGATATGTGATGAATTTTGTTGTAAAAAGGCTGCATATATCGGTATCAGGTGATATCGGTATCGGGTGATATCGGTATCGGGTGATATCGGTATCGGAAATTAAGGGTTGGACAATATCGGAATACCGGATATCGGCAGAAAAGCCAATATCGAGCATCCCTACCTTTAACCTTTCCGACAAGACGGAATTATCTGGCAGGGGGGCGGGGCCCTGACCAGGTGTATATATTGAGGTGGTACTGATTGAATGGCTGCAGGTGTGCCTCATCAGCCCCGTCAGCCAATCCCTGCAGAGGGGGAGAAACAAAGAGGAAGGGAAGAAACAACAAGACACAGAACCCTCACACCAACAGTTTCCTGTAACCACTCTGTTATTTTTACTGTTTACAGTTTCCTGTCTGCAGAAACTCAATCAAGAAATTATTGAGTCCAATCAGATCAAGTCTGTATAGGAAGCCAATGCCGGGAGGACAGAACGGGCGTTATGTGGTCAAAGGTTTTGGTTTTGTTGAGGATTCTAACCACCACCTTCAGCAATCAACCATTTTGGTTTTCACCGTTTCATCTTCAGAGTTTCAGGAGGAACAGGAGCGGATACTGGCACACAAGACAAGAGCGCCCTCTGTCAGTGGGAGGAGAACCAACATGGGGAATTATAGATGTGAATATAGAAGTCGCACCTGAGTACAAGTCTCAGGAAAAAGCATGGCCCCTAAGATCATATCCAGGTTCTGTGAGAGCTGGAGTTTAAAGCACATCCACGTCTACTTTTCTGTTCACACACAAGAGCATCCATGCTACCAGTCTCTGCAGACACACTGAATCCACCCCTCCCCAAAAACGACCCAAACAAAGATGGAGGACAGGAGCATTCAGCAGATGATCTGTGTGTGAAGGTAAAGAGCTGTTTGTCACCGTGGCTGTGACCAAAGAATCAAACAGAAGAAACACCACAAAAACGTGATGAAACGACTAAAAACAGATGAAAACACCACAAAAACATGACAAAACGACTAAAAACAGATGAAAACACCACAAAAACGTGTCAAAATTACTAAAAACAGATGAAAACACCACAAAAAAGAGATGGAACAACTATAAACAGACGCAAAACACCACAAAACATGACAAAACGACTAAAAACAGACGCAAAACACCACAAAAACATGACAAAACAACTAAAAACAGATGAAAACAACACAAAACCATGACAAAACGACTAAAAACTGATGCGAAACACCACAAAACATGACAAAACGACTAAAAACAGACGCAAAACAACACAAAAACATGACAAAACGACTAAAAACAGATGAAAAAAGCACAAAAACGCCCCAAAGAAAGATGGAGGACAGCAGCTTCAGCAGATGATCTGTGTGTGAAGGTAAAGAGCTGTTTGTCACCGTGGCTGTGACCAAAGAATCAAACAGATGAAAACACCACAAAAACATGACAAAATTACTAAAAACATGCACATTCGCAGTCTTTTTTTTTTAGTAAATATTGAGTTTGGGACGAAACTGAGTGCCAGTTTTTAAATTGGTCCCACTGTGAGCTGGAGTTTGACACCTCTGCTGTAGAAAGTCAAAACGTGAATGAAGAATGAGATTGAATGTATCTGTTGTTTACAGAAATGTACATTATCGACTCTGACTCTTGGCTGGGAGCTGAAGCACCACTGTGTCGACGGCTGCAGGTCTAAACCTCTGCATCAACATCATGGAGGACAGAAAGCAGAGGAGCAGGGATTGTGCCCATCAGTGCGTTCTGTGCTGAACCCAAGGACGCGCTCGAACACAAGCGACCACGCCGGCTTCACGCAGATCAGACAACAGTTCCCCTTCAGTCTTCAGGTCATCACTGAGAACAAGATGTTCCTCCATGTTGACTCTCTCGACATGATGTATTCACTCAATTAGACTCTTGTTTTCCTTTCCCTGACTCGCTCATTCTGCTTTAATGTTGCACTGAACCCTTTATGTAAATGCTCCCCGTCCCCGTGCTGCTGAATATTTGAACGGCTTCCTTTCCTGCGCTCTTCGCCCGGCGAGGGCGGACGCCGTGTTCATGGTTTCAGAGCTGAACGCTGTTATTGTGATAGTTCCGCACAATACGACGACTCCTGAAGGTGTTGCATCATTTATTCACTGATCGCTGTCCGTCAAACTCAAGGCTCTCGGAGAGAAGAACCCAACCCATCCACAGTCATGCACACACACACACACACACACACACACGTATACGTTCATACACACACACACACACACACACACACACACACACACACACACTAGCTGTCACTACAGAGACATGGCCGGGCAGCGAGACCTGAGGTACAGAGGAGTCTAAAGGACCTTTGGGGGGCAACCACACCGGGAGAGATCCCAGTCCAAGGTCACAGGGAGCACCGCCACAGAGACCCCCCCCAACCCGGGCAGACAGGAGCCGCCGCACCAAGGTGCAGAGCCCTCTAGTCGCCCGGGCTGGAACTATCCACGGGACAGAACCCCCCCCGGACCAGAGACAACTCCCAGTCCTTTAGGCCCCCTGAGGAAACACTGGATAGAGAGCTTGCAGACGCCTGAGCGGTGCGCAGGACGCTGCAGCGGCGTCAGGATCCAAAGAGTCAAAGATTCAAAAGAACCTTGAGAAACTCTGACTTTGAGGCGAGATGCAGAGATAATGAGTAACCATGATGCAATGATGCTCCTCTGCTGCGGT
>NC_139834.1:1213962-1246462 GCF_963691815.1 Echiichthys vipera
TGTCGAGGGGCCGGGTGTATATTTAGAGCGTCACACGCGGGAACAGACGAGCGAACTGTCGAGTCGAGTCCGCGAAGAACAGGAACCCACCGCGGATCTGGCATTTGCTGCTCTGTGTTGACACTTCCAGCCCCCCGCGGAGCGAGGACACGTGTCTGCCGATGCTGCTTGTTTGTCCTGGGCTTTGAAGTGATTATACAAATCTCTGCAGGGCTCAAAGGTAATTTGCTTCATTCACAGCAGGAGCGCCGCGGAGGGAAGAGCTGAATGGATTATTTTACTCAGCAGTGCTCAAGTGTATCGTGTGAACCTGCTGCCGCTCACGCGAGGACAACACTACTGTAAATGAACAGGTATATCACATGTGTCAGCCTCTGCTGTGTATGCTGCTCTACACTCGGTGTCCTTATTACTACGCCTGAGTCTGATACGCCGTCTTAATGACTCCTCAATGCTGACGAACCTTTTTATACACAAGCCAGAGCCCGTGCACACCCCTCACTGTAATCCCCCGGCTCCAGCAGCCACACAGGGGCTCCGTTAATTGGCCCTCTGCTGCTCTGTGCATAATTTGGTAGCAGCATCAAAGGCTCGGAGGCAGTGGCCAAATTACTCTGCTGAAGACGACACGCAGCGAAGAGAGACTAAAAGAGAAACCTCACGTTTGTACAATGTCACCGTTTGGGTCACACATGGATTTTACCCATTTCCATCCAAACCTGTAAAGTCCACGTCAAGTTTAAGGGCGCACTCACACTGTTCCTCCGCACCGGGCCAAAACAGGTTTGTCGGGTAAAGTCTGGCTCCTTTGACCAGTGTGAGTGCAACCGTACCACGTCCAAGAGCGGCACGCTTGCCGTCCACGGCCCGTTTGGGAGAGGTGGGCTTTAGTAAAGCACGTTTGCACGTGTACGAGCACGAGCGTGCGCACGTGTACGAGCACGAGGCCTACGGTGGTTCTGAGGTCATTTCCTGTGCGCCTGTTGGGACGTAGAAAAAAGAAGGAGGGACCATGCGCGGACATTTCAAACAATGGCGGTGAAAGGTTCACGTTGGTGTGATGCGGAGGTGGAGTGTTTACTGCAGATTTGGTCGATGAAAAGATTCAAAAACAGTCGACAAGACGCACAAAAACTCCGAGGTCTACGGAAAGATCTGGAAACAAAGCCACGCATCGCCATGACGTCATCAATGCGTGTGACGTGTTACGGCGTGATGACGTATAGGCAGCAAGAAGCATTCTCCGAGGCCCAGGTAGTGTGAGTACAAACGGGCCTGGAGGGGGGACAAGGACCCTAAAGCACGGGGCACGGGACGGACGCACAGTGGGAGGGCGCCCTAAAAAGCTAAAAATGACTTCATTTCATCCATACAGCCCCAAAAGACAAAAAAAACAGAAACGCATGCAATAGATGCAGAATAGTCGCAACCGAGACATTAGAATATATACAGTTGCCCCTACACCTGAAGGAACGCCTCGGCCCCCGGACCTAAAGAAGTCTTGCATCGTCACGTTTCTTTGGTTCTGATCAAGTTTCATGTCCCTTTTTTCGTTGCTGTATTCAAAGTAACTTAATAACTTGATGAGTACAGTCATGTAATTACTGAGTAAAGCATGACTCTACTTTAAAACTATAGAAAGGAGACATATGTGGTAATAAAGTTGGAGTTATCCTCTAAAAAGAGGGATCCATGTCGAGCTCTTCCAGCCTCACACAGAGAGATTAAGGCCAAAACTCGAACCTTGAACCCAAATGGTGAGTTTGTGTTTCCAAAGGAGGCTTTTATGTTTTGATATCTTTATGTTTGAGACTGGGTCAGGACTCAAAGAACCAGGTCCAGGTCCAAGCGTGTGAAATGTGTTTCCTCAGGAGGGGGTCTGGAGTCTCCCTTAGAGAGAGGGGGAGAAGTTCAGCATCCGTGAGGAACTCGGAGTAGAGCCGCTGCTCCTTTGCGTTGAAAGGAGCCAGTTGAGGTGGTTCAGGATCATCTGGTAAGGATGAACCCTGGGCGCCTCCCTAGGGAGGTGTTCCAGGCACGTCCAGCTGGGAGGAGGCCTCTGGGAAGACCCAGGACCAGGTGGAGAGATTAGATCTCCACACTGGCCTGGGAACGCCTCAGGATCCCCCAGTTAGAGCTGGTTAATGTGGCCCGGGAAAGGGAAGTTTGGGGTCCCCTGCTGGAGCTGCTGCCCCTGAGACCTGACCCCGGATAAGCGGCTGAAGATGAGATCTGGAGATGAGAGTGTGTAGGACGTGTGCACACGGAGGACTTTGTGTTCAGCACGGCCCAGACTTGTGACTTCTTTGTTCTTGTCCTCAGTAATTGTTCCGTCTGCGGTCGGGGATGTTTCCTCTCTCAGCTCTCCCTCTGAGGCCGTGGCTTTAATTTCCTTGAACCTTTTATTCTGTTGCTAACATTAAGCTCGTCCTTGGAACAACCACCGTCTGGACACAACAACAGGAACTGATATAAGACGATCCAAGGACACGGAAAGGACCAGGGCGCCAAAGCACCAGCTCTCTGATACACTGTTGATATGAACTGAATGCTAAAGGCTTCATGAATGCAGCCTCTGACGACGCTGTGGTAAAATACAACTGACTTGTAGAGAATGATCTCCAGCTCTGGTGTTTTATCCACTTTAAACAGATTCAAAGAGCAAATTCAATGTTGTGGTTCAGTGTCTCATCCATCAGCAGCAGCTGACGGCTCCGATAACGCCAGTGAACGCTCCCTGCTCCGCAGCAAACAGCCGACACACACACACAGTTACGGCTGAAACACTGGCACAGACTGCTGCACCACGCCCACAGCACGGCTCTGTTATGATCAACTGAAGCTGCTGATGATCACAGGATGTACTTCAAACTGTACATCACAATTATAATCACCATAGTGATCACTGTAATCAGTGAAGGGGCTGAAGATGATACACACACAGAAATCATTTTGAGTTTTATACTGAAAATCACGAATGAAAGGACAGCATTGGTTTTGGTTTGTTTACAATAATTAGCTAGTTTCATTCGTCCATTGGTCGTAGAAAAAACAAACATTTGGAACCGTGTCTTGTCAAAATTAAGTGAAAATGTGTGACCGGCAGCTGACCTATAAAAAGGTTGGGGGGCTTTTAATTTGAAGGGCCAGATACAGGATACGGCAGGGCCCTTTGACATCGCGGTTAGACAGTTAATAATTAATATCGGGAAAGACCTACCACCTTAAACATGTAAGTAACGTTAGACGAACATGCCCTACCACCTTAAATCATGTAACGTCAGACGAACACGACCTACCACCTTAAACATGTAAGTAACGTTAGACGAACACAACCTACCATCTTAAACATGTAAGTAACGTTAGCCTACCACCTTAAAACATGTAAGTAACATTAGACGAACATGACCTACCACCTTAAACATGTAAGTAATGTTAGACGAACATGATTGACCACCTTAAACATGTAAGAAACGTTAGACTAACATGCCCTACCACCTTAAACATGTAAGAAACGTTAGACTAACATGCCCTACCACCTTAAACATGTAAGTAACGTTAGACGAACATGACCTACCACCTTAAACATGTAAGTAATGTTAGACGAACATGACCTACCACCTTAAACATGTAAGTAACATTAGACGAACATGACCGACCACCTTAAACGTGTAAGTAACATTAGACGAACATGACCGACCACCTTAAACATGTAAGTAACGTTAGCCTACAACCTTAAACATGTAAGTAACGTTAGACGAACACAACATACCACCTTAAAACATGTAAGTAACGTTAGCCTAGCTACCTGCCCATGGCGACCGAAGTTTGAAAGCAGAGTTAAATACATTTTATTATTGTTATATGCTAGTATTGGACTATTCGTGTGTACTTTGCCGGTGTCATTAACAGATGGAGGCTTATAGCGAACAATGTTATTCAGTTGCTAAGGCTATAACCTCGGGGGGGGGGGGGTATATATATATATATATATATATATGCGTCGGGGGGACATAGGACCCTTTGGGGGGGAGGAGGGTCAGATCTTCCCCAACCAGGGAACATAGGGATGACCCCCTTAGCTCTTATCCCAGCTCACTACCCCCTTTTTCTGTGGCGGTTGCACCGGTTGCGGTGTTTAGTCTGGCTGATCTGGTTTGGAGGTTGCACTGGTTGCGGTGTTTAGTCTGGCTGATCTGGTTTGGCGTTTCCACCGGTTGCAGTGTTTAGTCTGGCGGATCTGGTTTGGCGGTTGCACCGGTTGCGGTGTTTAGTCTGGGCTGATCTGGTTTGGCGTTTGCACCGGTTGCGGTGTTTAGTCTGGCTGATCTGGTTTGGAGGTTGCACCGGTTGCGGTGTTTAGTCTGGCTGATCTGGTTTGGCGGTTGCACTGGTTGCGGTGTTTAGTCTGGCTGATCTGGTTTGGCGGTTGCACTGGTTGCGGTGTTTAGTCTGGCTGATCTGGTTTGGCGGTTGCACTGGTTGCGGTGTTTATTCTGGGCTGATCTGGTTTGGAGGTTGCACCGGTTGCGGTGTTTAGTCTGGCTGATCTGGTTTGCAGGTTGCACCGGTTGCGGTGTTTAGTCTGGGCTGATCTGGTTTGGCGGTTGCACCGGTTGCGGTGTTTAGTCTGGGCTGATCTGGTTTGGCGGTTGCACAGGTTGCGGTGTTTAGTCTGGCTGATCTGGTTTGGTGGTTGGAAGCGGTCGTGGGCAGTGATTGTCTCGAGGTCCGCTGCACCTTACCCAATCCCTGCACTTCTACTAAGACTTCTAGTGAGACTGTTCATCACTGAGCACCAGTCTGTGTTTATATGAAGAGCCTAAATCAGATTGTCAGTGTGACACTTTCAATAGGAACATGAAATAGAGCTTCCTGCCCCGGCTAATCATTAACAACAGCCGTACCTGCGCCGGCGTCAAACCCGGCCGAAATGGAATTGATTACTGCCGACGCAGCGAGGCCTCGCTTCATTTCAATTTTGGCTGCTGCTGCTGTGGTTTCTCTGCAAACTGTGACATTGATGAATGCATCATTCTTCCTTTACACAGTATAGATTCAGACCATGCGTCCTGAATCTGCTGTGAATGGGAGGAGATCAGCAGAGAGGCGCTACCGTTCAATAAATCCTGTTCGCGGAGGATCACGCGGAGATGGAGTGGATTGACGGGAGAGTCTTGAATAAACGGTCCACCCATCAATCCTCAGCTGGAGTCAGCACTGTTGAATGATCTCGTAAATTTAGAGTTTTCCTTTCTCCTTCATGATTGTGTTCATCCATCACTACTAATGTCTCGCACACCGCTGATGAGGCTGCTGTTCAACCTTTGGCGTTTTCAGTTTTTCAGCTGTCGGCGAGGATTCAAACAAGGCGACGAATTTGCTCCTAATGGAAACGACCATTTACATTTACTTTAATTTCATTCACATTAAAAATAGCGTTTTGGTGATCCTCTGGATGTATCACGGAGAACTCTGATGACGCTAACCGCAATCTCAACGCTCCAGACGCTAGACGAGTCATTGGTGCCGCGTCTCGGTGCACTAGACTCTCCATTGGCGTCAGCGCTGACAGATCATTGCATCATTTATATTGATTTTTGATGCAGAGTTGCTGCTCAATCTGTGTCTATCGCGTTTGATGTGAACGCCCCTTTAAACCATAATTTTTCAACACTGATGACGAATGTCAAAGCCTGACATCGTGCTCAATGTTGCCCGACCATTCTGTTATGTTTTGTTTTATTAATCCCACCTACAAAAACTCTCATTAGTAAAGTGTTTCTCCAACTGCCACAACCAACACCGAACACAGCGCCACACCTAAACAAACCAGGCCGGTCGACTTCAGCAAATTGTGCATTCATCATGTTCATCAGTTTTTATTTTACCCTGGAGCCTCATGTTTTAATTATCTGTTCCAGGTTTACCAAAGAGCACCTGTAATGACTTGATACTGGTCTTGTTACCTAACATTGCATGATGTACTTGGACAGAGACAAAAGCAGAGATGATGTCCATTGCAGTTAATGTCCTCAGCATGTTTCAAGAGTCTGAGGAGTTGATTTACTTGCTGTTGTGAATCAGTGGCGACCTGAAGGCTGCTTTGTGCCTACAGCCTGCTACGTATGACGTATAGGCAGCAGGAAGCATTCGCCGAGGCCCAGGCAGTGTGAGTACAAACGGGCCTGGAGGGGGGACAAGGACCCTAAAGCACGAGGCACGGGACGGAGGCACAGTGGGAGGGCGCCCTCAGTGGGGAATGGGTTCAACACTGCAGCTGGAGTTGGTCTCCAGTTCAGTGCTGAACAGGGATCTGTCTCTGCACACAGTGTCTCGTCTTTATGACTCTTTGGAGTGAACGCCCACTCTGCAGTGACCAAACCTCTCATCAGCAGAAAGATTCAAAAGGCCAGACTTGCCTTTGCAGAGGAGCATGTTGTGTGGACAGAGGAGAGCGGGTCCAGAGGGACTTCAGTGGTGAGAGGACGTTCACTTTATTTGGGTCACATGGAAACATCATGCTGGGCGTAGGACCGGGCTTCTGCTCTGGTGACAACATTACATCTTTGCACAGGATTATCAAGTCAAAGAGCACTGGCAGATCTTTATGTGATGTGCAACTCCAACATTTAACAGATAAACCTGATAAAACATTGTTGAAGTGTCTTAGTTATAAACGTGCTCGTACAGCAGAGATACAGACACAGAGGGTAGTCTATCAAACTATGAATAATAAAAAACAACAGTATTTCAGAGTAAATCAAGTATTAATCATTTGTTCTCTGATTCTGATCTCCACTGTAAACACGAAATGGCAGGAGCTTTGATGCATTTTTAATAGAGAAGCAGTCAGAGGGAGAGAATAGACTTTCGCTGATGGGTCGTATGTGACTCGGTTCCAGGACCACACTTCAAACAGACCCACAGCAGCAGATGTCCCTGATTCTCTTTATTACTGATGCATGCGCTGCCGTTGGATACTCAGCCGACTGCCTGATAACTCAGCTACATGTCGTTTCTATCTTCCGTCTCCACCCCAACGTCAGAACCATCATCAGTCTGATGACAGTTTAACTTCTGGGGGCAAATACTTTGGCATACAGTGGCGAGGCATTTCCCTTTCCTGCAACTAGTTTCAGGCTTTTCTGCCGATCACCAGCCGGTGACGGTCGGTAAACTGCAAAGAATCAAGATGCCAGCAAGGTGCAAGGCCAGCTCTGGGTGCTGTTGTGTGGCAGTGCTTCACAGCTCCACCTACACACCTGACGTGCACACGACATCCAATTTACACACTTCTGCGTCACCGTGTGCACGCAGATTTCCCCCAAAGACGCTCGACTACACGCAGAATAAAAAGGGAGAACGCCAATTTTGAGTTTCCTCTTTAGATCGTCTCCGTCTGAACGGGGCCTCAGAATCTCAACATGTGGATCAACTGTATTTTGAAGAGAGAGAAAGAGGGTGAGAGAGACAGAGAGCTCATTTCTTAAATGAATGCATATCTGCAGTGAAAGCCCGTGTGACTTCACCTGTCAGTCGGACCCTGCTCTGCTCTCAGCGTGCAGGACTCCCGACTCTTTATACGCTCACTGTTACAGAGAGTTCGCACCTTTCACAGCGTTAAAAGACGGACAGTGCTTTATTAAGAGCAGAGGAGCTGCTGCTAAACAGAGACAGAGCTGAGACAGAGAGTAGCATCTCAGCGGTTGTTGTTGCTGCTGCTGCTGCTGCTGCTGCAGGCTGTGCAGTTGTTGGCGATTCGACATCTCTCAGCTCTGAGGCGGTCTGAGCAGAGTGCACCCCGAAGGCAATCCAAGCACTCTCAACACTGCAGACAAACATTAAGACCAAGGATACTGAAGGGTGTGATCAGAGGTTAGGCAGAATCACTGGTACAGTCAGGATGCTGCCGTGCATGTCAGTGTTTTCATCGATAAGATGGCCGGATGCTGCGTATGATGAACCGTGGAAAGACTGCAGAAGAATAAACCTGGGTAATAACTGAGCGCTGTTTTGCATGGTGTCATGTTTGACACTGGTGCAGTTTTAAATATGAAACTATAAACTTCTGCTACTGTAAGATGTAAGATGTTACGATGGCACCGGGCTCCTTTTCTGTCCCGTCGATGAGTCGTTCTCTGTAACGTTAATGTCCGTGTCACCTGCAGCAGCAGCAGCTTCGGGGTCAGGCTCACTAAAACACTGAGAGAGTGGAGTTTGAGATGCTTTGGTTTCATATCTCCATCAGGGATTCACATTAGTTCACTTCAAACGTGCACGGAGAACGACGTCACAGCCAGGGCACAGTTCACAGAGAGTCCTTCAACGCAGACGGGGTGAATTCATGAGTCAAAGTGTGAGTTCTGTCACAAAACAACGTTGTTACGCATCCTCACGCTTTTGTAAGAGGGTGAATGGAAGTCCTCGACCCTTCCTCGTGGGTACGCGGCGTATACCTGCGTATCACGTAGACTCCACCGATCGATGGGTTTCATTCATGAGGCTGAAACCCCGGAGGCTCATTTTACACACGACCTCCTGCTGGGTCACTGCGGGAGTCCGCACACATGAAAAACACACACTGTTGATATCGAGTTCATGAACACACATCAATGATCTTTTGTGCTGTGGATAATACAGCAGCTCCAGCGTCTAGTGGAAGTCGAAGACCCTGAGTCAAATGTGTCTCGGGTACATAAAGGATCCAATCACTCAAAGCACTCAGAGGTGCTGTGGGACCCATTTGACCACATCTCTTTTATAGTTTACACACATTACCGACGTGTGACGGTTGTTACCTGTCACATAACAGGAAATGACTGAATCAATGCAGGACATGGAGGTCGTTTGGCTCTTGTCCGTTTTACGCTGAGTTCGTCAAAGTTGCGAATGTGGATGGTGTTAATCTGCACCTGGTGACTCTTGACTTCATCGTCGGACGCACACATTTCCCTGCAGCTCTCCTGGTTCCTGTGAAGACGGTGATCCGCTCTGAGGAGAACAAAGGTTTGACCCTCTCAGCCGTCACAGAGCGGTCGGGCGTTCACACTCTGGGATTTCAACAAGATTGAACCTTTACAAGGACGCAGGTTCATTGAAGTCCCTCAAAAAGGCCGAGCGTGCACGTGAAACAAGTGCACGAGAGGACAGGATGATGAAGACTCTCAGGGCGACGCGGGTGTGAACGGCACTGTGTGTTAACAGGGTCGTCTCTGAGGCAAACACACAGCCGTGGAAATGCTCCTATCAGCGCCCACTAACATAGATTTTCACATAACGTGGCTCAGTTTCTCAGATCCCATTAAACAACGATGACAAGACGAGTAAATCTCTACAGATAACCAGGGCGCACTCCCACTGTGCCTCCGTCCCGTGCCCCGTGCTTTAGGGTCCTTGTCCCCCCCCCTCCAGGCCCGTTTGTACTCACACTACCTGGGCCTCGGAGAATGCTTCTTGCTGCCTATACGTCATCACACCGTAACACGTCACACGCATTGATGACGTCATGGCGATGCGTGGCTTTGTTTCCAGATCTTTCCGTAGACCTCGGAGTTTTTGTGCGTCTTGTCGACTGTTTTTGAATCTATTCATCGACCAAATCTGCAGTAAACACTCCACCTCCGCATCACACCAACGTGAACCTTTCACCGCCATTGTTTGAAATGTCCGCGCATGGTCCCTCCTTCTTTTTTCTACGTCCCAACAGGCGCACAGGAAATGACCTCAGAACCGCCGTAGGCCTCGTGCTCGTACACGTGCGCACGCTCGTGCTCGTACACGTGCAAACGTGCTTTACTAAAGCCCACCTCTCCCAAACGGGCCGTGGACGGCAAGCGTGCCGCTCCTAGACGCGGTACGGTTGCACTCACACTGGTCAAAGGAACCAGACTTTAGCCGTTGAACGTGCTGGGGCACGGGACGGAGGCACAGTGGGAGCTCGACTTTAGAGCTGTTTTTTTGCAGTTCAGTCAATAACTTTAGTCGTCTTACACAGCGGTGCATGTCACCCCCTCTCCCTCCCCCCTTTCCTGTCACTCTTCAGCAGCTCTATTTAAAAAAGGCGTCACGTCCGTCACTCGTTTGTCAGGAACAAAGTCCTGGACCACATCTGACATCTGAAACATTTCTGTTGGATCTGCTTTACTCAACAAAATAAAAGTGAAATCAAATCAGCGCTAACTTCCTGATGCTCCACTTTGGGAATGGATGGATTCAATTGAGGTCAATTTAGAGAGGGTTTAATAAGAGTTTACCCTGGCGTCTGGAGCTGATTCATACTGTGGGGCGCTAACACGGCGTTCATGAGGTTTCAGAGGAGCAAGAGACTCGGAAACACACGATTCATAACAACACATGCTGAGCAACTAGATGAGAAAAGTGGCCTATTTAATTTCCGATTGTTTGTGATTATATGTGTTTAAAATGCTTTCAGGGGCGGCACGGTGCCCGACAGGGACAAGAGGCTGAAGATGAATGAATGAATGAAAAGGAAGAAAGACTTTACAGCAGCCTTTCTGAATGATTACTGCAGAGATGGGGTGATGTGATGTGGGACGAGTCGAAGTCTGAGAGAAGAACAGGAGACAACAGGAGCTAAAATCATTCATTCATCTTCAGCCTCTTGTCCCTGTCGGGGTCGTGGGGGGCTGGAGCCGATCCCAGCTGACATCGGGGGCGTGAGGCGGGGTCCACCCTGGACAGGACGCCAGTCTATCACAGGACACATAGAGACGAACAGAGACAGACAACCATTCACACCTACGGGTGATTTAGAGTCATCAATGAACCCAACACCTGCACGTCTTTGGACTGTGGGAGGAAACCGGAGAACCCGGAGAAAACCCACGCAGACACGAAGCAAGGCCCAAGTCGGGATGGGGACCTGGAACCTTCTCGCTGTGAGGTGACAGTGCTAACCACCACACCATCATGTCTGTGTTTATTATGTAATTCTGTATCTTATGCACATTTACAGTTCTCTGTCATCTACAGGACTGAAACCACTCAGCAGTGTCCCAAGTCCCTGCTTTGGTCTTTCCTTTCCTTCTCAAACTACGTCCCAATCGCACGTTCATCAGCTCAACTTGAGGAAGACTCTCGAGGGAGAAACCTCTGAACCCTCATCTGAAAGGACTCGAACTCCTGGGCCACAGATGTTTTACGAGCTCGTGACGCGCCGGCCTCTTTGTACCGAGGGGGCGGTAAAATGTCACTTCTTTCGCTTTTAGTGTAAATCTTCCACAAGGGTCTCAGAACGACTGCCGTATTAAAGGTTAACACAGGATTTGAGAGCTCAGAGACACAGAGACACTTATTTTTCATTGCCGGCTTAATGGTCCGCCACGTGTCCCTGGAGTTTGTTTAGAGCGGACCCCGGAGGCTCGGAGACACAGAACGAGACGAATCACCGAGGAAACGGGGAAATGAAGAGTCATTACAGTGGCAGGATGACTCAATCAATGCCACACACACACACACACACACACACACACACAGCTGAACAGCATTTGTTGTTAAATTGAGTTTGAGGTTTAATCTAAAAACAACAATCATTCACCATCGTCCTCATTATGTGCGTTATGTAATTACGTCAGTTCCACCTGTTTGAGTGTGTAAGTCTCGACACACGTTGTCCCGTAATTCAACCGTGTTTGTAATGAACAGCGTTGTTGTGTGAGATTAGTGCCGGTTTGCCAATGTGAGCGACCCATAATGTGAAAGAGCGTGGAGCGTAACATCCCACGAGGTCTGTAATGTAGGGCATGGCTGCGCGCCGCCGGCTGAGAGAGCACATTACTGCAGCAGCCGGAGCTGCAGAGACAACAGGGGAGCATCTGCACACGGCACATCA
The DNA here is from genome assembly GCF_963691815.1 of Echiichthys vipera. Classification (NCBI taxonomy): domain Eukaryota; kingdom Metazoa; phylum Chordata; class Actinopteri; order Perciformes; family Trachinidae; genus Echiichthys; species Echiichthys vipera. The sequence goes on from NC_139834.1 coordinate 1,225,817, forward strand.
GAGACCGTCCGCTCTAAACATCTTACCTCACCACCGCGGGGGATTCCTCAATAGCACTTAAAAGTTCCTGACTAAGAGCGTCCTCTGAAAAACGCCTCAGGAAGCTGCCGTGACCAACGTTTACTGGGACCACAGACGAAGCGTCTACGTCAGCTCCGTTCTCTAATCTTGATCCAAATGTCCTCGCCTACAGGAGTCTCCATCTAACTCTGCCTCATTTCCTCTGACCAAAAAAAAGCATGTATGTGACGTTGGGGGGAGGGGCGTACGTCCATCTGGCTGACGTTTACCTCCGAGGAGAAGTGAGGGCCAGAGGCTAGCTGTCACTCAAGATTGTTATTGTAATTATTCATACACTTTAACCTCCAATAAAATAAAACCTAGCCCCTCCCCCTCAGTGTTGCCATGGAGACCTGATCTAAACACACAGACTAGAATGTTCTTTTGTCCTTAAACAGGTTTAATGATGCTGTGTAAACGGCCTGTTTAACATGGGGCTCAATGAGAAACTGCTCTGTTATGAAACCTGCCCCTAGTGGACACTCAGAGAACTGACGCTGACGGAGCTTCCTGATTGGACCAGACAGGGAGAAGTCTCAGGCCTAGTCCCCACGAACAAATGTCCGTCCATATGAAACCACAAAATCCGCCTCCGTCAGCTGGTCACGTCTGGAGCGCTCCGCACGTCACCATGGATACAACTCACTGTTTACCGTCGCCCAGCGTGACGTCAAGCAATGGTTTTCCCGTCCACACATGACCGCTCAAACACACACACACACACACACACACACACACACACACACACACACGATCACACACACACACACACACACACACACACACACACACACACACACACAAAGCACGTTTGCACGTGTACGAGCACGAGCGTGCGTACGTGTACGAGCGGCTGTTGGGACATATCAGACACCTCTGATCCAAGAGGCTACATCAGTTCATGTACGCATCTGACTAGGACCAGGACCAGGACCAGGCTGGGACTGGACCAGGACCAGGCTGGGACTGGTCCAACTAACTGGTGTGGAGATCAAAGAACAACTATTCACAAAAGGCCTCCTGTGACACCAATTACGGGCGTTAAGACTCAATAGAGCACTAACCAAGTCCAGACCTACTTCCACCAACCACTGGACCAGGACCAGGACAAGGACCAGGACCAGGACCAGGCTGGGACTGGACCAGCACTAACCAAGTACAGACCTACTTCCACCAACGACTGTCGTTGGCACTTGGAGCACAAAGGGTTCCAGTGACATCATCGACTTGTGAGAGGTTAAATACCTGGATCTCACACCAGATAGTTGGACCAGTCCCGGCCTGGTCCTGGTCCTGGTCCTGGTCCTGATCCTGGTCCAGTCCCAGCCTGGTCCTGGTCCTGGTCAGGTCCTGGTCCTGGTCCTGGTCAGATGCGTACATGAACTGATGAAGCCTTTGATTGATTCACTGTTCCCAGAACATCCAAGCACCTTCAGGGACGTGTCAGTCAGGCGGTGAAAACTCACCACTCACTCCTGACCTGTTCGGCTGAGTGCGCCCCTCCTGTGTTACCCCTTTAATTGCTTTGACCTTGTGAGTCTTTGTCTGTGTCATCGTGGTCAAACGTGGAGACGCTGAATGTTCTGTAGTTCACTCGGCGCTTTCTCAGGGTTTAGATCTCTACCAAAGGGCTGTCACGCCCCTCTCACTGACTCACAGGCAACGAGACGACCAAAACCACAAAGGAGAGAGAGAGAGAGAGAGAGAGACAATGCTCCTCTGTTCCTCTGTGGAGGGAAGATCAGACAGAAAACAGCCGAATAAGCAGGAAGCTCAAACAGACACGTGCACCTCGCTCTGCTCCGGAGCACTTCCTGTTGACTAGATTCGTATTTTTAACCCTAACCCACGTTTGAATTTGGACGCTTGTCATTTATAAATCATAACCTTTATCAGGCCATGAATCCAGCCTTCTCTGTGTGACACTGTTTAACACCAGCTGCTGACTGTTGCCTCAGCGTCGGCCTGAGATAACGAGTGTGACTGCAGCGAGACACGAGATTGCTCCGGCGGACACAGAGGCATTGTGTGGCCCGTGCATCCTGCTCTGTGTCGATAGGAGATGACTCATCGTCGTGTGTTGGTGAAGAATGATGAGTCGTAAAAATGCTCTGTCTGAAAACAACATCCAGCTGAGCGCTTGTTTTTTTTTTATCTGTGTTTTGTCTCCTCTTTAAAAGGAGATCACTGTGACGCACTCCCACTGTGCCTCCGTACCGTGCCCAAACAGGTTTCACGGCTAAAGTCTGGTTCCTTTGACCAGTGTGAGTGCAACCGTACCACGTCTAGGAGCGGCACGCTTGCCGTTCACGGCCCGTTTGGGAGAGGTGGGCTTTAGTAAAGCACGTTTGCACGTGCACGAGCACGAGCGTGCGCACGTGTACGAGCACGAGGCCTACGGCGGTTCTGAGGTCATTTCCTGTGCGCCTGTTGGGACGTAGAAAAAAGAAGGAGGGACCATGCGCGGACATTTCAAACAATGGCGGTGAAAGGTTCACGTTGGTGTGATGCGGAGGTGGAGTGTTTACTGCAGATTTGGTCGATGAAAAGATTCAAAAACAGTCGACAAGACGCACAAAAACTCCGAGGTCTACGGAAAGATCTGGAAACAAAGCCACGCATCGCCATGACGTCATCAATGCGTGTGACGTGTTACGGCGTGATGACGTATAGGCAGCAAGAAGCATTCTCCGAGGCCCAGGTAGTGTGAGTACAAACGGGCCTGGAGGGGGGGACAAGGACCCTAAAGCACGGGGCACGGGACGGACGCACAGTGGGAGGGCGCCCTAAAATGCTTGGTGATCCCTCCCTTTCGCTTTCCAGGCTTTAATAGTGAAATAACGCAGCATCGACCCTGGTTTGAATGGTAGAAATACGCTCATGTTTTCCTCGTGTTAACGTGTTCTTTATTATTATTATTTATTCTGCGTGTGGATGAAAGGACGAGCACATGTGTGTGTTCGCTGCAGAGCGTGAGCAGCGGGGGCTCAGGTGATGCCACTGAGCTTCAGCACACCTGACACTATCACCACCTACTTTCACTCCCAATCTCAGTCAAGCCACGCTCTCCCACCCCCCTGGTCGTCATGGTTACGTTACACGGTGCTCGGTTAGCTCCAGCTGCTGTGATCAGAGAGCGTCCCGTCCCTGCTGAACCCGTCACAGCGGGGAGGAGAGCGGGGAAGGTGGTGTCCGTGCCTCACAGGATTACACTGTGTTTACATCACCGGGGGCGCCACACAGGAAGCTGCAGGCCGAGGCTAGGGCGGTGTTTACGGCACGCTTTGAGCTTTGAGGTGGAGCAGTGGTCCCAGTGGTGTTTGTAGGCGTCACACAGAAGACAAAGGGTTCAGCCTGCTCTCATTCACGGTTCGATCACACACCTGCGTATGTGAAGGCACTGTGTGTGTGTGTCCCAGGAGTACTGACCCAGACAGCATTGTTGTAATTAGGGGCCATACGGCAAAAATACCATATCATGTTTGTTTTACATTACAATTATTTTGCAAGTTACTGAACAGTGCAACCAAACTACTTCCTGTGTAAAAAGGAAGGTGATCCTGATTGTTCACATGTTCAGCGTTTGGACCCGGAAGTCTTATTTTGAAAGGGTGTTAGGACACTTTAGCACATGTTTATGCTCCTAGAGGACACTTTAACACACGTTTATGCTCCTAGAGGACACTTTAACACACGTTTATGCTCCTAGAGGAAACTTTAGCACACGTTTATGCTCCTAGAGGACACTTTAACACACGTTTATGCTCCTAGAGGACACTTTAGCACACGTTTATGCTCCTAGAGGACACTTTAACACACGTTTATGCTCCTAGAGGAAACTTTAGCACACGTTTATGCTCCTAGAGGACACTTTAGCACACGTTTTGACTCCTAGAGGACACTTTAGCACACGTTTATGCTCCTAGAGGAAACTTTAGCACACGTTTATGCTCCTAGAGGACACTTTAGCACACGTTTATGCTCCTAGAGGACACTTTAACACACGTTTATGCTCCTAGAGGACACTTTAGCACACGTTTATGCTCCTAGAGGACACTTTAACACACGTTTCGGCTCCTAGAGGACACTTTAACACACGTTTATGCTCCTAGAGGACACTTTAACACACGTTTACGCTCCTAGAGGACACTTTAACACACGTTTATGCTCCTAGAGGACACTTTAACACACGTTTATGCTCCTAGAGGACACTTTAGCACACGTTTATGCTCCTAGAGGACACTTTAACACACGTTTCGGCTCCTAGAGGACACTTTAACACACGTTTATGCTCCTAGAGGACACTTTAGCACTCGTTTATGCTCCTAGAGGACACTTTAACACACGTTTATGCTCATAGAGGACACTTTAATACACGTTTATGCTCCTAGAGGACACTTTAGCACACGTTTTGACTCCTAGAGGACACTTTAACACACGTTTATGCTCCTAGAGGACACTTCAGTACGCTCAAAATTTGCATAGTCATGGATTCTGTAGCTGTCTTTGCAGGGAAAAATAGATTATCTGTATGTGTCTTAATTCTTGGATTATGTCAAATATGAAACAAGAACAAAAGTCACAGTGCAGTGTGAGAAGCTAATACCTAAATATCATCAACAATATCAACAGACTTTAGGTCTATGAACAGTGTCGACGACTGACCGAGGCTTTTACAATCTCAAGATTAATGAGTTCAATCACCACGTGTCTCCACATTATTAGTGCTTCATGTCGTCTCTTATCTTTTCCTGTAACTGACATTTGGAACAAACAAATCTACGCTCCATTCAAACTGATTTGCCTCTCACCGCGCCTCGTTTAGAGCAAAGCAAGTCAATAAATGTGTCATTATCTGAACTGCTGATCATAATAAGCCTTCATGAGTCAGTGACATGGTGAGAGGATGGGGGGGCGATCCTTTCTCGCTCTGATTGAAATGTTTTTTCTTGGGTCTTTATTTCGTTTGGCTTTCAGTGGCTCTGTGGTTTGACCCGTGGACCTGCAGCTGATCCTGCTGACAGGTAGAACAAAGAGGAGGCAATGCACAGCGTGTCAGACGCATCAGAGCGGGCTGTGTCTGTCTGCAGCAACAAGCTTTGACTCTGCTGCAGCCGGGTTTCATGTTATTTCAGTCAGCTCAGCCCTGAAGACTGTGTCCATATGTGTCTGCACAGACTGGTGGTTCATCCAGACCATTACTTCCTCTCAGCTCTACAGCAATTTATGATTCATCTCATCTCATCTTCAGCCTCTTATCCGGGGTCGGGTCTCAGGGGCAGCAGCTCCAGCAGGGGACCCCAAACTTCCCTTTCCCGGGCCACATTAACCAGCTCTAACTGGGGGATCCTGAGGCATTCCCAGGCCAGTGTGGAGATCTAATCTCTCCACCTGGTCCTGGGTCTTCCCCGAGGCCTCCTCCCAGCTGGACGTGCCTGGAACACCTCCCTAGGGAGGCGCCCAGGGTTCATCCTTACCAGATGATCCTGAACCACCTCAACTGGCTCCTTTCAACACAAAGGAGCAGCGGCTCTACTCCGAGTTCCTCACGGATGCTGAACTTCTCCCCCTCTCTCTAAGGGAGACTCCAGACCCCCTCCTGAGGAAACACATTTCAGACGCTTGGACCTGGACCTGGTTCTTTGGGTCCTGACCCAGCTTTCAGGACCACAGGTGAGGGTAGGAACCAGGACTGAGGGTAGATCCAGAGCTTTGTCTTCCTCAGCTCTCTGTTCATCACAACGGTGCCGTAGAGCGACTGCAGCTCCGCCCCCGCTGCTCCGATTCTCCGGCCAAACTCACGCTCCATCGTCCCCTCACTTGTGAACCAGATCCCGAGGTACTTGAACTCCTTCACTTGGGGTCAGGACTCATTCCCTACCTGGAGTAACAACCCACCGGTTTCTTTAATCCTGCAGGAGTGGGCATCATTAGTCCTTCTTCCCTACAAAGCAAATGTTTGTAGCTTTTATAACAAAACTCCTTCATGCTGCAAAAACAACCACATTCTCATTTACAGTTACTTTATCAGAAAGTGTACATGCACCTTTTTCCTACCCCTTAATTGTTGTATTGTGCAAATCCACTGGTGCTAAATCATTGTGGGAACATGTCGGACTCCCCACCAATGGGAGCAAAACACTGTGAACAGCTACGGATCCTTTGATGGGAATATGTTAATGAGCCGCTCTCCAAATATAACTCACTCACAGTGTAATTAAATACATACCACACACAAGGCATTGCTCTACATACGAGACTCATTCATCACAGCTTGTCACAGCGTGAAATCCAAGAGAGAGGCTGCAGCGTCCGACACTCACTGACGGAGAATCGGCCTTTCTCACTGCAGGGAACTGTTTAAGAACCCAGAAACCTTTTTGGTAGCCGAGGAAACGTATGTAAATGTGCCTCCCGGGCCTAAAATAACCCTAAAGAAGATGCTGTGTGATCGCTACGTGTACTTCTGCTGACTGGCATGAATTCTGGACGACACGTCTGCAGAAAATATGGTTTACGTTCTGAAAATGAGCCGAGCCTCGGAGACAGATTTGGAAGAACTGGAACTCTAAGGGTGCAAACTTGCTTTAGGCCTCCTGCTCGTGCACGTGAGCACGCTCATGCTCGTACACATCCCAAACGGGCCTTGGACGGCAAGCGTGCCGCTCCTAGACGTGGTACGGTTGCACTCACACTGGTCAAAGGAACCAGACTTTAGCCGTGAAACGTGCTGGGGCACGGGACGGAGGCACAGTGGGAGTGCGACCTCATTGCTGATCTGGAGAAATGTCTTTAGACGACGAAGATGAGGAAGAGGCTTTTTCAGGCTTTGACAGATTTGATAATTATACCAATTCATTCATTCATCTTCAGCCTCTTGTCCCTGTCGGGGTCCCGGGGGGCTGGAGCCGATCCCAGCTGACATCGGGCGTGAGGCGGGGTCCACCCTGGACAGGACGCCAGTCTATCACAGGACACATAGAGACGAACAGAGACAGACAACCATTCACACCTACGGGTGATTTAGAGTCATCAATGAACCGAACACCTGCACGTCTTTGGACTGTGGGAGGAAACCGGAGAACCCGGAGAAAACCCACGCACACACGGGGACAACATGCAAACCACACAGAAGGGCCCCAGCCGGGATTCAAACCAGGAACCCGCAACAGTGCTCACCACCAGTAGGCTGATGAGAACTCTGTCTGTTTCTTCAGTGGTGTTCATGTTTACATCTTGATAACAGGCCTTTATTAGTTTTATGCATTAGGTTTTAAGTATAAACAGTAGTTTACAGTCCAATGTAATTTAAAATATAGACATTTTTAAAACCTTTATTGAAGGTTTGGACGAATAAACCCACTTGTGAATGCAACAGGAATCAGCTGCAGAGCCTGAAGAATCAGTTATGAGTCGACGTCGACACTCTTCAGGTTTTAGGGGCTTATTTTAAAACCACCCGGAGGTTTTTCAGCCATTTTTAGGCCTAAAGTGGATAAAGTGGAGAATCTCCCGTTAACAGAGCTGTTTGTGTTTCACTACACTTTCTTGACGTGCTGCCACACATCAACGAGTCAAAGCCCGACTCCATCCGCCTGCTGGATGAATGTGCAGTCGGCCTCTCTCACAGCGCAGGTCTCTGCAGGACGGCGACAGATCTCCACGCTCTGCTGTGACGGTTTCCTCCGCTCGTCAAAACTGTGACGAAAAATTTTTTCAGCTCCAGGAACTTTAAACGATTGTGACGAGCGGTAAACAAAAGCTACAGGCGCCCAAACAATGCTTTCACACCGGGGCAGCTGCATGTGTTTCTATGGGCAAACAGGGAGGTGCCCTGAGGTGCTGGATCAGCCCACCCCCCAGGACCTGAGAGATGCTGGATCACATACACACATACACTTTGTATGTCTGTGTCTTTCTCCTGAGGACATTTCTTTAAAGGCTGTTTACCCAAAAATGAGTTTTTTCTCACGCTGAGTCAGAAACATTTCAGACACCGAACTTTCCAGTTTTAGTCCTTTTCGACATCTTTCCACAGATCCTGGTTAATAAGACGTGATATCCATCCTAAAAACATGGAGACTGGCTTCATCCACTGGAAAGTTTCAGGCCACGCCCTCTCAAAATGGCCGTTCACTCGCCGTGTTTCATTACAAAAAAAAGTGCGTGCGTCCCGTGCCCCGTGCTTTAGGGTCCTTGTCCCCCCCTCCAGGCCCGTTTGTACTCACACTACCTGGGCCTCGGAGAATGCTTCTTGCTGCCTATACGTCATCACGCCGTAACACGTCACACGCATTGATGACGTCATGGCGATGCGTGGCTTTGTTTCCAGATCTTTCCGTAGACCTCTGAGTTTTTGTGCGTCTTGTCGACTGTTTTTGAATCTTTTCATCGACCAAATCTGCAGTAAACACTCCACCTCCGCATCACACCAACGTGAACCTTTCACCGCCATTGTTTGAAATGTCCGCGCATGGTCCCTCCTTCTTTTTTCTACGTCCCAACAGGCGCACAGGAAATGACCTCAGAACCGCCGTAGGCCTCGTGCTCGTACACGTGCGCACGCTCGTGCTCGTACACGTGCAAACGTGCTTTACTAAAGCCCACCTCTCCCAAGCGTGCCGTTCCTAGACGTGGTACGGTTGCACTCACACTGGTCAAAGGAACCAGACTTTAGCCGTGACACGTGCTGGGGCACGGGACGGAGGCACAGTGGGAGTGCGCCCTCATTTGCCCTGGACGTAGTTTCTTCACTAATTAAATCATTACACAAGAATGACTCTGCGTAGTTATGAGCGAGCAGTGCGTGAGCCTGATCCTGTTCATCGCATTGTTTTGCCTTAAACGTGTGTTTTCTGCTGCAGTTCAATAAAGTATTTCTTTGCCGTTCCTTCCGTCTCCTCATCAGCAGGAGATGTTTCTCTGTCTCACACTCGCCTGAGGAAGATGTCGTAGATCAAAGTTTTCTTTGATGGGAAAGAGAAATAACTGGATCATTTATCTGGAGCCTGTGTGCAGACCTCCTCTGTGCCTGCAGTTAGAAGTCTGGTACCTGCTTATTTTGGACGTTCACACACTCCTCCACGCCTTTCTGCATTTCAATGATGTGCAATACATTCTTTTTCTGGGCTACACGGTGGTGTGGTGGTCAGCACTGTCACCTCACAGCAAAAGGGAGTTAGCATGTTGTCCCCGTGTCTGCGTGGGTTTTCTCCGGGTTCTCCGGTTTCCTCCCACAGTCCAAAGACGTGCAGGTGTTGGGTTCATTGATGACTCTAAATCACCCGTAGGTGTGAATGGTTGTCTGTCTCTGTTCGTCTCTATGTGTCCTGTGATAGACTGGCGTCCTGTCCAGGGTGGACCCCGCCTCACGCCCGATGTCAGCTGGGATCGGCTCCAGCCCCCCGGGACCCCAACAGGGACAAGAGGCTGAAGATGAATGAATGATCTTTTTCTTAATGTTATTATTTCTTCTCTCCTCCGATCACCAACAGCTGCTACAAACACACGGCGCACTGTTATTACGTCAGACGTCCTGTGATCGGTCCAAGAGTACTAATCATTCAAAACATTAGCGTCCATGTCCAGGGACGTACCAAAGCCAAACCACAGATTCTTTCTAATCCTACCCATGTTGCGTTCCTGCCTGTCCCTGACCCTCATCTTTTGTAAGCTAACACCAGTCACCATAGTTTTGGAACTATAAAAACAGACGTAGCGTCTCCGTCAGGTCCGTTCTCTCAACTTGATCCAGTCGTCCTCGCCTACAAGAGTCTCCATCTTGTCAGATTTTGACTCCGCCTCATTTCCTCTGACCAAAAAAGGGCATGTACGTGACGTTGAGGGGAGGGGCGTACGTCCATCTGGCTGACGTTTACCTCTGAGGAGAAGTGAGGGCCAGAGGCTAGCTGTCACTCAAGAGGCCACGCCCCTAATTATTCATACACTTTAACCTCCAATAAAATAAAAACTAGCCCCTCCCCCTCAGCGTTGTCATGGAGATCTGAGCTAAACACACAGACTAGAATGTTCTTTTGTCCTTAAACAGGTTTAATGATGCTGTGTAAACGGCCTGTTTAACATGGGGCTCAATGAGAAACTGCTCTGTTATGAAACCTGCCCCTAGTGGACACTCGGAGAACTGACGCTGACGGAGCTTCCTGATTGGATCAAACAGGAAGGAAGCTGTGGGCGGGGCTTGGCCTAAACTTAACCTACACCAAGACAACCGTTGTGGTCGAACCTTTGGTCCATGACAAAGTATCAAAAACTGCATTTAAATGAAATATTTCTCAACAAAAGCTTTCGTTAGCATGAAATGAACCTGCATCCTTCTCGGTTGTTGGTCTCGTTACTTTGGGATGTAATGTGATGACATACAGCTATGAAGTGCACAGCTGCAGGAGGGTTAAGCGGTTAGATAACGCATTATATAACTTTGTGGAGGTCACTTATGTGCAGGAACTTTTGCTTTGTTGGCGCTGAATCAACGCTGAACGTCCTGGACAGACTTCCCAATTAAGTCTTCTTGCTCGTCGCCTGGGGAGAAGAGCCAGACTTCTCTGAGCAGCAGATCTCGCTTTGAATCCTGTGTGGACCTTAGTGAGGAGTTCGCTGAGGCGGTGGGGGTATTGGGTGGAGTGTGGAGGGAGTGGGGGGTGTAGTATTTGTGGAGGAAGCTGTCTGCTCACTAATAAAACTCCGGCGGGCCACTGCCCTGCCGAGGCCCCGGCAATTAAGGCTGTGACGGAGAGTGTGGACTGAGCCCACCGTGAATCCTGTCTTGTCAATTTGCAGTGATGTTTGGATCATTGCACACGCCGCAGGTCACGTATCACAAGTTGGCAATTAGGGAGCGGAGAGAGAGAGAGAGAGAGAGAGAGAGAGAGAGAGAGGCACCGTGTGAACATAAGGCTTGGCAAAAGATTTTAGTTTTTTATGCAGACGCATTAAAAAGCTCATTACTGTATATTTTTAGAGAAATCATCCAGCGGCTCTGAAAAGATCATCTTACAAACTTGAAAAAGGCTTTTTTTAAATGCACAGGAGAGTTAATCTGTTATCTGAGTCCCTGTTTCACATTTGATTCCTTTAAAAACATCAACATCATGACAGTATTTAAATCATGCATCAGTGAGTTAAACTATTTGACGTGTGTAGGGACTCTTCTCATGCTGCTGCAGAGGTTTGCTGATCCTGAGGCGTTCCCAGGCCAGTGTGGAGATCTAATCTCTCCACCTGGTCCTGGGTCTTCCCCGAGGCCTCCTCCCAGCTGGACGTGCCTGGAACACCTCCCTAGGGAGGCGCTCAGGGGGCATCCTTATATATATATATGTAGCCATATAGCTAGCTATCCAGCTTCCCCGTCAAGAGTAATGATGAAGGAAAGAGGTTGGTGGATCAAACCGTGACGGTGTGTCGCACTGTGGCACAAGAAAGAAGCCAAACGACAGTGGAAACGCCTCGAGCATGGCCACGCGTCCAGGGGAACGCAGAGCTGTGTGACGATCACCGCTCGCTTCATCACAGCAGACTGGTGCTGCAGACACGCCCCTCCACCAGAGTCACGCAGGCTCTCACCTGAGCAGGTACAGGCTGCTGCTTTGTTGTGTGTGTAGGGACTCTTCTCATGCTGCTGCAGAGGTTTGCTGTTATTTTCAGCAGCATTAGTGGTTAAAAAAGACCTTTGAATGCCTTCACCGTGCTCCCCCGAGCTAATCACTGTTAGCCACGTCCGGCTGTTAGCAGGATTTCTCCGTTAATAGTTAATAGTAAAACTGTCTCGACGGCGTATTTGATGAGTGTAAGACCTGAAAAAGACCCTCGGATGATTTTACGCCAGACTCAAACCTTAAACGTTGACACCACTGGACGGGACTTTGATGAAAATCAGGGGAATCGTGCACGTTGGCGTTGCTTTGTCCCGTTTGATCCCACACAGGAGGATTATGGGTGAGAAGGAGCTGACACATGTGACACTGATTGGCCAGTCTTCATGGCATGCTCTGTGTAGACCTGTTGAAGTGGGTCCTGATGAGGACAGGCTGTCTCTGACTGCTTCACTGACCCCCGGGCTTCACAGCTCTCACTGTTCTCCTCACGTGTTATCTCTTTCACTCACACACGGAGTACAACGCAGCCTCCCACTGCGCTGCAACTTCAGTAATGAGCGAAGACTGATGGGAATGGGAGAAGTTCTGTTGTGTCTTTTGTTTATCATTGTCAGTAACAGTGGGAGGTCGATCTCAGAGGAGAAGCATTAACTCCCCATCAATCTTACAGTGGATCCCTACTGGTACACGTCCATAGCTACTGAAGAGGAACAGCTCTTAAAGCGAGATCATGTCCCAAAGAAGTCTTCCTCTAACAACAACCCGGTGTGGCGTGACCAAAGGCCTGCGCTGGCTAACGCTAATGACTGTTAGCAAACTGAGATTCATTCCTAATTATTCATTTTTAACAGGAGGTGAAATGATTTTCCCTGTTCCAGACACAACAGATGACGCGTCTTGTTTTAAGATTTCTACAGAATTAAAAGTAATTTTCTTTAATCCTGTAAAACTGATCCCATCACTGTGTCTCTGGGGTCTTTCCTCATGTTGTCACCGTACTCTGGGTGAGCTAAGACTTATGAAATACTCTCGTCCGCCAAAATAAATGTATGAAAACTGACAGAGAGGAGAGGGGATGCCTGTAGAGGAGTCCATTATGCAAACTCCACTCGGCGTCCATTAAAGTCTGATAACAGACGGAGACGAGAGAACGTAGAAGCCGTACTCCACAGTCAGTTACATGTAGCTACATGCTAACATCAGAAAAAATACATCTGTGTTCATCTCATGATGTCTAGCAGCTGTTAACCAACATCTACTGATCTTATGCCATGGAAACGCTGTTCACAGCTCCAGTCGATGGGACAAAGGAGACGTTTCTAGTCCGCTCCGCTCATTGAGCGGGAGCGTACCTTTGTTCTCCGGGTCCTAAGTTCCCCGCTTACGGCGTGATGACGTTTAGGCAGCAAGAGGCATTCTCCGAGGCCCAGGTAGTGTGAGTACAAACGGGCCTGGAGGGGGGGACAAGGACCCTAAAGCCCGGGGCACGGTGCGGAAGGACAGTGTGAGTGCGCCCTAAGAGGAGGAACATGTCATAGAGAAACTACTTTTCCACTTCACTAGAATCTTGAGGATGAGAGGGAAACAGAAAGTGCCTGAGCTTTGCATCCGTCGGCCAGTTTAGCATTTTTTATGCATGAGAGGGAGCGACGACTCCCCGGCCTCTCAGAGAGCTTCTGAAGCAGCACAGTTAGCTCTTTAAAACCCTCTGCAGGGACAGACAGTGATGGAGCCAGTCTTCCACTCACTCCCCCTCCCTGCTGCATGCTGTTTAGCCTCCCCAGACACACGTTTAGCATCCCCGCTGCCATCCCTCCAGACACAAACTGTCAGGAAGCACACAACTCTCAAACCAAGTGGCGGCTCCCTCCCCCCGGGCTTTTAGCTCTTCGACCAAGGTGCCATTTGTTTCCTCTCCAACACATTATTGCATCATGTGCCTCAAACTGAATTTATTTCTCATTTGAGGATTTTTAAATGCTTGTAAAGCTTGTCTCCGAGGCTGAGCAAGCTGCCCGGGAGTCTGTTAGAGGAAGCGCTGTCGTGTGCCACCTGTCAAGGATTTAGTTGGTGTGTCAACAGAGCTGCCACCGGCAATCAGATCCCCACTTTAGCAGGAGCTTAATGCGTCTCTCTAACTCACATTACTCTCTATTTACTAACTTCTCTCAGGAGTCACTGGCGGAGAGAAGAGACGCTGCAGCCAAGAGAGACGTGCTGCACCGAGTCACATCAACACACGCCGCTCTGCACAAGGTCGAGGAGCGGCTCAGATTAGTGTTTTACTCAGGTAACACAAAGAGCAGAGTTGCTTTGCTCCAGTGTGAACTCAACTTCCACTGCTAAAGCAAAACGAGCAGGTGACGGTGACCGTGCCGGACGAACACACAGGTGCTGCAGAGACGTTCAGGTGTGCGTTAAACAAGAGGCACGGAGGATGAACCGCGGTGTGAGGTATGAACCTGCAGCCTCTCTCTCTCACTTATTCAGTAATAATAAACACAAGGCTAGATTTCTCTTTGGCACCGTCGGCGGTCGGTCCCAAAAATAGCTGCTCATCCTGTTTTTTATGAATCTATTTATTATTTTTTTGTTGGCAAACTGAAGAAAATCAAACAGAAAGTCTCTGTTTCTGCAACAACAAGCTGCTCTCCCTCCTCACTCCTCCACATAAGAACAAGAAAAGGTGTTAAAACAATATAAACTAAATACAATAATAATAGAAATAAATAAATAAATAAATGTTGAAAACAATAGAACCCTGTATATGATAAACACTGCGTGTATGCCTGCACGGACACAGATACACACACACACACACACACACACATATATATATATGCAATGTGCAATGTTACATTTTTTCTACGTCCCAACAGGCGCACAGGAAATGACCTCAGAACCGCCGTAGGCCTCGTGCTCGTACACGTGCGCACGCTCGTGCTCGTACACGTGCAAACGTGCTTTACTAAAGCCCACCTCTCCCAAACGGGCCGTGGACGGCAAGCGTGCCGCTCCTAGACGTGGTACGGTTGCACTCACACTGGTCAAAGGAACCAGACTTTAGCTGTGAAACGTGCTGGGGCACGGGACGGAGGAACAGTGGGAGTGCGCCCATAATATAAGGGCGTCCCCTTATGGGACGGACTGGAAAAAAAGAGATGAATGTGTTTCAATAACGTTTACGGTTAGTCTTACTAGAACCTTTTCTTTGTACCAGGCTTTAAATGGGTTTAATTATGGAAAATGGAAATGCACTGATGGCAGTTGACATCTACAGACCCTCTAATCTAATCTAATCATTCACACCACACACACACACAGAATTTGGGGTTCAGCGTCTCGCCCAAGGACACTCCGGCCGGGGATCAACCCACCGATCTCTTAAATGGAGGACAACCCGCTCTACCTCTGAGCCACTGTGAAAACGGCCTGTTTAACATGGGGGTCAATGAGAAACTGCTCTGTTATGAAACCTGCCCCTAGTGGACACTCGGAGAACTGACGCTGACGGAGCTTCCTGATTGGATCAAACAGGAAGTCTATGTGGGCGGGGCTTAGATCAAACAGGAAGTTGCTGTATTTGGGGGCTTGGGTTTTTCAAAACCGATGGGAAATCACTCGTTAAAGACCACGCTATCTGCAGGAACCGTCCTGCGAAGGTAAAATACGGCGACGCGTCAAACGTGCACAGCCACCTCGTCTACCATCGTCCCAAACTCGTATCGGAGGAGGAAACGGCTCATGTTAGTGCGTCTGGAGGTCAGTCTACACTCCTTCCCTCCTTCCAAGGGCTGCAACTGACGCTTCTGGAGCTTCCTGATTGGATCAAACAGGAAGTCTGAGATGATGCCGATAACGTAACGATGTGTAAACTCCAACCCTATAAAGTGTTTTTGTGTTGACACGTTATTGATTTTTAAATGATTTTTGCAGAGGTTGGTGTTTTTTTGCACCCTGCTCCAGACGTCTTCCTTCATTTCATCATATTAGCCACGATGAAAAGGCGTGTGTGTCTCTGTGTGTGTGTGTGTGTGTGTGTGTGTGTGTGTGTGTGTGTGTGTGTGTGTGTGAACCCTGCAGCACGTCCCTCTGATGACAGGCTGCAGACACACACGTCCTTCAGATGGTGACGGGGATTTTGTCCGCTGGCATTCAAGCCTCGAACACAGCGGAGGCCAGAAAACAGACAGATAATCCTTCTAGATCCAGATCTGTGTGAGTAAACACACACGAACCAACCAACACCACGAACGGTCTGCGGGGGAAGAACGACAAGCGCTCCAACTCCTCAGTCATTTACCTCATCCTAATAAGTTAAGAGGGAAAAAGGTGTCGGTTTAAAGTCTATTTTTACTCAGAGTATGACCCAGATGGGTTCTGTGCTCCTTCATCTGTGTAACGACTCTTTTCCCTCAAGCTCTCATTCGTTTCTTGCTTTTCTGTACAAGAACCTGTGAATTAGATACTGCGACATATCGTAATTCCTCTTGCGACACGTTCTTGATACGTTGGCGTCAAATATTTCATCACAACACGCAGGTGATCTGTTTTACTGTTTCCACTATTTCATGTCTCCTGTTTTGGCGCTCATCAAATGAATGAGAATGTAAAGTGGGCGGAAATTAAACTGCGGTGAAGACGACCTGATGAATAGCGGTGAAACGGCGCGCAAACGTCAAGTCAGAAGTCTGGGCCCATCGGTTTTTAACCACAGACTGTTTAACAACAAACGTAGCGTCTCCGTCAGGTCCGTTCTCTAACTTGATCCAGTCGTCCTCGCCTACGGGAGTCTCCATCTTGTCAGACTTTGACTCCGCCTCTTTTCCTCTGACCAAAAAAGGGCATGTATGTGATGTATGACAGAGGCTAGCTGTCACTCAAGAGGCCACGCCCCTAATTGTTCATGTCTCTGTGTTTGGGGGCTTGGGTTTTCAAATCCGTTGGGAAATCCCTCGTTAAAGACCACGCAATCATATCTTGATGTATTGTATCCTCAGTGTTTCTCAAATCATGTCTTTGCTAAGCTGCATGCAGACAGGTCTCCAGATCGCTTCAGCACATATTCAGTCACATCAAGGCACCGTACACACACAAGGACATCACAGTAACAATAACACACTACCCAATTTATGACCCCAGTGGATGTTATCAGTGTTATACGACCACCAAATGTCACCATTTGCAAAAACCCTCATGTGACTCCTCTCCGCACTCATCCACAGCTCGACTGTTGTGTTAATCCACACACAGAAACCAAGGATTTACATCATAGACTAAGAAACACTCACAAAGAAAGAAGGAAAACCCTGTTATTTCCCACATATATTCAATTTCTTGCAGTTTATATAAATGATAGCAGATATCGTATACAACCACACGCTCACAGTATGATACCTACAAAACAAGCAACTAACAGCAGTGGGCAGCTGCCTCTCTGAGCTCCAGACAGACGTACAGACACGGGGACAGTCCCACGTCTTCTTTTGTCTCCAGTGGAAACATACCAGGGCACGCGGGTCTGCTTCCTTTGTTGGCTCGGAGGCAGAGAACATTGTCTCCCATCCAGGAGAATATTGGTTTGATTAGATTTAGGAAACGCAGCTTTGAGCTCCTGGAGAGCTGCAGCACAGAGGCAGCGTTTGAAGCCCTGCATCCTCACACACACGCCTGGAACTGAAGAACGGGAATATCATGAACAAACGGTACTGTACGTTTGTACGAGTGCTGTCTGTCCGTCTGTCTATTCTTGTCTTTTTTAAGTGCTTATCTTTTTATCTTTATATTGAAAATGAGCACGAATCAAAGGCACAGACAGAAAAAGAGCATGTCAGAACGTGACGTTGCTTCCACTCACAGCGGCAGCAGCTCAGTCCATAGGTGACTTGGCCGGGGACCGGAGGGTGGCCGGTTTGAGTCCCTGTGTGGACCATGAATGGTGGCTGGAGAGGTGCCAGTTCATCTCATGGGCACTGCCGAGGTGCTGTTGAGCAAGGTACCCGACCCCAAACTGCTCGGGGCGCAGGTCCATTGGCAGCCCCCTCGCTCTGACATCTTTCCATTAATTGCATGTATATAGGTCCTGTTTGTGTGTGTGTGAGTGTGTGTGTGTGTGTAACAAGAATAGATTGAATAGATTGAATTGAATTGAAAGGAATTCTTCTTCTTCATCTTCTTCTTTCTTGAGAACCTCTCCAACTCTGGAGGGGGGGACAAGGACCCTAAAGCACGGGGTACGGGACGGAGGCACAGTGGGAGGGCGCCCTAAATGTCTCCAGTGCCTGTGTGTCTGTGTCACAGACCCAGGAGCTGTCCACTGACCGTGGTGCTGAAACCTGAGCTGTTTCCCCCTGCATGTGTCTCCCATGTGTGTTTGTTGGTCCGGAGCAGGTAGACGCGGTTCGACCCCAGCTGCAGCGAGTTACACTGATCACCTCCCTGAGTATAAGAAGCCGGAGGTGACACACATTCGGCGCCGGACCGCTGTTCTCATTTACGTGGTAACTTCTCGTCGGTTGGCTCCCGTTTCTCGTTCTAGTGCATTTTTGCTTTGTGTTGTTTGTTACTAATCATTGTTTCTTTGTTCTTTCCCTCCGTAGTTTCCCGAGATCCCGTTCCCTCATCCAGATCCCCGACTGTTCGTCTGTTCCCCGTACCTTTATTCCCCTCGACCGTCTCGTCCGTGTTGTACTTTTCCCCTGTAACTGGTTCCCTCCTTGTCTGCATTTGGGTCCGGTTCCTTCGTGTTGTTCCCGTTGTTCCGTTCATGACAATCATAAAGCATGTTACACTTTATTGTCACTAATGTAAATGTGTATTTGAACTACATCCTGTGATATATGGAGCGATGTATAGTTTCCGTACACTAAAACAATAACACTGAAAAGCAACAGCAGCAGGACTGAGGTCATGCAACCAAGCCAGACCAGATCTAAATGTACCAGCGTATCAGCAAAGCCCGACCCGTTGAACCCAGCACAACGAGACTCGTACCGTCCAATAACAGTCCAACACACACAGCAGGCACGTGTTGGGTGGTGTCATGGTCAAGGGCTCGGAGCGCACAGCTTAAACAAAAGAGAAGTGAATCACAGACAATTCTATTAGTAAAGACAATAGAGACACAAAGCATTTGTTCTCCAGCTTCATTGAATCTCCTTTGTCTGTAAGAGGTTTAGACGCCGGCCTGATCCGTCGATACCAGGAGCCGTGTCAGCTGAGACATTCAGCATGTGACACACTCTGATTGATTTATCCAAGGACTGCTAAGTGCGACGCTGAGTGTTCAGAGGAAGCTCTCATCATATTCCAGCGTTCATCTATATTTGAATATTGACAGAAGAGTCACAGAAGAGACGGTGTTTTCTCTTTACAGCCCTTTGTCCTGAAACAAGCTCTCAACAAGTGAAACTAGACGTAAACTCGTGCAGAGGAGTTTTTGGTGTGCATCCATTTTTCCCCACAGTTCACAGCTTTTCTCTGGGAGTGTCAAAGCATTCTGGGAAATGTAGGAGGTAAATTAGATGAAACTGCAGGTGGGAAGTGTTTGTTTGTTCACAGAACTGACATGAAAGCGTATCAGATGTGTTAGTGTGCATTACAATCTGGGGCTGAGGGGTGAGGAGCTACACAACACCACCAAAGAGCCGGCTGAGGAGGCAGAGAAGGCGAGCGTCTGACGTTGGCGGGACAGGGTGTGGGGAGTGAGCAACTCCTGAGGAAAGCTAGCTGCGGGGGGGGGACTGGGAGACGTTTCTGTTCACTGCCCCGCCACCAGGAGATGTTCTGGGTTAAGGGGCGAAACATCGGTGAATGGTGGTCCCCAGCTGATGACCCAGCAGCTAGCGTAAAGGGCACGGGTGGAGGTGTGGCAGGCCTTGATCCTAGCAGGTGAAGACACCTACCTGTTCAAACAATCTGGCCAATCGCACGTAAAACAACGTACAACAAATTACAAAGTGCCGGATGACACAACACGCGATGGACTTGGTAATACGTGCAGCCCTTGGAAGGAAGCTCAGCTTGAGTGTAGACTGACCTCCAGACGTACTAACATGAGCCGCTTCCTCCTCCGATATGAGTTTGGGACGATGGTGAACGAGGTGGCTGTGCGTGTTTGACGCGTCGCCTTATTGTACCTTCGCAAGCGATCCCCTGATTCACGATCTCCGTCTTTATTTATATCTTAAGATTCTACAAATGATTTCTATCTCATCTCTGAACTAAATGGCAGAAGAGTCAAAAAGTGTGAGACGAAAATAAGACTTTTGAATTTATTCTCAGAGTTTTTAACGAGGTCCAGGTCCATCTCATCTCATCTTCAGCCTCTGATCCAGGATCAGGTCTCAGGGGCAGCAGCTCCAGCAGGGGACCCCAAACTTCCCTTTCCCGGGCCACATTAACCAGCTCTAACTGGGGGATCCTGAGGCGTTCCCAGGCCAGTGTGGAGATCTAATCTCTCCACCTGGTCCTGGGTCTTCCCCGAGGCCTCCTCCCAGCTGGACGTGCCTGGAACACCTCCCTAGGGAGGCGCCCAGGGTTCATCCAGACCAGATGATCCTGAACCACCTCAACTGGCTCCTTTCAACGCAAAGGAGCAGCGGCTCTACTCCGAGTTCCTCACGGATGCTGAACTTCTCACCCTCCAGGTCCAAGCGTGTGAAATGTGTTTCCTCAGGAGGGGGTTTGGAGTCTCCCTTAGAGAGAGGGGGAGAAGTTCAGCATCCGTGAGGAACTCGGAGTAGAGCCACTGCTCCTTTGCGTTGAAAGGAGCCAGTTGCAGCACTGAGGATTCGACCCTGATTGAATGAAAATGCATGACCCCATCGACTGCAGCTGCTACTGCAGCTGCTGAAGTATTCTCTCTTCCTCTTGTCTGCACATAAAAAATAAGAAAGGTGCTGAGCTGAATGCTTCCTCTTCACGTCCGCGCTCAGTTCTTGGCAGTAGCACCAGGACGCTGTCTGTGTTCTTC
>NC_139834.1:1251462-1403962 GCF_963691815.1 Echiichthys vipera
TAGACCCTCAGACGCTGAAACTCTCCCCTGATGACATCGACATGAAGATGCAGAAGAAGATCCGCGGGATCAAAACGTCAGAATCAGCTCAGGGTCAAAACTTCCCACACACACTTTGTGTTGTTGCAATCATCCGTCATCACATAAAAGATGTTAATCCAACTTTTATAGAGCAAAGAAATCTCAGCAACGCAATAAAACCACAACCACAAAGAAGCTCTTCTGATTCAACCACTTCAAACCAGATAAAAAGGAGTTTGACAGGGAATTAAAACACACACACACCACACACACACACACACACACACACACACACACACGGTAGGACAGTAGTAAAAGAGGGTTACGTACTGAATCTCTGAGGCTCCATTTCCATGCTGCTCGCTGCCGAGTCGCTAAAGCAACTGACACCAGAGAGACGGAGAGCGGAGTAATACGCTGCCGAGCTCTCACTCCCCCCAACCCCTGTCTCCCGTCTGAGGATGCCTCTGCAGGATGCTGCCAACCTCTCTCTCTCTCTCTCTCTCTCCCTCTCTCTCTCTCTCTCTCTCTCTCTCTCTCATCTCTCTCTCTCCCTCTCTCTCTCTCTCTCCCTCTCTCTCGGTTGCCATGCACACCAGATGTGTACAGACGGTCTTCTGCATGTGTAGTTGTAGCATCACACGACAGATTCTGGTTCACTGTAACGTCGTCCTAAATGACCTCCTTCTTCTTCTTCTTCTTCTTCTTCTTCTTCTTCTTCTTCTATGCCCTGTGCGTCTTTACTCAACTTTAGCGTTACACAAAGTGTCCAAACGTCCTGTCGTTGAGCTGGAGTCTCAAGATTGGACCTCTTCACATTCACTGGAGTTCTGGACGGGAGGATGTGATAAAACTAAAATGCAACGTTCTCTTCCCATGAGGCACTGGAATAATTATTAGGCAATTATGGAAACAGCACGTTTTTAAAACTCATCTGCAGCTGCAATAACATCTATGGGCGCACTCAAGCTGTCCTTCCGTCCCGTGCCCCGTGCTTTAGGGTCCTTGTCCCCCCCTCCAGGCCCGTTTGTACTCTCACTACTTGGGCCTCGGAGAATGCTTCTTGCTGCCTATACGTCATCACGCCGTAACACGTCACACGCATTGATGACGTCATGGCGATGCGTGGCTTTGTTTCCAGATCTTTCCGTAGACCTCGGAGTTTTTGTGCGTCTTGTCGACTGTTTTTGAATCTTTTCATCGACCAAAATCTGCAGTAAACACTCCACCTCCGCATCACACCAACGTGAACCTTTCACCGCCATTGTTTGAAATGTCCGCGCATGGTCCCTCCTTCTTTTTTCTACGTCCCAACAGGCGCACAGGAAATGACCTCAGAACCGCCGTAGACCTCGTGCTCGTACACGTGCGCACGCTCGTGCTCGTACACGTGCAAACGTGCTTTACTAAAGCCCACCTCTCCCAAACGGGCCGTGGACGGCAAGCGTGCCACTCCTAGACGCGGTACGGTTGCACTCACACTGGTCAAAGGAACCAGACTTTAGCCGTGAAACGTGCTGGGGCACGGTACGGAGGTACAGTGGGAGTGCGCCCTATATCACTGTTGAAGACAACGCCACAGTGGTTAGGACATATTTTAACACCTGAGCCTGTAAATGAGAGTCAGACAGAGACGGAGTAAGAAGAGGAAGAGATGAAAGAGAAAGAAAAGAATAATGAGGAAGACCAACAGCACGAAGCCCAGCTAGAGTCCACTAGAGGCTGTAATGATCGTTATAACCCACAATATAAAAGTGTGGGAAAGAATAAAGAACAGAGTGATCAGGATTCTCCTCTCAGACCGGGTCCACACTGTGGCCCTCCTGATGTGGGCCGAGCTAATCAGGGTCAGGGCCGGTCTATCAGGAGAAGAGAGCGACACATGAGGCCGCGTCAACACATGAGGCCGCGCCCCCGAGTCGGTGCAAACAAACTGCCGGCTCTGACTGGAGCTAAATCCAAACCCCGCCGTAATCTGTCCTGGTTTCAACTGTTTCACGTGAACGGCCTGGAAACCTGCTGCGATCACCGACGTGAGTCAGGCAGACGGACATAGGAGAAGTGGGTAAAGGGGACACACACACAAACACACACACACACACACACACACACACACACACACACACACACACACACACACACACACACACACACACACACACACACACACACACACACACACACACACACACACACACACACACAACACACAGCATCTCTCTGACATCATTCTATCAGGAAAGATGGAAATATTACTCGTATTTCCTCAAATGTAATTGAATTTATTTTTACGAACTCCTGTTTTTTCGTATTAGCACTTTCAAAACACTGAGGTCACCCCCCCCCCCCCCCCCAGGCGAGGGGGCGTGGCCTTTTCACGTGACGTGGGGTTGCGTTCTTCGATAACACCGTGCGGTTCCAGCCCGCGCTCTGGTTCTCTCCATCCTCGCAGCACCGCGTTCCTGTTCCTGGCCTCGGCCCTGTTACTAACAGATGTTTACACCGTTAACACCTCACACTCATCACAGATGCACTCAACCATCTGCTGACACAATAACACCGACCGACCGACTGTACGTAGCGTTGCATCACTGAACATATGTATTGCCCACTGGGCGCCCCGTACAGACACAGGAAAGGTGCAGTCAAGGCACAACAGCCAGATGGGGAAGTAAAAGCAGGACATGGGGTTGAATTGGAGTTTGAACCGGTTGATAAAGGGAAATAAGTGAGTTATGAACGTACGTACAGCTGCACATCAAGGCAGGTCAGTGCACCTAACAGCTAATCAGTGTATGATCCTACTTCTGCATCACTTGAATATCCACTAAGGACCTTTTATCGTATTCATAGGAAACATTTCTTATTGTGAATTTGTCCTGAAAGATCTAAATTTAAATGTTTCTTCTGAATTTGTTGTCGCTCCGTCGAGTGTGAAATAGTGAGAATCAAACGCTGCACTGAAGCAACATAAACTCAGTTATGTTGTGTTGTGAGATGAGAGAGCACACAGGCGTGTATACACACACACTCTTAGGGTGCTGGGGTATGAAATGACAGTGTTTCCATGGCAGGATGTCACACAGACCTGAAAACAGAGCTTTTTCTCCCCCGATGCTCCAATTAAACCATTTCCCTGCCTGATTCAGTTTCCTGTGATTTTTTTCAACAAACACCTGCAGGTTCCCAGAGCGAGCAGCTTCAAGCTGCAGTCGGGAAGTCTGGCAGATGGAGTCAACTCAAATTTTGAATGTTTTCAACTCTCACGCCCCTCCCCCTTTACCACCTCCCTCCTCCCTCCCTCCCATCGAGTGCTCGTCAGTGCACGTGCACCAGATTCCTGTGAACGCGCCCGTGTCTTCTCTCTCTCTTGATAAACAGCACGGAGTACACGCTACCTGGAGGTAGACTGGCTAACTTACTCATAGATAGCAACTGCTAACGTCATTTAGTGTATGCTAGCTTGGGGCGTGTGTCTGTGATATTGTTATATGATCGAGGGGGGAGGGGGGGATCTGCAATGTGTGCACAAACTGTGAACTGTGCTGAGTGGACAGGATGATACGGGCGAAACAAACAGCTTCTAAGTGCACGTAGAGAACCAGATGATTTCTGTTCTATCAGCATCAGGAAAGGCATTGTCCGCAGGGCCAGCTGGAGTAAATCTAGCTTGAGGTGACTTTACTGCAGACGGAGTATGCAGTGATATGGACACATAAACAAGCAGACCCATACAACATCAGACTTGTTTGGTGACGGCTCCCCTCCTGTTAATGATTGAGCTCATGAGCTCTACACTCGAGCAGTCCGATCGAGCCGCAGGAAGAGGCTCTGAAGCCTATCTGCACACCTCGAGGGTTGTCCAGAAGCCAATGAGCCGCCACTGTTCAGTCAATAACACTCTGCTGGCATCAGAGCAGACGGACTGATGCAGGACCGCCGAGAGACCAGTGTAGAGCTGTATGATGAACAGCGGGGGAGCGTAACTATGTTCCCCAGTCTCATACAAACCAATGTTCCCCACTTTTCACAGAAAGCAGAATGCTTCTTGCTGCCTATACGTCATCACGCCGTAACACGTCACACGCATTGATGACGTCATGGCGATGGGTGGCTTTGTTTCCAGATCTTTCCGTAGACCTCGGAGTTTTTGTGCGTCTTGTCGACTGTTTTTGAATCTTTTCATCGACCAAATCTGCAGTAAACACTCCACCTCCGCATCACACCAACGTGAACCTTTCACCACCATTGTTTGAAATGTCCGCGCATGGTCCCTCCTTCTTTTTTCTACGTCCCAACAGGCGCACAGGAAATGACCTCAGAACCGCCGTAGGCCTCGTGCTCGTACACGTGCGCACGCTCGTGCTCGTACACGTGCAAACGTGCTTTACTAAAGCCCACCTCTCCCAAACGGGCCGTGGACGGCAAGCGTGCCGCTCCTAGACGTGGTACGGTTGCACTCACACTGGTCAAAGGAGCCAGACTTTAGCCGTGAAGCACAGGGTTAGTGCGCCCTTAGTGTCGCTGCCTGCAGACACCATGCTCGCGCTCACCTACGCCTACTCCGCTACGGCCAAAGCCCCACCTGCTGCGACAGCTGCCACCACAGCTTTACTGCCTCTCCTCTTGTCTGGCAGCCTCCATGCTCTGATTCCACCTTTGTTGAAGCAGGACTTTCCTCTAATTCATCTCATCCCGAGGTAAATATCAACCCTTTCTTAAAATCAACAAGCTGAAGAGATGTACGTAGGGTCATGGTGGATGGCTTTCTATCTTTCTTTTCAAATGTTTTCCCAGCTTTGTTTAAGCTGCACTTCATGTATCCCCTAAATTGGCTTAGATGCAGTGCAGTGGGCCGGAGGGGACACGGATTAGGTCTTGGTTAGCTTCAGCTCCGATTGAGCGGCCAGATGTAACCTGAGTGAGCGCGGAGGGTGGAGAACTGCATTAAGACATTGATTTATTCATTGGAGTGGGGAGGGGGCTTTTCTGGCTCAGGTCCACACACACACACACACACACATTCCTTTTGAGGATGAAAACTCATTTTCAGCTGCACTCATCAGGTGTCATCAGGTTTCCCTTCATTATCATTCGCTTGTATTCGTCCTCACTAATAGTTCTGCGCGCTCCTTTCTGCACAGACTCTCCCTGGCAACGTCTTTGCTCAGGTTCGCCTTGTTTCACTTGCTCCCGCAGATGAAGGTCGAGGCTGCAGGATTGTTTTCAGTTCCTTCTGATATCTTTCTCTCTGGCGTTCTGTCCTCATTGCCACTGTTTCTCTGTACATCTGACGTTTGGAAAGGAAAAGGACGACTGTGGCTAACTGTTCCAAGATGCTGGATTACACCTACCTACCATCTAATGCCCACCCCTGAGGGCAATTCAGGTCCTGGAGAGCCGCTGTCCTGCATGTTTTAGGTTCCTCCCTACCCTAACACACCTGAGTGTGACTCAGATCATGAGACTCAGGTGTGTTGGAGCAGAGAGAAACCTGAAACATGCAGGACAGGACATGCCACCCCTGGATTAGATGGTAGGTAGGTGAAAGGTAGCTAGTCTAACCATTCACACCACATTCAAACAGCAATTTGAGGTTGGGGTCCCCGCGAACACTTTGACATGCAAACTGGAGGAGCTGGGAATCAAACCACTGATTGAACGAATGAAGGATGACCCGCTCTCCCTCTGAGCCACAGCTGATCCTAACCCATCTAACCTCGCTGTCTCACGCGTAGAGCTAAGGAGCAGCGGGGGCCGAGCCTTCGCTGTCACAGCCGCCAAACTGTGGATCAGAAAACCCCCGCAGTGACACGTGGAAGCTCCGCCTTGGCAACGACCCGGGCGTGGAGATGTGGCGTTCCCGTTGACTCTCTCTCTCTGCAGCTCGTTGTTCAAACACCCGTTTGTGAACTTGTTCCTCTACTGTGGCCGTCGAGCTTTAAGGGCGCACTCCCACTGTTCCTCCGTACCGTGCCCCAGCACGTTTCACAGCTAAAGTCTGGTTCCTTTGACCAGAGTGAGTGCAACCGTACCACATCTGGGAGCGGCACGCTTGCCGTCCACGGCCCGTTTGGGAGAGGTGGGCTTTAGTAAAGCACGTTTGCACGTGTACGAGCACGAGCGTGCACACGTGTACGAGCACGAGGCCTACGGCGGTTCTGAGGTCATTTCCTGTGCGCCTGTTGGGACGTAGAAAAAAGAAGGAGGGACCATGCGCGGACATTTCAAACAATGGCGGTGAAAGGTTCAGGTTGGTGTGATGCGGAGGTGGAGTGTTTACTGCAGATTTGGTCGATGAAAAGATTCAAAAACAGTCGACAAGACGCACAAAAACTCCGAGGTCTACGGAAAGATCTGGAAACAAAGCCACGCATCGCCATGACGTCATCAATGCGTGTGACGTGTTACGGCGTGATGACGTATAGGCAGCAAGAAGCATTCTCCGAGGCCCAGGTAGTGTGAGTACAAACGGGCCTGGAGGGGGGGACAAGGACCCTAAAGCACGGCGCACGGGACGGAGGCACAGTGGGAGGGCGCCCTGAGGCATCTGCTATTTGTGTTTTCTTCAGTGCAGTTCGAGTTGAAGTGAAGTTTCTCTCTCACTCCAAACTTTCTTCCTGCTGCTCCGTCTCCGTGTGCAGCTGCAGGTTTCTCTGCTCGCAGCTTGTGATCTGCAGAATCTGATTCTCTCTTCGGGGCGTTTGTGTTCAGTCGTCCTCAGTTGTTTTTATAAGTTCATGTTTAAATGTTGGATGTTCAGTGGAACAGCAGACACACACACACACGCCCAGAGCGCGCCCTCCCACGGCTGTCAGGGAGGAAATAACGAACACGTGAACTCATATATTGTAATATATAAGTCGCCCTGTGTGACTTAAGGTCCAGGAAATACATTATTAATCATTTTATCTCCAGTGCACAGAGAGACGCTTCACTTCGCTTCAACATCTCTAAAGCTCACAGTTCTTTAAAAAAATGATATCACCCTGCAAGAGAATGTCATGCACTCTTTCGCTTTGTGCATCGTGTGTACATATACTCACACACACACACACACACACACACACACACACACACACACACACACACACACACACACACTCCAGCCGAGGCTTGGTTGCATCCAGTAACCAAGGACTGATAAAGGCGCCGGTGCAGCTGAGGACAGGTCCCTCCTCTCTGCTCCAGTTAGAGCTGCTGCCTCTCCCCTCCAGCTCCAGAGAACGCTGCAGACATCTCCTCCTCTCTCCACCTCTCTCCTCCTCTCTCCACCTCTCTCCACCTCTCTCCACCTCTCTCCATCTCTCTCCTCCTCTCTCTCCTCCTCTCCTCCTCTCCTCCTCTCTCCACCTCTCTCCTCCTCTCTCCTCCTCTCTCTACCTCTCTCCACCTCTCTCCTCCTCTCTCCACCTCTCTCCTCCTCTCTCCACCTCTCTCCTCCTCTCCTCCTCTCTCTCCACCTCTCTCCACCTCTCTCCTCCTCTCTCCACCTCTCTCCACCTCTCTCCTCCTCTCCTCCTCTCTCCACCTCTCTCCACCTCTCTCCTCCTCTCTCCTCCTCTCCTCCTCTCTCCACCTCTCTCACTCTCTCTCCACCTCTCTCCACCTCTCTCCACGTCTCTCCTCCTCTCTCCTCCTCTCTCCACCTCTCTCACTCTCTCTCCACCTCTCTCCACCTCTCTCCACGTCTCTCCACGTCTCTCCTCCTCTCTCCTCCTCTCACCCTCTCTCTCCACCTCTCTCCACCTCTCTCCACGTCTCTCCTCCTCTCTCCTCCTCTCTCCACCTCTCTCCTCCTCTCTCCTCCTCTCCTCCTCTCTCCACCTCTCTCCTCCTCTCACCCTCTCTCTCCACCTCTCTCTCCTCCTCTCTCTCCACGTCTGTCCTCCTCTCTCCACCTCTCTCCACGTCTCTCCTCCTCTCTCCACCTCTCTCCTCCTCTCTCCTCCTCTCTCCTCCTCTCTCTACCTCTCTCTCCACCCCTCTCCTCCTCTCTCCTCCTCTCTCCTCCTCTCTCCACCTCTCTCCTCCTCTCTCCTCCTCTCTCACTCTCCTGTTATTCTCTTGTTGTTCTATATTTCATGTCTGACCGTGCTTTAGTCCTTTTGCCATCTGTTTATTAAAGGATCCCCATTAGCCTAAGCCATAGAGATTCTCCCTGGGCTCCTTATTCCAACAACCTGACAGTAAAAATACATTTACACAATAGCTTACAGTGCATTTAACATGTGAAATGCATAAATAAAAACAACAGCTTTAACCATAAACCGTGAGTAAACCACTGAAAAAGTGCATCTACACCCTCTTTTTTTTAAGGATATTTTACTTTTGTGGTAATTCGTTCCAAATATGAGTTCTTGCAAATATTA
Organism: Echiichthys vipera; assembly: GCF_963691815.1. Classification (NCBI taxonomy): domain Eukaryota; kingdom Metazoa; phylum Chordata; class Actinopteri; order Perciformes; family Trachinidae; genus Echiichthys; species Echiichthys vipera. The sequence goes on from NC_139834.1 coordinate 1,259,856, forward strand.
GTTCTTGCAAATATTAGTTCTTGCATGCAATTTTATTTATAATATCAAATCATAACAGCAGTTATCTCAGGACACTTTACAGAGCAGGTAAAAACCAAACACTCTATGACTTATTCATGATTTACAGAGACCCAACAATTCCCCCGTAGAGTACGGTGGTGATGAAAACCTTCACTATAACAGACAGGAACGTCAGACAGACCCAGCTCTGTGGAGGACGCACATCTGTCTTGACCATGCTCTTGCATGAGTGTGCACAGTATCACTCTTACCTGCCTTCCTGTTATCATGTTTCTGCACAGAATTACAAAAAAATGTTCTCTCAGGGACTCAGGTCTGTGCGTTTCTCACTGCGCTGCTTAAAAATGTCCCACTGTTGAAGGCCGGCCCCTTTCCCACATGGAGCCACGGTCGGCTGGACTCCAGTACACGTGCGCACGCTCGTGCTCGTACACGTGCAAACGTGCTTTACTAAAGCCCACCTCTCCCAAACGGGCCGTGGACGGCAAGCGTGCCGCTCCTAGACGTGGTACGGTTGCACTCACACTGGTCAAAGGAACCAGACTTTAGCTGTGGAACCTGTTTGGGCACAGAGGGACAGTGGGAGTGCGCTCTTTATTTAATTCCTGACAACACTGTTCTGGATTACACTGGTGACCCGTCACTCCTCAGGGACTTCAAACCACATTGTGGAGTTTGGATCTTACCTTAAACACTTTAAACCCACAAAACACATGAAGACACAATCATTTGCTCCTCTGGTAGAATTTGCCCGCAGCCTTTGACGCTGCGTGCAGGTTAGAGCCCGGTCACCCTGTGCCTCATCATACATGCTCTTTAATATTGCATGATATCATCTTCATTATCCCCCAGTATCCGCTCACACCTCGCCACCACTCGCTCCACGTTACGCACATAAAGATATTCTGTGTGCTGTATAATTCATTGGTACCGTGTGTGACAGTTGGTAAATGGCAATGAGCGAGCCAGAGGTGCTATCGCTGCTAATTGCTTTGGAAAGATAATGAGAGTCAATGTAAGGAGAGCCCTCCTTTGGGGGTGTATTTAAGTGTGCACACACACACACACACACACACACACACACACACACACACACACACACACAGGTCATGAGGGGATAATCTTAATGTGGCCCTGCGCGCTGACTCCAGAGAACCAGTTCAAACGTGTGTAACACGTATTCACAAAGACACATTAATACAAATATCTGCACAGTCAAAGGGCGCAAACACAACTCTCTTCATGCAGCGGTGAAAGGTGCGATGGCAGGATATTAACTTTTAAGAAGCGTTAAATACATTTTATCGTTGCATTTTGGTTTTTAAAAGTGAAAGTCTGGTGTAAAAATCATCCCAGGCGCTTTTTTTGGCAAATACACCCAGAAAATAATCCTTCAAGACCATTTTTCATCGTGTACGAACTAACGGAGAAAGCCGGGAGAGATGCTAACAGCCAGATGTGGCTAACAGTGGTTAGCTTGAGGCGGTGAAGGCATTCAAAGGTCTTTTTTAACCACTAATGCTGCTGAAAATAACATCAAACCTCTGCAGCAGCATGAGAAGAGTCCCTACACACACAACAAAGCAGCAACAGCGTCGTTAGTGAAGCCAGAGTTTATTAAAGAGTGTTTTAAAGACTTACCTACTGGCCCCTGTACCAGCTCCTCTCATAGTAAACAGACACGGTGATCCCTCTGCCTGAGCGTCTCCGTCTGCGTCTCTGTGCCAGATCCAGAACAATAATCCACCGGTGTATCAGAGCAGCTCATCGTCCCTCAGTGGAGCCGATGAAAAGGTTTCTGGGTCGTCAGCTTTCATTTTTGTTTCACAGCCGAACACGAACCGTTCTGTGTCTCTTCACTTCAAGCTGCAGGCGAGTCGTCTTTCCCCGTGCGTCTTAAGGCAACAACAGCAACACGCCCCCTGACCCCTGACCCCTGACCCCTGGACCCTGAGATCTGCGTAATGTCTCAGTGCTGCAGGAACGATGCTGTCTGGGACTTTTCCAAACCTTTTACCACCTATTATGAACTCATATTTCATTAAAACTGCCACAAACCACTGGAACAAAGCACCAATGTTCTCCTTCCACTGTAATGGACTTTACTATGAGAGGAGCTGGTACAGGGGCCAGTAGGTAAGTCTTTAAAACACTCTTTAATAAACTCTGGCTTCACTAACTACGCTGCTGCTGCTTTGTTGTGTGTGTAGGGACTCTTCTCATGCTGCTGCAGAGGTTTGCTGTTATTTTCAGCAGCATTAGTGGTTAAAAAAGACCTTTGAATGCCTTCACCGTGCTGCCCCGAGCTAATCACTGTTAGCCATGTCCGGCTGTTAGCGACTCTCTAGATCGGGGTGCCCAGTCCTGCTCCTAGAGGGCCCCTGTCCTGCATGTTTTAGGTTTCTCTCTCTGCTCTAACACACCTGAGTCTAACGATGTGCTCGTTATCAAGCATCTGAAGCTCGTCACAGGTTTGAAACTCGTTAGACTCAAGTGTGTCGGAGCAGAGAGAGACCTAAAACCTGCAGGACAGGGGCCCTCTAGGAGCAGGACCGGGGCCCTCCAGGAGCAGGACCGGGGCCCTCCAGGAGCAGGACAGGGGCCCTCCAGGAGCAGGACAGGGGCCCTCCAGGAGCCCTGCTCCAGAAAATCTCCATTAATAGTTGAAACACGAGAAGAATTGTCTCAATGGCTCATTTAATGTGTATTAAACGATGCTTTTACACTGGAAATTAAACTTTAATGTATTGAATTAATATGATGCATTCTCCAAATCAATGATTTCCAGTCCTTTAAGCCTGTAACCTTTAAAGATGATCAGTGTTTACGGGCACGGCTGGGTTAAACCACCGCAGACACACAGGCTCGGCTGATACCTGACAGAGCATGTTATTATATTTAATGCCATAAAGCAGCGGCGGCCATTAGAGGACCTCGACAGTGAAAGGGCAATTTTGGTATATATATAAACCTGGAACCAATTTCCCCGTGTGTGTGTGTCTGAGTGACTAACAGGGACAGCATTTTGGAAAACTGGGTCAGAACTGAGCGAGAGCGCTGCAGCCAAGAACCGTGCTGCAACGTGACCCAACGGGGCGACTGCGCAGTGTCAAATACACGTCTACTGAAAGCGTTTGGTCTCCTCACTGACAGGTTCGTGTTGTTATCATACGTGTCCCTCTGAAATCTCTTGAGTTGACTTGTTGCTGGATGACGGCATTGTGCAACTCGAGTAAGAGAGAGAGAGAGAGAGAGAGAGAGAGAGGATCGCCAGCAGGGGGAGTTTGATGTGAATTGTGGCTCTGATGTTATCTGAAATATAATATATAATATCAGAGACCCCTCAATTTCCCCATGAGCAGCAACGAGTCACACTATCTATAATAATATTAAATAATATTATCTCATCTCAGCAACTGCTGGACAGCAGCTCCAGCAGTGGGACCCCAAACTTCCCTTTCCCGGGCCACATTAACCAGCTCTAACTGGGGGATCCTGAGGCGTTCCCAGGCCAGTGTGGAGATCTAATCTCTCCACCTGGTCCTGGGTCTTCCCCGAGGCCTCCTCCCAGCTGGACGTGCCTGGAACACCTCCCTAGGGAGGCGCCCAGGGTTCATCTTTACCAGATGATCCTGAACCACCTCAACTTGTCCCCCCCTCCAGGCCCGTTTGTACTCACACTACCTGGGCCTCGGAGAATGCTTCTTGCTGCCTATACATCATCACGCCGTAACACGTCACACGCATTGATGACGTCATGGCGATGCGTGGCTTTGTTTCCAGATCTTTCCGTAGACCTCAGAGTTTTTGTGCGTCTTGTCGACTGTTTTTGAATCTTTTCATCGACCAAATCTGCAGCAAACACTCCACCTCCGCATCACACCAACGTGAACCTTTCACCGCCATTGTTTGAAATGTCCGCGCATGGTCCCTCCTTCTTTTTTCTACGTCCCAACAGGCGCACAGGAAATGACCTCAGAACTGCCGTAGGCCTCGTGCTCGTACACGTGCTCACGCTCGTGCTCGTACACGTGCAAACGTGCTTTACTAATGCCCACCTCTCCCAAACGGGCCGTGGACGGCAAGCGTGCCGCTCCTAGACGTGGTACGGTTGCACTCACACTGGTCAAAGGAACCAGACTTTAGCCGTGAAACCAGTACACGGTACGGAGGCGCAGTGTGAGTGCGCCCTTATTCCTGTGTTATCACATCAGCCTTCACTAGAGGCCCCGGTCGAGGAGCGAGGAAATGGGCCGTGACTTCATTAAGGCCGGGTGGTTCTGAATAACGAAGCGGGTCCGGCTGCACACAGGAGGGGGCTTCGCTGCCCCCCTGTGGTTGTGCGGACTGGAGGAACATGAACATACTTCACCCACTGAATTATTCAACAGCAGACGCTGAACATCAATAAACATAATATCCCCGTCGTCCCCGTGAGGTGGTTTCAGCTTTAACGAGGAGGCTAACATTAAAAATGTAAAGAGAGTGGAACACCGATATCAGCAAAACGCACGCTCTAATATTTATTTATGGATTTGTTTTCGCAGAGGAAGAGCTTCACAATGCACACACACACACGCACACGCACACACACACACACACACACACTGTCTTTCTAATCCAGGGAATATTAATATTGAATGATCCTGAAGAATAAAATATCTGCAGGTGAGTCGAGCTTCACTTTTTCAGCCCCGAGAAGAAACGAAGATAAGAAACACAGAATAACTGGACTGGACTAGACTGGACATGACTGACATGAGGTAAAGGTTTGAATCCCTGTAGACCGTACGGCCTCAGACAGGGGCGCTCTTCATGAGGTAAAGGTTTGAATCCGCGTAGACCGTACGGCCTCAGACAGGGGCGCTCTTCATGAGGTAAAGGTTTGGATCCGCGTAGACCGTACGGCCTCAGACAGGGGCGCTCTTCATGAGGTAAAGGTTTGGATCCCCGTAGACCGTACGGCCTCAGACAGGGGCGCTCTTCATGAGGTAAAGGTTTGAATCCATGTAGACCGTACGGCCTCAGACAGGGGCGCTCTTCATGAGGTAAAGGTTTGAATCCCTGTAGACCGTACGGCCTCAGACAGGGGCGCTCTTCATGAGGTAAAGGTTTGAATCCCTGTAGACCGTACGGCCTCAGACAGGGGCGCTCTTCATGAGGTAAAGGTTTGAATCCCTGTAGACCGTACGGCCTCAGACAGGGGCGCTCTTCATGAGGTAAAGGTTTGAATCCGCGTAGTCCACAAACGTGTGCTGCTTGCACAATCATCAACCTATAAAGTCGTTCTTTTATAGACGATGCTCTCGTCAGCATTATTATAAATACTCTTATTGACTCACTGCAATACTAACTGCACACACACACACACACACACACACACACACACACACACACACACACACACACACACACACACACACACACACACACACACACACACACACTTTGATTGACAGCCCTCATCCACCCCGGGATTCAGCAGATTGTTTCTAATTGTGTCTGAAGGCGGCATCAGTCTGCAGCTGAGCCTAAAATGGGCTTTAGATAAACACAGCAACGCTTTTCAAACACCTGCAGCCTCCCTCCATCCATACACACACACACACACACACACACACACACACACTACGCCTCCTGAAAGTGCTGGCTGGTTGCTATATGTTACTAAATTAATCTCCCCTGGTTTAGGACTTACCGGAGGGCTGAGAGCTCGGTTTGACGGCGCTTTGTGACTGTTTGCATCGTCCAAATGACACAAAACGTGACGGACTTTGTTCCTGTGGGAGTTCAGCTGAGTACTAGAAGAAAATACCTGCAGCCGAGTAAAAGGAAGGAACCACGGCTGTTGAAATGCTGCAGAGTTATGGTTCTTTTTCAGTGTCGGGAGTGGGAGTCAGTTTACGCTGACATGACCTCCTGTGGAAGTCCCAAAGACACCGCGTCCAGAGTTAAGCTGCACTCATGCTTGGACACATGGCTGAGTCAGCAGGATTACGCTGAGTAAGGAAATCCACCCAGTGAACTTCATTATTACAGTACTTATCACTATAGCTATGCATGTAAAATGGAAGGAAATAGACCTGAGGCATCAAAAGTTGCTTTTGGTCACGTTATGTGTATAGCTACAGACGAATGAGTCCTGACCCCAAGTGAAGGAGTTCAAGTACCTCAGGATCTTGTTCAGAGTGAGGGGACGATGGAGCGTGAGTTTGGCCGGAGAATCGGAGCAGCGGGGGCGGAGCTGCAGTCGCTCTACCGCACCGTTGTGACCAAAAGAGAGCTGAGGAAGGCAAAGCTCTGGATCTACCCTCAGTCCTGGTTCCTACCCTCACCTGTGGTCATAAAAGCTGGGTCAGGACCCAAAGAACCAGGTCCAGGTCAGGACCCAAAGAACCAGGTCCAGGTCCAAGCGTGTGAAATGTGTTTCCTCAGGACGGGGTCTGGAGTCTCCCTTAGAGAGAGGGGGAGAAGTTCAGCATCCGTGAGGAACTCGGAGTAGAGCCGCTGCTCCTTTGCGTTGAAAGGAGCCAGTTGAGGTGGTTCAGGATCATCTGGTAAGGATGAACCCTGGGCGCCTCCCTAGGGAGGTGTTCCAGGCACGTCCAGCTGGGAGGAGGCCTCGGGGAAGACCCAGGACCAGGTGGAGAGATTAGATCTCCACACTGGCCTGGGAACGCCTCAGGATCCCCCAGTTAGAGCTGGTTAATGTGGCCCGGGAAAGGGAAGTTTGGGGTCCCCTGCTAAAGGTGCTGCCCCTGAGACCCGACCCCGGATAAGCGGATGAAGATGAGATGAGATGAGCTACAGATGCTAGGTGCCCTCGCCCATGATGTCGGGTCGCGGATGACCTTCTTTATAAAGGCCTATGGCACGGATGGGTCGTATTGGACCTGTGCAGACAGCTGGACCGAACAAAGACAACATTTGGAGCCGCGTCTTAAGTGAAAATCTATGTGACCAAAAAGGCTCGTTATATTCAGGTTCAGGTCAGACTCCTGTTTCTTAAACACATGGAAACACCGTAAAATCACAATCTCACACCCGGGTCCCGGACCTAGAGAACTCCTTCAGTAACAGCAGCTCGCTCACATTGGATCGTCCATGGCCTGACAAATGTTACTGCTGCGTTTGAATCCGGCTGCACACAGGCCACGAGCATCCCTTCCCTCTATCTGAGATCAGAGATGAGTCACCTGTGTGCACGCATGACGTCACTGGAGGGCCTCCAAAACAAAAGAGAGGGGATGTCGCCTAACCTGCGATCTCCAGACCTTCGGGATCCAATCAGGAATCGATCGCTCTTTGCTTTACTGGTGTGCATCAGTCCCCATCAATACCTATTTGAGCTAATTGTGTTTATTTCTACAAGATAATGAATAACCAGCCATCGCTGATCAGCCATCGACTCGGTCTGACCCCAGTGATCTCCTCTCCATCTGTGGCAACAACCATTAAGACTAAACACAGCCGCCCTGTCGCCCTGTCGCCCTGTCGCCCTGCATTCACACTCACGGTGATGGAGGCGTTGAAAGCATCAGGCTGCCATTCAAAACCAATGTATGAGCGTGTGCAGTCACAGCGCAGACTTGTGTGCCGTGCGTCTGGAGGTTCAGGTGGATTGAGTCATGAGTTGAATGTTGCAGATCTGTTCCCGTGTATAGAGATGTAACTGCAAAGGTTGGGGTTGTAAAGGTGCTGCTGATGAATGACGTTTGTGTCCTTTTCAGCCGCGCACACAAATAAATCCACTGCAGCAGCGGCAGAAACAAACGCTGCTGCTTGACCTTTACAGTTATTTCATTATTTATGCTGCTGCACTCTGAGGCATGGAAGTTCACTTGAGCTGGATGAGGCTACAATGCAGAAGTTACTGTTTTGGGGAGCTTTTCCTTCCCAGTAGAACTAAAAAAAACAGACATATTACATTTTACCAGTGTCCACACAAGAACACCAGTGACTCTCATGTGTGTGTGTGTGTGTGTGTGGGGGGGGGGGGGGGGTAACCATTTCCAGGACTGGGGGTTGTAACAGAGCAACACGGAGACACGTTTTCCTGTAACCGCACAACTTTAGTCTGGTTCAGCCTGGTTCAGTCGCCGTCCGCAGCAGCCGGCGTTATCGGAGCCTGAAAACAGGATCTTTAGAAACCAGGTCCCAGAGTGTGAGGATTGCAAACGCCCCCCATGGCGTTGTGGTCTGGACGGTGAAAGCTCAGACTTTGTTAAAGGACGGCGCCATGGCCCCACCTCCAACCTCTGACCCTGCCTTGGTTGTTTTGTGTCTTGTTGTTTTTTTTTTTTTTGTGCTCGTTTTGTGCGACCTCTGACCCTGCAGCGTCACATAACAACAACAGTGCTGCTGTGTGAGAGGACAGAGACGGACCCAGAGACTGTTTACTGAACTGGACTCTGAGCCACATGCATGGGACTGAATGAGGCCCAGCACAGATTTCTCCCTTTTCCCTGATGCTCTGAATAAGGAGCTAAACTGCTCTAGGCTCTGTTTCTAAATCCAGTTCTAAGAAGCTGTGAAAAGTCTCTAAATGTAGTGAGAAAGTGGCGCCTGGGAGTGCTTTGGGACGGGGAAGGGGCTCCCAGCAGCCCCCTCTGCTCAGTGAGGACACTAACTGCAGAGTGAAGGGGCTCCCAGCAGCCCCCTCTGCTCAGTGAGGACACTAACTGCAGAGTGAAGGGGCTCCCAGCAGCACCCTCTGCTCAGTGAGGACACTAACTGCAGAGTGATCGGTGCATCAGAGTCCAGAACAAATAAAGTTTTGGAGTCAAACAGCTCAGCAGCAGAGACCAGAGACAGTCCACCGCACCATGAGACCCAACACATTCACATACATTTCCAGCACATTGCCGTTCTTCATCAACACGCTCGGGTTTCACACGGGTAACAGAGGCAAACACTTACCGACATTGATGACGTTGGCGGACAGGAAGTGGCTGCAGGGAAGGCTGGCGCTGCTCACGAAAGAGTCCCCATCTGTGGTCACGGTGGTCCTCGACCTCAGCGACAGGTTGGGGGAGTCGGTCACCATGGCCATTCGAGCCGCCACAGACTCCATGACTGCTGATGGATAACGGACAGCTCCGGCCAACGCAGTGCGGTCCGCGTAAGAGTCTGTCCGTGTGTTGGTGCCTTTAAAAGCTTTGACGCACTCAAATATAAAGAACCAGACGTGCAGCTCAACAAAAACTGTATCGCACTGGCAAATATTGTGACCGTGGGACGAATGAAGGTCGGTTCTTCAAACTGAGGTCCAGTCGTAGTGGAGAGCTGAAAGGGGGACCGGGGCAGTCCAGACCGTCTGTGATCTGAAGCGTTCAGGCTTTCAGAGCAACTGATAGTGAAGTACAAACTAATCCAGCATTGAAAAACTTGTCAGACACAAAAGGAAAATTCCCAGACACATTCCAGAAAAGACGCTCGACAGGATCCTCAAATGATACGTTTCCTGAGCGCTGCAGGGCCCAAAGGGACCGCTGGTCTTCCCTCTGTGAGCAGCAGATGATGATGAATGACATCAGTCCACAACAGACGTCTGGTCCTCCTGGTCCGAACCGTGATCACAGGCAGACACGGTCACCTACAGCAGAGACACACAGAGACACACAGAGACAATGGGTGAATTATGTTCTCACGTGATTTATGAAGACACCTGAAACGAACCCTACGTGTCGGCTCAGGATCCAAGATGATGTCACAGTCTTTAGTTTAACCCCTGAATGTACCGGCGTTAACTCATCCCAGGGTCTTTTTCAAACATACACTCATCAAATAAGCCATGGAGACAGTTCTTCATGTGACAACTATTAAGGCAGAAATCCAGGAGAGATGCTAACAGCCGGACGTGGCTAACAGTGATTAGCTCGGGGCAGCACGGTGAAGGCATTCAAAGGTCTTTTTTAACCACTAATGCTGCTGAAAATAACAGCAAACCTCTGCAGCAGCATGAGAAGAGTCCCTACACACACAACAAAGCACCAATGGGCTCCTTCCACTGTAATGGACTTTACTATGAGAGGAGCTGGTGCAGGGGCCAGTAGGTAAGTCTTTAATACACTCTTTAATAAACTCTTACTACGTTGGTGCATCTCCACACCAGATGTTGGTGGGAAACAGGACACTGATGCAGAGAGAGCGTTTTTATTTCCTGTTCCCACAGATCCAAACCAACCATGAGACCAGAACACGGCAGTCGGAGCCGCTCTGGAGCCGTTCAGGAGCCGCTCAGGAGCCCCTCAGGAGCCGCTCAGGAGACGCTCAGGAGCCGCTCAGGAGCCGCTCCAGAGCCACTCAGGAGCCGCTCAGGAGCCCCTCAGGAGCCTCTCAGGAGACGCTCAGGAGACGCTCAGGAGCCGCAAAGGAGACGCTCAGGAGCCGCTCAGGAGCCGCCCAGGAGCCGCAAAGGAGCCGCTCAGGAGACGCCCAAGAGCCTCTCAGGAGCCGCCCAGGAGCCGCAAAGGAGCCGCTCAGGAGCAGATCGGGAGCCGCTCGGGAGCCGCTCAGGAGCCGCAAAGGAGACGCTCAGGAGCCAATCAGGAGCCGCTCAGGAGTCTCTCAAGAGCCGCTCAAGAGACGCTCAGGAGACGCTCAGGAGCAGATCAGGAGACGCTCAGGAGCCGCTCAGGAGCCACTCAGGAGACGCTCAGGAGCCGCTCAGGAGACACTCAGGAGCCGCTCAGGAGCCGCTCAGGAGCCGCTCGGGAGCCCGCTCGGGAGCCACTCAGGAGACGCTCAGGAGTCGCTCAGGAGCCGCTCAGGAGCCGCTCAGGAGTCGCTCAGGAGCCGCTCGTACATCGAGTGTGCGTCATTACACACTGTGATGTTGTAACTTTTCATATCTATCCAAAAAGCTGCAGGTGTGGGAAACAATCGAATCTAACTTAAGAAACAAACGCATTGAAAACAAAAGTAAAACAAACTAAATCCATAAAAATAAAGTCTGAATTAAACACTGTTTGATATGAAAACCATATTAAAACTGTGCTCCTGTCAGAGGCATCGATAACAGCATCAGTGAGGATCATTATTCGTCTGTTCACTGTTTTATTTATGAGAATAAACTCAATAACATGCAAATATTCTTTAATAATCACAGAGTTATGAGGTTTTTATCAAAGACGTCTTCATTTGAATTTAGGATCCTGCATCTTGTTGTTGTTGTTGTTGTTTTCACCGTGCAGAGGATCCATCAAACAGCTGTTTGTGTTTAATTATAATAATGTTTTTGTGAATTCTTCATTTGATTAACGAGAGGAAATATTTAGATTTGTTTGACACCACGGTCTCAGTTTCACAGCTTCTCTCGTTTCCTCTTTCTGCTGCGGCGTTGTAGTTTCTCAGTTCTCCAGTTTGTTTGCGCCCGGGTCAGAGTGTGCGCGGAGGACCGCACATTCTCCCGTCAAGTCTCATCTCATCTCATCTCAGCCTCTGATCCTGGATCAGGTCTCAGGGGCAGCAGCTCCAGCAGGGGACCCCAAACTTCCCTTTCCCGGGCCACATTAACCAGCTCTAACTGGGGGATCCTGAGTCACTGAGGGTCTCAAACTTCACAAGACCAGAACACGGCAGTCGGAGCCGCTCAGGAGGCGCTCAGGAGCCGCAAAGGAGACGCTTAGGAGCCGCTCTGGAGCCGCTCTGGAGCCGCTCAGGAGACGCTCTGGAGCCGCTCAGGAGCCCCTCAGGAGCCGCTCAGGAGCCGCTCAGGACCTGCTCAGGAGCCGCTCAGGACCTGCTCAGGAGCCTCTCAGGAGCCGCTCAGGAGCCGCTCAGGAGCCGCTCAGGAGCCTCTCAGGAGCCACTCAGGAGCCGCTCAGGAGCCGCTCAGGAACCGCTCAGGAGAGGCTCAGGAGCCGCTCAGGAGAGGCTCAGGAGATGCTCCTGAGCCTCTCAGGAGCCGCTCGTACATCGAGTGTGCGTCATTACACACTGTGATGTCGTGACTTTTTATACCTATCCACTGAGGGTCTCAAACTTCGCTCCACCTCAGACTCCTTTATCCTCAGATCGCTGCGAGAACATGAAACCTGGAGGCAGCAGCAAACTCTCAAAGACTGTAGACAGAGAAAGAGAAGATAGGACGTGAAGAGAAGCACGAAACAGACGTGAAACTTTGGAATTAAAGTATGAAAAGTGTTAAGAAGTCGTGTAAAACGTCAGGAAACAAAAGTTCAGTCTAACGTACGTACGAGGCGCCGTGACAGCTGCCGGCGTGTTGCAGCACACCTCACACTCGCTTCCCTTCCCCGGCCTGACCTTCCTTTGTTCGCCGTCTGCCGTCACTCACAGAAACCCACGCACACAAAGACGCGAGAATCATTTACCTCTCTGCTCCAAAAGGCTCCTTTAAATCAGCTTTCAAAGTGGTGAGGTTGACTGTTGTGTACGGGATCCGCCGCGCTGCTGCTGAGGACTGAACAATGAGTGTGTGTGTGTGTGATGTGTGTGTTGGGGGAGTGAGTCAGGGACGCGGTGGGCTGGCTGGAGGGCGTGTTGAGAGCTGTTCTTGAAAGGTTGGCGGTCAGGCGCGCTGAGCTGCAGGTTGGGGCATGTTGCTGTTACCGTCGAGCCCACACACTCCACCTGGACACAGGAGAAGGTGTGTGTGTGTGTGTGTGTGTGTGTGTGTGTGTGTGTGTGTGTGTGTGTGTGTGACTAAAGCTGGTATGTGGAGCGGTAATTCATGCTGCCGGAAGTATTTTGTCTGAACCAGACAGCAAGCAACGACAGTGGAGGGCGTATTTACCAGAATGTATATATATATTTTTTTCGAATCCCTGTAGACCGTACGGCCTCAGACAGGGGCGCTCTTCATGAGGTAAAGGTTTGATTCCCTGTAGACCGTACGGCCTCAGACAGGGGCGCTCTTCATGAGGTAAAGGTTTGATTCCCTGTAGACCGTACGGCCTCAGACAGGGGCGCTCTTCATGAGGTAAAGGTTTGAATCCCTGTAGACCGTACGGCCTCAGACAGGGGCGCTCTTCATGAGGTAAAGGTTTGAATCCCTGTAGACCGTACGGCCTCAGACAGGGGCGCTCTTCATGAGGTAAAGGTTTGAATCCCTGTAGACCGTACGGCCTCAGACAGGGGCGCTCTTCATGAGGTAAAGGTTTGAATCCCTGTAGACCGTACGGCCTCAGACAGGGGCGCTCTTCATGAGGTAAAGGTTTGAATCCCTGTAGACCGTACGGCCTCAGACAGGGGCGCTCTTCATGAGGTAAAGGTTTGAATCCCTGTAGACCGTACGGCCTCAGACAGGGGCGCTCTTCATGAGGTAAAGGTTTGAATCCCTGTAGACCGTACGGCCTCAGACAGGGGCGCTCTTCATGAGGTAAAGGTTTGAATCCCTGTAGACCATACGGCCTCAGACAGGGGCGCTCTTCATGAGGTAAAGGTTTGAATCCATGTAGACCGTACGGCCTCAGACAGGGGAGCTCTTCATGAGGTAAAGGTTTGAATCCACGTAGACCGTACGGCCTCAGACAGAGGCGCTCTTCATGAGGTAAAGGTTTGAATCCCTGTAGACCGTACGGCCTCAGACAGGGGCGCTCTACATGAGGTAAAGGTTTGAATCCGCGTAGACCGTACGGCCTCAGACAGGGGCGCTCTCCATGAGGTAAAGGCATGACTGTTGTACGTCGTCTGTCAGACATTTGCAGGTAGGTGAGCAGGTACTCGACCATCTGCGTTCTAGCTTAGTTAGCTTCGTACAACTGGAGACAAATGAACTTTCATGAAGTGAAAACACAGAAGATCAAAGTCCTAGGATCCTAAACACCCAAAAACATCCCATTGATGTGTCGCCATCACTTCGCCTCTATCCTGACACCAGGGTTGCCAGGTCTGTGTGACCAAACCAGCCCAACGGCCGATCAAAAGGCCATAAAAGTAACCCACAAACTGCCATTTCCAAACCAGATACACTACTTGTTAAGTCTGACAGCATGTTTTTAGTCATATCTATAAAGTAACAGCATAAATGTTTAATGTGTCAGCAGCAAAGAGCCTTTTTTTTCACTTTAGGGCCTAAAATGGCCTCATGAAGTATGATACAGTTTATTATTGTTAATAAAATAATGCTTTGTGGTGTCACTGGTTCGGATAGATAGATAGATAGATAGATAGATAAATAGATAGATAGATAGATAGATAGATAGATAGATAGATAGATAGATAGATAGATAGATGGATAGATGGATGGATGGATGGATGGATGGATAGATAGATGGATAGATGGATGGATGGATGGATGGATGGATGGATGGATGGGCGGGCGGGCAGACGGACACATAGATAGACCGATAGACAGAAAGATGGACAGATAGATAGATGGATAGACAGACAGACAGACAGACAGACAGACAGACGTATAGACGGACAGACAGACAGACAGACAGACAGACGTATAGACAGACAGACAGACAGACAGACAGACAGATCATATGATTGATCAGGAGCTATTCTCAGCCCTGTCTCTATTGTTCAGCGTCAGCACATGATGTTTTCTATAACGCGTTGATAATCAGTCACAGTCGATCACACAGGAAATCATTTCTACACCATCACACTCCATCATGATGCTTCATCAGAGGACTCACGCCTAAACACACGTCCCATCAAACATCCGTTACTTTCACTTGTTCTATTTGGACACAATCTACAGATTGATGTGTGTGTGTTTGGGGAGGACACACACACCAAGGCCTTGTCTCTGAGACACACACACACACCGAGGCCCTGTCTCTGAGACACACACACACACCGAGGCCCTGTCTCTGAGACACACACACACACCGAGGCCCTGTCTCTGAGACACACACACACACCGAGGCCCTGTCTCTGAGACACACACACACATGCAAACATGACCATGGACATTGTTGCATATCCAGTTTTATGGTAAAAGGAGATAATCTTCATATGACAATTTGGAAAATTGTATTATTTACTTCTATTGATGATAACTTTTATATTTTCTACACCTTAGTTTGCATTTCACAGAGTGGCTGCAGACATCAAACGCATTCAGTGTGCAGTGGCTGATGTCTCATCATTTGGAGCCATTTTGTTCACTTCCTGTTTTATGTGTTGTGCACATTTGTGAGTTGACCGTGACTTTATTGTGACTGCGGTGAATACGTTAATTATGCATCAGCGGTTTGAAATAAAGCAACACAAACGGAGAGGTAAATGTTCCCACGTTGACTTTTGTGACACTACACCTCGTTGTAAACTGGCACACGTGCAAACCAGGAGTATCAGCAGTGTGTGCGGACACACACATAGGCCCACTATAGGGGCTGTAGTGGCCTTCACAGGGTTCAACATCAGAAATGCACCAGTGCAAAGCCTTGAAACATACACGTCCATACATAAATGTGGAAAGAAGTTCATCTCCTCTCCAGCCTCTGATCCTGGATCAGGTCTCAGGGGCAGCAGCTCCAGCAGGGGACCCCAAACTTCCCTTTCCCGGGCCACATTAACCAGCTCTAACTGGGGGATCCTGAGGCGTTCCCAGGCCAGTGTGGAGATCTAATCTCTCCACCTGGTCCTGGGTCTTCCCCGAGGCCTCCTCCCAGCTGGACGTGCCTGGAACACCTCCCTAGGGAGGCGCCCAGGGTTCATCCTTACCAGGTGATCCTGAACCACCTCAACTGGCTCCTTTCAACGCAAAGGAGCAGCGGCTCTACTCCGAGTTCCTCACGGATGCTGAACTTCTCCCCCTCTCTCTAAGGGAGACTCCAGACCCCCTCCTGAGGAAACACAGTTCACACGCTTGGACCTGGACCTGGTTCTTTGGGTCCTGACCTGGACCTGGTTCTTTGGGTCCTGACCTGGACCTGGTTCTTTGGGTCCTGACCTGGACCTGGTTCTTTGGGTCCTGACCCAGCTTTCAGGACCACAGGTGAGGGTAGGAACCAGGACTGAGCGGTAGATCCAGAGCTTTGTCGGTGCGGTAGAGCGACTGCAGCTCCGTCCCCGCTGGAAAGAAGTTATCCGATCCAAAAGGCATCGGAGGACAGTTAGACTGAACGGACCAAATAATAGTTAGACCTGATCCAAAGACTGGGAAACAGAGACAGGAGCACAGGAGCCATCCATTATCACCAATCACGCTTCACCAATTAGCAAGCGGCTGCAGTCAAAGCGAGCAGCGAACAACATATTTCTCAAACTGCAAAGTTGACGCTCCATCTACGTTTTTTCCCCCTGTGCTGAATGAGCCCAACATGAGCTGAGAGCAACTCCGTTAGTTGCTAATTGCTGTCATGCGTCTGTCGCTGTTTGCTGCTGAGTGGGTTTCTAACCGGCACTGATGAGAGCGGTGTGTCTGAACCACACAGAGAAGAAGCAGGACACCAAATCAAACCAATGAGGGGGATAATGATGAGTGCAGCTTTGAGAAGTGCACCCTGATAGTTCACCTGGTAAAGCATAAAGACTCTGAGACGACTGAGGGAGCACTCCCACTGTGCCTCCGTCCCGTGCCCCAGCATGTGTCACGACTAAAGTCTTGTTCCTTTGACCAGTGTGAGTGCAACCGTACCACGTCTAGGAGCGGCACGCTGTCCGTCCACGGCCCGTTTGGGAGAGGTGGGCTTTAGTAAAGCACGTTTGCACGTGTACGAGCACGAGCGTGCACACGTGTACGAGCACGAGGCCTACGGCGGTTCTGAGGTCATTTCCTGTGCGCCTGTTGGGACGTAGAAAAAAGAAGGAGGGACCATGCGCGGACATTTCAAACAATGGCGGCGAAAGGTTCACGTTGGTGTGATGCGGAGGTGGAGTGTTTACTGCAGATTTGGTCGATGAAAAGATTCTAAAACAGTCGACAAGACGCACAAAAACTCAGACGTCATCAATGCGTGTGACGTGTTACGGCGTGATGACGTATAGGCAGCAAGAAGCATTCTCCGAGGCCCAGGTAGTGTGAGAACAAACGGGCCTGGAGGGGGGGACAAGGACCCTAAAGCACGGGGCACGGGACGGAGGCACAGTGGGAGTGCGCCCTGAGGTTCCTTAGCAGCAGCTGGGTTCAGCTCCTTACTCTAGTCTTATCAAGGAGAATGGTAAATAAGGATTTTTCTGCTTTTATGAACGATTAACAGAGAAATCCAGGAGAGTCGCTAACAGCCGGACGTGGCTAACAGTGGTTAGCTCGGGGCAGCACGGTGAAGGCATTCAAAGGTCTTTTTTAACCACTTATGCTGCTGAAAATAACAGCAAACCTCTGCAGCAGCATGAGAAGAGTCCCTACACACACAACAAAGCAGCAATGGGCTCCTTCCACTGTAATGGACTTTACTATGAGAGGAGCTGGTACAGGGGCCAGTAGGTAAGGGCGCACTCCCACATGTTGCAGCGTCTCCTCCACTCGCCTGTAATCAACGAGCTAAAGACGTAAAGGATCAAATAAAAACAGCAAAATGAACTTTTATCAAATCTGGAGAAAACTCTGAGGAACGGAAGCTTTTCAAACAAGTCGTGGGCAGAGATGACGTGTGTGTGTGTGTGTGTGTGTGTGTGTGTGTGTGTGTGTGTGTGTGTGTGTGTGTGTGTGTGTGTGTGTGTGTGTGTGTGTGTGTGTGTGTATTCACTCATGTCCCGCCCTGGTCTGAGATCTGCAGCAGGGCCGCGTGTTGAGAAAGGCTGTTATGAAGCGTAAATGTCTGTAACACGGAACAAAAGAGCTCCTGACGGCTGTAACATTAAACTGTGGGTCAACACCCTTTTAGGGCTGAGTTCAGCGAGTTAAAGACAAGATCAAGCACGACCGTGCACTTCACCTCTTTCACAACAGTGTGTGTGTGTGTGTGTGTGTGTGTGTGTGTGTGTGTGTGTGTGTGTGTGTGGCCTACTGTACTGTCCAATCGCAGTGACTGTGTCAGAGCACAGGACGACTCTCATGACAGAAGTCTGCACGGCCACAGAGGCGTCATGAATAAAGCACTGAGAGTGTTGTCAGAGGGTGAGTGTGTGTGTGTGTGTGTGTGTGTGTGTGTGTGTGTGTGTGTGTGTGTGTGTGTGTGTGTGTGTGTGTGTGTGTGTGCAGTTACAGTATCAGTCAGTAGCCTCAGCGTGTGGTTGGGACGGACGGCTGTTGTTGTGGCTTGTTACGCATTCTGTAGAAGTGGCTGATTTACTATAAGCTGAGAGAGAGAGAGAGAGAGAGAGAGAGAGAGAGAGAGAGACGACACACACACAAACACACACACACACACACACTGGACTATTGTTCATCACTCCATTCTCTCTCAAGGAGGGAGCGTACCTATGTTCCCCACTTTAAAAAAAAAAAGGTGTGTTTGTGTGTGTGCGTATGTGTGTGTGTGTGTGTGTGTGTGTGTGCTTGCGTATGTGTGTGTGTGCGTATGTGTGTGTGTGTGTGTACAGTTACAGTATCAGTCAGTAGCTGGATGTTTCCGGCCAACAGTCAAAGGCAAACTAACACAATGGCTCCCTCCATACAACACACACACACACACACACACACACACACACACACACACACACACACACACACACACACACACACACACACACACACACACACACACACACACACACACACACACACACACACACACACACACACACACACACACACACACACACACACACACGCACACACACGCACGCACACACACACACACACACACACACATCAGGCGTGCGGTGGGGTCCACACCTGTAGTTTCAGACTCATGGAATCAAACGCCAGCGTGTGGGACCGACCCATAAAAAGACAGGATGAGTAAAAGAGTGTAAAGTGGTCGTGTGGCACAGTGGCGTCCAGTCAGGTCCGTGTGTCACTGAAGGGTCCATTCATAAAGACACACATCTCTGTTTTAATGATCTCCATAAATCAATTTATATCCTCAGATGAGGCGTCGGGTCGTTTTGATGGATCTCTCCCCTCTTCTCTCTGTGTGTGTGTGTGTGTGTGTGTGTGTGTGTGTGTGTGTGTGTGTGTGTGTGTGTGTGTGTGTGTGTGTGTGTGTGTGTGTGTGTGTGTGTGTGTGTGTGTGTGCTCGTCCCCTCCTCTCTCTCTTTTCATTTTCATAAATCATGTTTGTTGTCGTGCACTCAAAGGAAAATCCATCACTCTGCTGTTTGTTTATTCCTCTTAAGAAGGATTTGAACTCTTAATTTAGCTGTTTACAAAAACACAGTCACGTTACACTTATATATATATATATAATGTGACTTAAAGAGCAGACTTTAAACCCTTATTCCTTTGTTATTTCCCTAACAAATAAGCAGGTATATGGTCTCTATGTTTGCATGTGGAAAGTGCTGCTGTGTGCCCACAACATGCAGTGAGAGTCTCAGTTAGGGCGCCCTCCCACTGTGCCTCCGTCCCGTGCCCCGTGCTTTAGGGTCCTTGTCCCCCCCTCCAGGCCCGTTTGTACTCACACTACCTGGGCCTCGGAGAATGCTTCTTGCTGCCTATACGTCATCACGCCGTAACACGTCACACGCATTGATGACGTCATGGCGATGCGTGGCTTTGTTTCCAGATCTTTCCGTAGACCTCGGAGTTTTTGTGCGTCTTGTCGACTGTTTTTGAATCTTTTCATCGACCAAATCTGCAGTAAACACTCCACCTCCGCATCACACCAACGTGAACCTTTCACCGCCATTGTTTGAAATGTCCGCGCATGGTCCCTCCTTCTTTTTTCTACGTCCCAACAGGCGCACAGGAAATGACCTCAGAACCGCCGTAGGCCTCGTGCTCGTACACGTGCGCACGCTCGTGCTCGTACACGTGCAAACGTGCTTTACTAAAGCCCACCTCTCCCAAACGGGCAGTGGACGGCAAGCGTGCCGCTCCTAGACGCGGTACGGTTGCACTCACACTGGTCAAACGCACTAGGCCTGACCCGAAAAAACGGTTTTGGCGCGGTGCGGAAGGACAGTGTGAGTGTCTCAGTGAGAGTAAAACAGGCGGAAGCCACTGTGTTTCGGGGCAACTGTGGCTCAGTGGTAGAGGGGGTTCGATCCCCACCTCCCCCGGTCCACATTTCAAAGTGTCCTTGGGCAAGACGCTGAACCCTGAACTGCTCCCCGTGCTGCGCATGGACGTGTGGAAGTAGTGTGAATGGTTAGATTATACAGTCTGTCGATGTGTGACTGTGCGATTGTGACAAACACTGTGAACGCGCCCTGAGAAGTCAGAAGACTGGAAGGTTCATCTGTTGACCCAGAGCTGTAACTCAGCTGCCGAGGGGAGCAGGAGCTGAAACTGTGGAGTTCTCCCACATTTGTTGTGACGTCACAGCGACCTCTTGTGGCAGCGTCCCCCTCTTTAGGTCATGTGGTGCGGACCCTTGTTCCTCTGTGTTCATGCTGTTGTTTTGACCGGTGAAGCTGAGCTGCTGAGTTAACAGATGTGATGTGATTTCACCTTATGTTGAACATTATAAGCATGTTCGTGTATGCGGATTAAGCAGTAGGTAACACGTCCGTGTCGTTAATATTGTGGTTTTGTTTCTTTTGTGTAATTTCAGTTGATTACCTGGCGAACGCCACGGTGGTTAAACACCACTCAGGTTGGTGTTTTTTACTTTCTGATCAGAATTTTGTTTGTTTCATCTCAGAATGAATCGTTTCCATTGGTTGTCTACGATGTTCAGTGCTAATCCTTTCCAATTCCATTTGTTTCACCCAAAGGAACCTTTTGCCGTCCCCATTTCCTTCTGCTGACTAAATGAACGCACACACACACACACACAGCAGCCACGGCGGCGGGGAGGTTGCATTGTTGCACCTCTCAGGTCTTTATCCCGGCGAGGTGCTGGGTTTCCGTTATCTTCCATCCTCCGTGACTGAGCTTCAAAACCAACACCCTGCTGAAAAAACACGCCTCCACAAAGGAACAGAGACACGGCTTTACCCATCAAACCGCACTCACGAGCGCCGCTGCCAAGGTTGGGTGCTACGGCCCGCAGCGTGGCACAGTGTGTGCGGCGTGTTCATCACACACACACGCACACACACACACGCGCACACAGGGAGTTGTGGATTGTATTTCAGGTAAAGTTGAGTTAAACAGGACGACGAAAATAGTGAAAATATATTCTCACTGCTCACAACCCTCAGAGAGAGAGGAGCGGGTCGTCCTCCATTCGAGAGATTGGTGGTTCGATCCCTGGTCTGCGTGCCAAAGTGTCCTTGGGCAAGACACTGAACCCTGAATTGCTCCCTGTGCTGCACATGGGTGTGTGCATGCTTAGATTAGATTAGATTAGATTAGATGGTCTGTAGATGTCCATCATCAGTGTGAATGTGACAAACACTGTGACAGCGCCTTGAGTCGTCAGCGGACTAGAGTCTGTTTACCGTTTACCAACGTGTGACAGTGAAAGAAAACCATCAGGAGCTTCGACCCCGTCACCGTTTCCCCTCATCACTGACTTTCTGCAGCAGGAGTGAAGCTGCTTTGGAAGCTCTGTGACTCAGCAAACATCCACAGCTGATCACTTCCTTTCTTACCTACTCACGGTCTCCTCAACGTCACCAGACTGATCTGAGAGTGAAACACAACAGGGCTCAGAGATCAGGACGGAGTCAGGAGGCGAGTTCGATCCACCCGCACTACCTGTTGCGATCGCTGGTTGATTGCGATCTACGTAATGGTCGACCTGGTAAATGGTCTCCAACCACTTAAAGATAAAACATGAACGTGGTCGGTCAGCGCTCGCCTTAAATCCTTTTAGTTAAGACTCAAGTTTGATGCTGTCACAGAGTCATTTCAGCCGTAAATGTCTCAGTTTTAACAGCCACATTAAGATGATTACTTAGTCTCCGTACTCCAATCAAGAGCTGAGTCCAAACAAGGCCGAGACAAACGTGCGGGTCGAGCTGCGTCTCACAGCTGCAGCTGATCGAGAACACGGCTGCTGCTGCACACACCAATCAAAGACTCTGCCATTGACTTCTGTGATCTGTTCTAGGTCACAGATGTTTCCTCATGATGCGTCACTGAAGAGTGAACGTGTGAGGACAGGACAGACGTGGGCTGAGCAACTTTCTTTCTTTTGTTTTTGATTCTTCAGGGCCTGTCGGGGCTTTGGATGCATGTGCACGATCTGTGCCCTGCAGTAGGGGCAGGACTGGATCTGTGATCTGCCCTCTCCGTGCATGATGTAACTTTAGAGCAGGGGTGTCAAACTCAGGTCCGTGGGCCAAATCTGGCCCCTAAGATCAGATCCAGGTTCTGTGAGAGCTGGTCCGCGAGTCTAAAGCACACACACGTCTACTTTTCTGTTCACACACATGAGCATCCATGCTACCAGTCTCTGCAGACACACTGAATCCACCCCTCCCCAAAAACGCCCCAAAGAAAGATGGAGGACAGGATCTTTCAGCAGATGATCTGTGTGTGAAGGTAAAGAGCTGTTTGTCACCGTGGCTGTGACCAAAGAATCAAACAGAAGAAACACCACGACAAGAACAAGGAGCTGCACTGGAAAGGGTCGTGACGTAACACCCTTTCAAAATAAGATTTCCGGTCCGAGCCTCTTGTTTCTCCTCAGTGTCGTGTTTCCTGTTGTTTGAACAGATCTGAGTTTTTAAAAAAACAACGTAATTGTCATTTTTTCTTCTTTCTCATGGATGAAAAAGAGTCAAACTGACCACAGAGCTGATCCTGTTTGTTCACATGCTCGGACGATGTGTCTGTTTTATTCATACGGAGCGTTTGGACCCGGAAATCTTATTTTGAAAGGGTGTTAGGTCACACTGAACAGACAGAAACAAACTCCTCTGCAGAGACATGAGGCTTCGCTCCACACCAACACCAACACCCACACCCACAGACGTTTGACAGTCAAAGACAAGTCCTCTCACGGCTTGTTCCAGGTCAGATGTGGATCCTTTCTCTGTGGTCAACGGGTCGATCCCGAACATGTGACCACTGTGTCCGAAAAGGTCAGAGCGACTCGCGACCACATGCACGAGATGAAAAGCAGGAAATGATGTGGTAGAGAGAATAAAGTGAGGTGACGTGTCTCCCAGACTGAGAGAGGCGGTGGGGTAAAGGGGCCTCGGTTAATCACACGTGTCTGGTCCTCACGTCTCACTGTCGGTGACGTTTACCCGGTTTGAACCTGCTGTCACTTCCACCTGGACGTGCTGCGGTGGAGATTACACACTGACACTTTAATCACTGTTCCCACTCCTCAGCGTTCGACACGGGACGGAGTTTATAATGAGATGACTTCACAGTTCACACACGCTGTCACTCACTAGTGTTTCAGCTGATGGCAGTTTAAACTTCATAGAAATCCAAAATACCTTCTGAACACACACACACGCACACACACACACACACACGCACACGCACACGCACACGCACACACACACTTACCCTCCCCACACCAATTTAGACTTGGCTGTGCGCGGAACTATATACGCGGCGTGTAACGGTTTCCTGGGGAAGCCTTTTGCCTGCACACCCTGAAGACAACACACTGGTGAGTACACAACACTCTTGATTTATTCCCCACACACACACACACACACACACACACACAATACGCATTCTTAGCTTCTCAATTAAGCAGCTAACACATTTCATCTGCACGTTTAACCCCATGTCCCTGTGCTCCAGTGTGAACTGCGCGGCCCACACAGCCAACCCCAAGACCCAACAACATTCAATACATATGGTGACCATTTCAATACAAGTGTACAAAAAGCAATGTGTTAAAATGTGTTGTGCAAATCTCCAATAAAGTGCTGTTGCTCTTCTTAAAGTGCATCTGTAATCACACCTGGTGCCGATGTGCTCTTCGTCACAGTGATGTTTGTGTGTTCTCCTCATCCTGACGTTCTCCTGTTGCCTCTAAGAGTCACATCCGCTCAGACATGGACACTATAACGCACCTGATGCGTCTGCTGTGGTGGTGAAACAGCCGTGCTGCTGGGAACCTTTAACCTGAACCCACGGGTGCTTTGTGTCAGGGAGGAGATTTACCTTCCTCTCTGATCAGAATCAGCTTCACGGGGACGTTCTGACACAAACAGAGATCCAATTCAAACGTGTTCATCACAACGTGCAGCAGCCGGCTGTTATCAGCCTTTCAGATCCTGTCTGAGCTTGTGCCTCGAAACCAGTCTAGCAAACAAACAGTGCAGTCTAACGTCACACGGTGCACGCTGCAGGTCAAACGTGAGTCTTACCTGTCGACGTCCCTGACTCTCCCTGTGTGCTCGTCAAGTCCGAGCAGCAAAGTGCTTCCAAGCCCATCCAGCTTCCATCTGCAACAGGTAACAAGCAGCTCCCAGCTCACAGGGAGGAGAGAACGGAAAACCCCAGCTCCTCCCCTCACCCGGAGCAAAGTTCAACTTCCTGGTGTGCAGGAGAGTGGGACAGACCGTGGCTCCAAGTGCAAAGACAAGTGGCTGTAAAAGGATAGGAGTGGGCCTGATAATGGGACGTGCTCCGCCGTGGTTACAGTACACCAGGCTGGCTCAGGGAGCAGCAGCGAGGACACAAAGAAACCGGTTCTGCAGCTTTGCGGGCAGATCCCAGCAGAGCCGCCTGCCTGAGCTCTGCATGAAAGGGTGAATGAATGGATGTGCTCAGAGCGCCGTGTAGCAACTTGCACAGTGGGTCATTATATCGGCTGTGTTTGTTGCAACATTGGAGACTTTAGAGGTGCAGTTAAAGGTATAAATCAGGGCTGTTCAGTTCATTTGAGGCCGGTTGACGAAAATGAACGGCTAATGGATATTGTGAAACACTACAGTGACACAGGAGTGCAGATATTGTCTTTATTCTATCAATGTAAACAGTATAAAAGGCCTCAAAGTGCAACAACTTTGTCAAAAACAATCCTTATTAATGAACAAACCTGTGAATCAGAGGTTTACACTCAGTTATTGGACTAAAGGAAAGTTTGAGGCTCTTCTCCTTTACTTTAGTGTTTTATTTACATGATCCTTTATTCTTCTGCTCTTCTACACATCAGTGAAATATTCTACTTTTTACTGCACTGCATTTATCTGATGACTTCAGTTACTCGTTACCTTCCCAGGCTGACGAGTTCTTATGAAACATGAGTTTATTCATCAGAAACTGACACACATGAACGTAACGTAAATGCAGAGGATTTGTTTTTTAGAAGGACAGACAGGAAATAGGGTGAGAGAGAGAGAGAGAGAGGGGGAGATGCAGCAAAGGGCCGCAGGTTGGAGTCGAACCCCGGCCCGCTGCCTCGAGGACCTTCGGCCTCTTTACATGAGCAGTTTTGACAGTTCAGTGGGAAGGTGATGTTGAAGTTTGCATGATTTTTCTTTAAATGCCTGATCAACTTCTGCTCTTCACACTCAGAAGTGGCTGCAGAGTAAACTCTAAAACTTAAACTTCTCTGTCCGTTCTCTGGTGAACCGACGCTTTTCTGTGTCGACCTTTAGTTTTTTCAGGGTAGAAAGAGACACTGATGTGATTTAACCACAGAAACGACTGAAAACAACAGCAGAGAGGAGCTTAACGAGCTGCTGCCAAGAGGATTCAGAAACCCACGAAGAAGAGCGGAGCAGGGGCGTGCGGAGCGTTGTGGTGGCGTCTACAGGGAGCACGTGGAGCAATTTTGACTGCACCTGCCCACAACAGGCCCAACCCATCCCCTCCACCAGGAGTGTGTGTGTGTGTGTGTGTGTGTGTGTGTGTGTGTGTGTGTGTGTGTGTGTGTGTGTGTGCGTGTGCGTGTGCGTGTGCGTGTGTGTGTGTGTCCACTCACCTGCAGCACGAGTTGATGAGTTTGAACTCAATGGGCCGGTCATGAACATCACACGGCAGCGGAGGGCGGTCTGCCGGCTGCTTTACTTGAGCTTATTGGCCACAGGCTGACGGGGAAATCTCCCGGTGGTCCCGATGGCCGCTCCGCCCCGGCTCCCAGCGCACCGGTATCTGACACTCAGAGGCAGTTGAGCTCAGATACGACAGAGGACAGAGGCCAGGAACGACGCTCTCACACAGGCTTCTGCACAAAGGGACAGGAAATATGAATCAAATAGCTCTGGAATACAACATGGAGGTGGATGCTGGAGGTGGATGATGGAGGAGGATGGAGGTGGAGGATGGAGGTGGGTGATGGAGGTGGGTGATGGAGGTGGATGATGGAGGAGGATGCTGGAGGTGAATGATGGAGGAGGATGCTGGAGGTGGATGATGGAGGAGGATGCTGGAGGTGAATGATGGAGGTGGATGATGGAGGTGGAGGATGGAGGAGGATGATGGAGGTGGATGATGGAGGAGGATGGAGGTGGAGGATGAAGGAGCAGACCAGAGAAGTGGGTAAAGGAGCCACTCAGTGTCCAGAGGAGAGGGTTCTGCCCATGCAGGAGTCCAAACTGCCAAAAGAGCCACAGAAGTTAATGCGGTCGTAGATTTGTGAAAGTTAAAGCAACATTAAAGAAAGAAGTAATAAAAAAAGTGTCACGTTAGACGGGACAGAAGAAGTGATTATAAAATACAACATTAAAGAAAGAAGATATAAAACTGTGTCACGTTAGGTGGGACAGAAGAAGTGATTATGAAATACAACAGAATGTGAGAGCACGTGGTGTTCAAAGGAACAACGGAAGGGAGGAAACATGCTGACACACAGGGTCAAACTTTATCTCTAATAGGAAAGGTGGAACGGGTGCGTGTGAATGTGGACAAACAGAAAGTGAAGAACGTGTGATGATGGAGTGAGAGAGATACACGGAGGAGAGGAGGAGCAGGAAGAGTGTGCATCTCAAAGGAATGATGTCGTTATCATGAGAATACAGAGGAAATAAAAAGTGCAATGTATGACCCTTTAGGGCTTCCGTAGTGTGTTTGTGATAGATTAAAAAAATAAATAAAAATTTGATCCAAAAAAAAACAAAACCTTTTTTTTAATAAAATGACTGTGATGTAATACCGCCTCCGGCCAGGAGGTGTCAGTGTGTGTGTGTGTGTGTGTGTGTGTGTGTGTGTGTGTGTGTGTGTGTGTGTGTGTGTGTGTGTGTGTGTGTGTGTGTGTGTGTGTGTGTGTGTGTGTGTGTGTGTGTGTGTGTGTGTGTGTGTGTGTGTGTGTGTTTGTTTACAGTACGTTAGCGTGTGTAGCTAGCTGTGTGTAGGCTGCAGGCTAACGCTAGCGCTAACGCTAGCGCTCACGCTAGTGCTCACGCTAGTGCTCACGCTAGTGCTCACGCTAGTGCTCACGCTAGTGCTCACGCTAGCGCTGTCACACAGGCTCGGTTGCCGTGATGCCGCTCGCTCCGGCGGACCCGGCCCAGCTGGTCCGGTCCGGTCAGAAGGACGAACATTACCGAAGCTTCCTGAGGAACAACGCCAACGAAGCCTTTCAGACTCTCGCCGGTGAGTTTGTTCATATTCACTGAACTCTCCAGAACTTCTTTAAGCTAACGTTAGCTTATCTAAACAAGCTAACGTTAGCTTATCTAAACAAGCTAACGTTAGCTTATTTAAACAAGCTAACGTTAGCTTATTTAAACAAGCTAACGTTAGCTCATTTAAACGAGTTAGGGCAGTTTCTCTGCTCAGTCTGAAGATTTACTGTTTACTGAACATGTGGGACATTTTCCAGCCCTTACATTATATACAACCATCAGTATATGTATGTGTGTGTGTGTGTGTGTGTGTGTGTGTGTGTACACCTGTATAATATATAGTAGAAGTCCCTCACAGGTGTGTGAGCAGGGGCGTGCACAGACTTTTTTAAGGGCAGGGGCGAAAAGGAAAAAGGGCACCCATGCTGCGTTCCTGACACTGGGACACGGGACCTCTCCTCCCTGGAGGATGCACTCACACTGTGCCTCCGTACCGTGCCCAAAGAGGTTTCACGGCTAAAGTCGTATAGTCGTAAAGATGACGTATAGGCAGCAAGAAGCATTCTCCGAGGCCCAGGTAGTGTGTGTACAAACGGGCCTGGAGGGGGGGACAAGGACCCTAAAGCACAGGACGTAGGGACGGTGTGAGTGCGCCCTAAAGCTCCGACGTCAGAGCGCTCCAGAACATTTAAGTGGTAAACATAAAACATCAAATACGTTAATAAACATATTGTCTAGTGACGGATCTCATTGGTCGACATTAGAGCGGAGCCGTTTATGTAAAAGCTGCGTTTGGATATGAAATCAAACTGGGAACAATATCACAAAGCTTTAGTTTTCTGTGACACTTGAGATTTAGATTTTTATTCATCAAAACAAAACATTAATGTGTATTAAACAATATACTGTAACAGTAAATTATAAGAGTCCGACAACTAATTGCAGTATCTAATACATGGGTGTCAAAGTCAAGGATCCGGCCCCCGGATGATATTTGATCAGTATCAGAACCGGCCCGCAAGCCACAGCCGCCTGCTGGTGTTTTTCACGCACCAAAACTACATTACCCACAATGCAACGGTAGCTCGCGAACTCACTGCAGCGCCGCAGGTGAGCCGCCTCGGCTTCACTATTCATCAGCATTCAGGGCAGATGTCAACGTTCAGCCCCCCCCCCCCCCCCCCCCCCCCCCAATAACGGCTAAAGGGAAGGTGGACGATGAGAACAGGGTGCTTCAAGCTCATGTTCACACAGCTGTGCGTCTTTATCCTGATATTAAGGAACATATTCTTTATTTTATCTTTTGCTGTTTGACGTTTTCCTTGAAACCACAGGCAGAGCCGTACAAAAATATTGGATTATTAATTTAACTATTAAATAAAATACGGTTCACTGTGTCAGGTCCTGGTTCAATAGGTTCTATTGGAGATTAGATCTCCACACTGGTCTGGGAACGCCTCAGGATCCCCCAGTTAGAGCTGGTTAATGTGGCCCGGGAAAGGGAAGTTTGGGGTCCCTGCTAAAGCTGCTGCCCCTGAGACCTGATCCAGGACCAGAGGCTGGAGCTGCTGCCCCTGAGACCTGATCCAGGATCAGAGGCTGGAGCTGCTGCCCCTGAGTCCTGATCCAGGACCAGAGGCTGGAGCTGCTGCCCCTGAGACCTGATCCAGGATCAGAGGCTGGAGCTGCTGCCCCTGAGACCTGAGACCTGAGGCTGAAGATGAGATGAAGCCGTTGTTGTTTCTCTGTAGGATCCAAACGATGGCTGGACTGGAGGAGAGAGCTGGAGCTGCTGTCAGACCTCGCGTACTTTGGCTTAACAACACTCTCAGGTAGACGCCGACGGAGCCGACACCATCTTTAACTTAACTTTGTGTGTGTTTAGTTCGCCGTCTGATGATTCAGTGATAATCCTGTGTGTCACTCTCCTCCCAGGTTACCAAACCCTGGGTGAGGAGTATGTCAACATCATCCAGGTGGGTCCAACCAAGCGTCAAATCCCCTCTCGGGCCAGACGAAGCCTCCTTGTCCTCTGCCACTGCTTCCTTCCCTACCTCCTGGACAAGGTCCTGGTGTGCCTGGAGAACCAGCTGGAGTGTGGGCAGGAGGGCTCTGGTGGTGGTGGTGGTGGAGTCAGGCAGCGGCAGGCAGCGTCCGGGCCGCTGAGTCTGGAGTCGTGGCTGAGGAGGTGGATGCAGAGGGCAGTGGGGCTGCTGTCGGAGCCCCAGAGGAGAGCGTGCCTGCCGGTGGTGTTTGTCCTCCGTCAGGGTGTGACCCTCCTGCACCGACTCCACGTGGCTCTGTTCTACATCAGCGGCTCCTTCTACCACCTGTCCAAGAGGGCGGCTGCTGTCAGCTACGTAGGTGACTTCTGTACGTGTCATAGCTGCACAGAAAAGTGGACTCACAGCGTAAAATCATCGTGTGTGTGTGTGTGTTTCTGTGTGTGTGTGTGTGTGTGTGTAGCTGCGTGTGCTGGGGCCCAACAGCAATGACGACAGCATCCGGAGCAGCTACAGGCTGCTGGGGGTGGTGTCCCTCCTCCAGCTCCTCATCACTGTGAGTCTGCAGCTCAACAACTTCAGACAGAAGCAGAGAGCCAGGCAGGAGTGGAAGCTCTACAGGAACCTCAGGTACAGGACCAGGTCCAGACCAGAGGACACGGCTCTGTAGGGGGTCACCTGCCTTCCTGTGGACGGCCCCTCAGACGCCCTCTCTTTCTGGTCTTAGGGCGCACTCCCACTGTGCCTCCGTCCCGTGTCCCAGCACGTTTCACCCGTATAGTCTGGTTCCTTTGACCAGGTTGAGTGCAACCGTACCGCGTCTAGGAGCGGCACGCTTGCCGTCCACGGCCCGTGGCACAGTGTGAGTGCGCCCTCAGACAATACATAATGCAGCTGTAGGTCCTGTTTGAGGTTGACGCTGCTCTCTGTCTCCAGCCCTCAGCGCGCACACACCCCCGGCCCCAGAGCTGCCAGCTGCATCCTCTGTCTGGAGGAGCGGAGACACACCACCTGCACCCCCTGTGGACACCTCTTCTGCTGGGAGTGCATCACAGAGTGGAGCAACACCAAGGTGAGGCTCAAGTCAGGGTGTTTGGAATCAGGGGTGGACGTGATGTGACCATATCAGAACGTGCTGCAGCGTCTGACAAATATACATAATTATATTTATAGATGATATTTGCTGTGTTGTGTCTGTGTCATGTTGAGTCAGGCAAATTGGGTTTACGTAGAGACGGGCGACGGGAGAGTTTACGTAGAGACGGACGACGGGAGAGTTTACGTAGAGACGGACGACGGGAGAGTTTACGTAGAGACGGACGACGGGAGAGTTTACGTAGAGAAGGACGACGGGAGAGTTTACGTAGAGACGGACGACGGGAGAGTTTACGTAGAGACGGACGACGGGAGAGTTTACGTAGAGACGGACGACGGGAGAGTTTACGTAGAGACGGACGACGGGAGAGTTTACGTAGAGACGGACGACGGGAGAGTTTACGTAGAGACGGACGACGGGAGAGTTTACGTAGAGACGGACGACGGGAGAGTTTACGTAGAGACGGACGACGGGAGAGTTTACGTAGAGACGGACGACGGGAGAGTTTACGTAGAGACGGACGACGGGAGAGTTTACGTAGAGACGGACGACGGGAGAGTTTACGTAGAGACGGACGACGGGAGAGTTTACGTAGAGACGGACGACGGGAGAGTTTACGTAGAGACGGACGACAGGAGAGTTTACGTAGAGACGGACGACGGGAGCGTGTTCACACCCGTCACAGATCTGTTCTCCGTCCCACAGGCAGAGTGCCCCCTGTGTCGGGAGAAGTTCCAGCCTCACAGACTGGTGTACCTGAGGAACTACAGCGCCTGAACACACACACACACGCACACACACACACACACACTGTAGCCTCTTCAGGTGTACTCCTTTATGTTCTTTATGTGGAACAAAAGTTGTTAATTGACGGTAACGTTGTGGATTGTATCAATCGAATCTTGTAAATAAACTTTAACAGATGCAAATAAAATGATTTATCCAAATATTTATTCTGTGTTGTTTTTAAACTTAACCGTTACAGATTACTGCTGTCATTAGTGATCGACTGATGCATCGGTCGGTCGATGTTTGTGTGTTCTGACGTGTATCGTATCGGCCGATGCGTGCGGCTGCGTTCACCGAGACTTTAACACGTGTTTGTTCCCGTCATTCTTCACAGACGGGCGTCCACAGGCAGCTCTGTGATGCTGCAGACGCCTATTTTAAGTTCAATAAATGTTCCTTTTTCTTATGATTGAGACTCGTAACATTTGTTTACATCTTTGTGTCAATTTTATGATGTAAACTGAGGGAGAAAAAGTAGAATCAGCTCAAGAAAATCGGCGGTCCGTGTCGGTCGCTTCAGCTCGGTTTCCTTCACGTTTCCTTGAAAACATAATCTTTAAATACAAATATTGCCTGGTTTCTAATTTCTGTAGTTTGATTGGATACAGTGAGAAGTTCAGCATCCGTGAGGAACTCGGAGTAGAGCCGCTGCTCCTTTGCGTTGAAAGGAGCCAGTTGAGGTGGTTCAGGATCATCTGGTAAGGATGAACCCTGGGCGCCTCCCTAGGGAGGTGTTCCAGGCACGTCCAGCTGGGAGGAGGCCTCGGGGAAGACCCAGGACCAGGTGGAGAGATTAGATCTCCACACTGGCCTGGGAACGCCTCAGGATCCCCCAGTTAGAGCTGGTTAATGTGGCCCGGGAAAGGGAAGTTTGGGGTCCCCTGCTGGAGCTGCTGCCTCTGAGACCTGATCCAGGATCAGAGGCTGAAGATGAGATGAGATGAGATGAGATGAGATTGGATATACTTATAATTTGTGTATTTTAAATCTTGTATGAAAACAGACTGTTTGTGTATTTCTGTCCGTCTCTGGCTGTGGTGAAGTGGAGTGAGGTGTTTAAAGGCAGGACATCGGAGCACTTCATCTCATGCTTCTTCCACAACACAAGTGTCGACACTGAGGAGGAGCTGCTGAGTCCCTTTGGACCTTCAGACCTGCAGAGGACTGTGCTGCATCACTGCACCGGGTGTGTCTCATCTCTCTTTGGCTTAAGTCTGAAAAGTTTGTGCAGTCGGCCCCAAAACTTAACGTGGGAATGGTTTCTGAGAGCCCAGAGCAGCTGCCAGCGTTCAGAAGTGTTTACACCCAAACACTCGGTCCCGACGCACCCGTGCAGACGCTCCGTCCCGTCGACACCCAGCCCTCCTCGCTCCGCTGACGGTTTGGGGGATCAGACGTTCTCCTATGACGGTGGAAGCAGCTGCTGCTGATCCCAGAGCTGAGGAACGCTGCTCTGATGTCTGCTGCTCCTCTCTCCTCATCACTAACAGCTCATTACATCCTTAAAGAGAATGAACTGTGCAGTGTGAACGTCTCCTCTCTGTCGTCTGGGAGGAAACAGGAAAGATGGATCATGTTTCAGCTGCAGGACGATTTCCTGAGTCGACACGAAGAGAAACTCAACTGAGAATCAGTTCAGTTTTATTTAAAGTGCCAAATCCTAACAAACGTTATCTCAGGACACTTTACAGAGCAGGTAAAGACCAAACTCTACGGTCTAACGATGGTTTCAGAGAACTGCCGATGTTAAAGTGTCCTGCTGCACCACTGGACCAAAGGGTTTCTGTACTTCTTCTGTGGTGTCATGGTGTGATGACGGCAGCAGAGATAAGTTGATGCTGACCAGGTGGTTCATGCTGCCACCTGCTGGTCTCTCAATGATACAGCAGGAACACTTCATGTCTCTGTTCATCGTTCACACACACACGCACACACACACACACACACACACACACACACACACACACACCCTCCTGTGGTCCTGGTTCTTGGTTTCTCTTCTTCTGTGTCAGGATGTGACTCACCGTGTCTGTGTTTGCTGCTGTCACATCTTTTTTTTTCCAGAGGTAATAAAACAGAGTTTATGCTCTCGCTCTCATTTACAACATTATTGCACATCGCTCCCCCGGCCCCTGACCTCGATTCTGCCGGATCTCAAAAACAATGAAGCAATTACGTTTTATGCCACATGTGCAACTTCCTGTCTGCCCCGATCAGTGGCGTGCACGAAGGCACATGGCCATACTGTTGAAAAACATGTGCTAAACTGCACTCTAGAAGTCTAAACGTGTGCTAAAGTGTCCTCTGGGAGCCAAAACATGTGTTATTTTGTCCTCTAGAAACCCAAACGTGTGTTAAAGTGTCCTCTAGGAGCATAAGCGTGCGCTAAAGTTCCCTCTAGGAACATAAACGTGTGCTAAAGTGTCCTCTAGGAGTATTAACGTGTGCTAAAGTGTCCTCTAGGAGCCTAAACATGTGCTAAAGTGTCCTCTAGGAATCTAAACGTGTGTTAAAGTGTCCTCTAGGAGCATAAACATGTGTTAAAGTGTCCTCTAGGAGCATAAACGTGTGCTAAAGTGTCCTCTAGGAGCATAAACATGTGTTAAAGTGTCCTCTAGACACCAAAACGTGTGCTAAAGTGTCCTCTAGGAGCATAAACATGTGCTAAAGTGTCCTCTAGGAGCATAAACGTGTGTTAAAGTGTCCTCTAGGAACATAAATGTGTGCTAAAGTGTCCTCTAGGAGCATAAACGTGTATTAAAGTGCTCTCTTCAGTGGCGAGGAGGCTTTGGTGCCCTTTTTTCCTTCCCGCCCCGGCCCTTCAACAGTCTGTGCACGCCCCTGCTGTTTATCTCAGAGCTCCTTAACTGAACAGTAGGAGCACGAGCACGATCACGCGCTGCTCCGCTGTCCACTTCCTCTCTCAGAGGCTCGGGTCACATGACAGAGAGGACCGGCTCCACACACTCCTGCAGCCGAAGGTAAGAACACTCGTGCGGGCTTTGAGAGCTCCGTGGTGCCCCCGGGAGCTCCACGCAGGGATGACGGCCGCAGTGAAGCTGCAGCCGGGCCGAGCACCGTGTGACTCACCGTCCGGTCCCCGGGTCTGACCGAGGAACGGGTGTTTTTAACGGCACCGGGAACCAGCTGGTGGGGGGGGGGTCATTCCAGGCTGCAGCCGTGTTCATCCTCTTAGTTCATGTTCATAAACACATCATGTTTACATGCTTTATGATCATAAACACATGTTTACATGCTTTATGATCATAAACACATCATGTTTACATGCTTTATGATCATAAACACATCATGTTTACATGCTTTATGATCATAAACACATGTTTACATGCTTTATGTTCATAAACACATATTTACATGCTTTATGATCATAAACACACCATGTTTACATGCTTTATGTTCATAAACACATGTTTACATGCTTTATGATCATAAACACATCATGTTTACATGCTTTATGTTCATAAACACATGTTTACATGCTTTATGATCATAAACACATCATGTTTACATGCTTTATGTTCATAAACACATCATGTTTACATGCTTTATGATCATAAACACATCATGTTTACATGCTTTATGATCATAAACACATCATGTTTACATGCTTTATGATCATAAACACATGTTTACATGCTTTATGATCATAAACACATCATGTTTACATGCTTTATGATCATAAACACATCATGTTTACATGCTTTATGATCATAAACACATGTTTACATGCTTTATGATCATAAACACATCATGTTTACATGCTTTATGATCATAAACACATGTTAACATGCTTTATGTTCATAAACACATGTTTACATGCTTTATGATCATAAACACATGTTAACATGCTTTATGATCATAAACACATCATGTTTACATGCTTTATGTTCATAAACACATGTTTACATGCTTTATGATCGTAAACACATCATGTTTACATGCTTTATGATCATAAACACATGTTTACATGCTTTATGATCATAAACACATCATGTTTACATGCTTTATGTTCATAAACACATGTTTACATGCTTTATGATCGTAAACACATCATGTTTACATGCTTTATGATCATAAACACATGTTTACATGCTTTATGATCATAAACACATCATGTTTACATGCTTTATGATCATAAACACATGTTTACATGCTTTATGTTCATAAACACATCATGTTTACATGCTTTATGATCATAAACACATCATGTTTACATGCTTTATGTTCATAAACACATCATGTTTACATGCTTTATGATCATAAACACATCATGTTTACATGCTTTATGATCGTAAACACATCATGTTTACATGCTTTATGATCATAAACACATCATGTTTACATGCTTTATGTTCATAAACACATCATGTTTACATGCTTTATGATCATAAACACATCATGTTTACATGCTTTATGATCATAAACACATCATGTTTACATGCTTTATGATCATAAACACATCATGTTTACATGCTTTATGTTCATAAACACATCATGTTTACATGCTTTATGATCGTAAACACATCATGTTTACATGCTTTATGATCATAAACACATCATGTTTACATGCTTTATGATCATAAACACATGTTTACATGCTTTATGATCATAAACACATGTTTACATGCTTTATGATCATAACCACATCATGTTTACATGCTTTATGATCATAAACACATGTTTACATGCTTTATGATCATAAACACATGTTTACATGCTTTATGATCATAAACACATGTTTACATGCTTTATGATCATAAACACATGTTTCCATGGTAGCAGCAAATAGCGTTGGGCGTTGCTGGTTGCCAGGGTTGTCTGTTGTTGTGTGCAGCTACTGTAGGCTGGCACTGGGTGAAATGGAGTTTTGGCTCCTAGAGGACACTTTAACACACGTTTAGGTTCCTAGAGGACACTTTAGCACACGTTTATGCTCCTAGAGGACACTTTAACACACGTTTATGCTCCTAGAGGACACTTTAACACACGTTTATGCTCCTAGAGGGCACTTTAACACACGTTTATGCTCCTAGAGGACACTTTAGCACACGTTTATGCTCCTAGAGGACACTTTAGCACACGTTTATGCTCCTAGAGGACACTTTAACACACGTTTATGCTCCTAGAGGACACTTTAACACACGTTTAGGCTCCTAGAGGACACTTTTACATGTGTTTTGGCTCCTAGAGGACACTTTAACACACGTTTATGCTCCTAGAGGACACTTTAACATGTGTTTTGGCTCCTAGAGGACACTTTAACACACGTTTATGCTCCTAGAGGACACTTTAACACACGTTTTAGCTCCTAGAGACACTTTAACACACGTTTAGGCTCCTAGAGGACACTTTAGCACACGTTTATGCTCCTAGAGGGCACTTCAACAAGCGTTTGGCTCCAAGCAAACACTTTTTCAACAACGCCCACCCCCTGTGCAAGCCAGTGCTTGTAA
Source organism: Echiichthys vipera (assembly GCF_963691815.1). Classification (NCBI taxonomy): domain Eukaryota; kingdom Metazoa; phylum Chordata; class Actinopteri; order Perciformes; family Trachinidae; genus Echiichthys; species Echiichthys vipera. Next base: position 1,296,581 of record NC_139834.1, read on the forward strand.
AGCAAACAAGTGAATGTCATACATCACACCTTTCATGCTCCTTTGAAGGGAATCATGTCTGTGGTGAACCTGGAGGAGTGTCGAGAGAGGATCCGTAAAGAACTGGACAACGCAGTGGACTTCTGGCTCAAGTACTCCCATGACACTGAACATGGGTAGGTCTACTGCGGTTACACTTTTGAAATGCAACTGTTGTCAGTTCTGTTGTTTTTTTAAGTATGCTACCAACATGCACGCAGAGCAGGTGTGTAAGGCTGTGGTGTGCATGAAGGCTGTGTCCACGTGATGAACCTGAACCTCTGATCTGTGTTCCAGAGGCTTCTTCACTTGCATCGGGAGGGATGGGACGGTTTATGATGAGCTGAAGTACGTCTGGCTGCAGGGCAGACAGGTACGTCTCTGCAGTGATACTCGTGTATGTATGAAGTGTGTTCATCACCGTGAATATCTCGGCTTCTGTCTTTCACAGGTGTGGATGTACTGTCGCCTGTACCGAACCATGGATCGCTTCCACAAGCCTGAAATCCTGGAAGCAGCAAAAACTGGTGTGTGTGAGTGTGAAACAGGATTCAGCGCGAGTTAAACCTGTACAGACCGGCACTGCTGGGGTAATGAGAGAGACCAGGAGGGAGCAGGAAGCACTAACACGCCACAGGCAGCCTTAGGACCCCCCCCCCCCCCCCCCCAACCAGTCAAACCAACAGAAAGAAAACGGGGGCAAAAAAAACTCTGATTGTATAGAAGTCAATGAGAAAATTAGCCTTTTCTCTCACTTTTGGGTGTTTTTATCCCTACACACACAACAAAGCAGCAACAGCGTAGTTAGTGAAGCCAGAGTTTATTAAAGAGTGTTTTAAAGACTTACCTACTGGCCCCTGTACCAGCTCCTCTCATAGTAAAGTCCATTACAGTGGAAGGAGCCCATTGGTGCTTTGTTGTGTGTGTAGGGACTCTTCTCATGCTGCTGCAGAGGTTTGCTGTTATTTTCAGCAGCATTAGTGGTTAAAAAAGACCTTTGAATGCCTTCACCGTGCTGCCCCCAGCTAACCACTGTTAGCCACGTCCGGCTGTTAGCATCTCTCCTGGATTTCTCCGTTAATAGTTGTTACACGACCATTTGATGAATGTAAGAGCGCACTCCCATTGTTCCTTCGTCCCGTGCCCAAACAGGTTCCACGGCTAAAGTCTGGTTCCTTTGACCAGTGTGAGTGCAACCGTACCACGTCTAGGAGCGGCACGCTTGCCGTCCACGGCCCGTTTGGGAGAGGTGGGCTTTAGTAAAGCACGTTTGCACGTGTACGAGCACGAGCGTGCGCACGTGTACGAGCACGAGGCCTACGGCGGTTCTGAGGTCATTTCCTGTGCGCCTGTTGGGACGTAGAAAAAAGAAGGAGGGACCATGCGCGGACATTTCAAACAATGGCGGTGAAAGGTTCGCGTTGGTGTGATGCGGAGGTGGAGTGTTTACTGCAGATTTGGTCGATGAAAAGATTCAAAAACAGTCGACAAGACGCACAAAAACTCCGAGGTCTACGGAAAGATCTGGAAACAAAGCCACGCATCGCCATGACGTCATCAATGCGTGTGACGTGTTATGGCGTGATGACGTATAGGCAGCAAGAAGCAAGGACCCTAGAGCACGGGGCACGGGACGGAGGCACAGTGGGAGGGCGCCCTCAGTGCAGACTAAGACCCCTGAGACTTCCACTTCAGTGTGTCTCATCCTAATCTAACCCTCTGTTGTTCTGTGTGCGTGTAGGAGGAGCATTCCTCAGAAGGTTTGCCCGTGTCTCCGGCGGCGGTAGCGGCCAGTGGAAGTGCGCCTTCTGCCTGACAAGAGACGGGAAAACGGTCAAAATCCAGAGGACGATCTTCAGCGAGTGTTTCTACATCATGGCCCTGGATGAGCTGAGCAGAGTCACCGGGGACAAGGACATGCAGGTACAAACATGAATCAACTCATCAAACACAGGATAGAAACGTGCTTTTAGGTGCAGTTGGCTGTGACTCAGAGTGTAGAGTGGGTTGTTCTGTCTCAGGGTCCGTACACGAGGACGCGTTTTCCTGTAACCGCACATTTTTAGTGTCGGTTTCGCCGACCATCCACAGCAGCCGGCGTTACCTGAGCCTGAAAACAGGATCTTCAGAAACCTAAACGTGTGTTAAAGTGTCCTCTAGGAGCATAAGCGTGTGCTAAAGTGTCCTCTAGGAGGATAAGCGTGTGTTAAAGTGTCCTCTAGGAGCCAAAACGTGTGCTAAAGTGTCCTCTAGGAGCATAAACGTGTGTTAAAGTGTCCTCTAGGAGCATAAACGTGTGCTAAAGTGTCCTCTAGGAGCATAAACGTGTGTTAAAGTGTCCTCTAGGAGCATAAACGTGTGTTAAAGTGTCCTCTAGGAGCCAAAACGTGTGCTAAAGTGTCCTCTAGGAGCCAAAACGTGTGTTAAAGTGTCCTCTAAGAGCATAAACGTGTGTTAAAGTGTCCTCTAGGAGCATAAACGTGTGCTAAAGTGTCCTCTAGGAACATGAACATGTGTTAAAGTGTCCTCTAGGAGCATAAACGTGTGCTAAAGTGTCCTCTAGGAGCATAAACGTGTGCTAAAGCGTCCTCTGGGAGCATAAACGTGTGCTAAAGTGTCCTCTAGGAACATGAACGTGTGTTAAAGTGTCCTCTAAGAGCATAAACGTGTGTTAAAGTGTCCTCTAGGAGCATAAACGTGTGTTAAAGCGTCCTCTGGGAGCATAAACGTGTGCTAAAGTGTCCTCTAGGAACATGAACGTGTGTTAAAGTGTCCTCTAAGAGCATAAACGTGTGCTAAAGTGTCCTCTAGGAACATGAACATGTGTTAAAGTGTCCTCTGGGAGCATAAACGTGTGCTAAAGTGTCCTCTAGGCGCATAAACGTGTGCTAAAGCGTCCTCTGGGAGCATAAACGTGTGCTAAAGTGTCCTCTAGGAACATGAACATGTGTTAAAGTGTCCTCTAGGAGCCACAACGTGTGCTAAACTGTCCTCTAGGAGCATAAACGTGTGTTAAAGTGTCCTCTAGGAGCATAAACGTGTGTTAAAGTGTCCTCTAGGAGCATAAACGTATGTTAAAGTGTCCTCTAGGAGCATAAACGTGTGCTAAAGTGTCCTCTAGGAGCTAAACGTGTGTTAAAGTGTCCTCTGGGAGCATAAACGTATGTTAAAGTGTCCTCTAGGAGCATAAACGTGTGTTAAAGTGTCCTCTGGGAGCATAAACGTGTGCTAAAGTGTCCTCTAGGAGCATAAACGTGTGCTAAAGTGTCCTCTAGGAGCATAAACGTGTGTTAAAGTGTCCTCTAGGAGCATAAACGTGTGCTAAAATCTCCTCTAGGAGCCAAAACGTGTGTTAAACTGTCCTCCACCCTTTAACCACCACCCCTCCCATCCCTCTGTTGTGCTGCAGCTGGAGGCTGAGCAGATGATGGACCAGGTGGTTAAGTGGGTTCAGGTGGACTCATCGGGCCTGGGCCGGCCACAGCTGCCCGGAGACGCTCCCACCAACAGCATGGCGGTCCCCATGATGCTGTTGTGTCTGGTGCAGCAGCTGAGTGAAGGGCGCGCTCAGGACGTTGGTCACAAGTACAGAGAGCTGTCCGGGTGGTGTGTCCGGCAGATTCTGCAGCATATCCAGGTACGAACACACGACAGCACAGGCTCCGAGCTTTAAGTGATGAGATTCAGGGCGCCCTCCCACTGTTCCTCCGTCCCGTGCCCCGTGCTTTAGGGTCCTTGTCCCCCCCTCCAGGCCCGTTTGTACTCACACTACCTGGGCCTCGGAGAATGCTTCTTGCTGCCTATACGTCATCACGCCGTAACACGTCACACGCATTGATGACGTCATGGCGATGCGTGGCTTTGTTTCCAGATCTTTCCGTAGACCTCGGAGTTTTTGTGCGTCTTGTCGACTGTTTTTGAATCTTTTCATCGACCAAATCTGCAGTAAACACTCCACCTCCGCATCACACCAACGTGAACCTTTCACCGCCATTGTTTGAAATGTCCGCGCATGGTCCCTCCTTCTTTTTTCTACGTCCCAACAGGCGCACAGGAAATGACCTCAGAACCGCCGTAGGCCTCGTGCTCGTACACGTGCACACGCTCGTGCTCGTACACGTGCAAACGTGCTTTACTAAAGCCCACCTCTCCCAAACGGGCCGTGGACGGCAAGCGTGCCGCTCCTAGACGCGGTACGGTTGCACTCACACTGGTCAAAGGAACCAGACTTTAGCCGTGAAACGTGCTGGGGCACGGCACGGAGGCACAGTGGGAGGGCGCCCTTAAAAATGTGTCTAATTTGTTGCTTTTAAGTTGCTGATTTCTTGTTTCCTCTCTTGTAACGTGGCGCAGAGAGACGGAACAGCTGTTTTAGAGAACGTGTCGGTGGAGGGAGCAGAGCTGCCGGGGTGCCAGGGCCGACTGCAGAACCCAGGTAAACACTCCTCCGCCTGCCCACTGAGTGTGTGTTTCCTGTTCTTTGTTGCCTACCTCAACATTTCCCATTGTCCTCGGTCTCCTCCGCACGCTGACCCGTGGTGAGGCAGGCCACGCTCTGGAAGCGGGCTGGTTCCTGCTCCAGCACGGTGCAGAGCAGGAGGACCAGGAGCTCCAGAGGACGGCCATACACAAGTTCATGGAGGTCCCTTTTCAGCGCGGCTGGGATAAAGAGCACGGAGGCCTCTTCTACTTCCTGGATGTGGACGGCCACTGCCCCACGCAGGTGAACGATCATCTGTGCACATGGGGGGGGGGGGGATGTCAGACTGATCCAGTGAAGGGCCTCTGTGGCTGCAGGTTTTTATTCCAACCAAGCAAGAACACACCTGACTCGACGCAGGGTGCACTCCCACTGTCCGTCCGTACCGTGCCCCGGGCTTTAGGGTAAAATGATGTCAGAACCGCCGTAGGCCTCGTGCTCGTACACGTGCGCACGCTCGTGCTCGTACATGTGCTTTACTAAAGCCCACCTCTCCCAAACGGGCCGTGGACGGCAAGCGTGCCGCTCCTAGACGTGGTACGGTTGCACTCACACTGGTCAAAGGAACCAGACTTTAGCCGTGAGAAGTGCTGGGGCATGGTACGGAGGAACAGTGGGAGTGAGCCCTGAGGCTCTGAGTCCTTAAAGAGGAGGAGGAGGAAGAGGAGCAGACTCTCCCTCGTCTTCCTCCTCTCTCCAAACACACTGATCCCCACAGAACGTCTCCTCTGATGTGGCATCGAACACGAGCCCGTCGCCTAATTGTTCATACAAAAAAAATTGTCTCGATGACAGAATGTGCCGACAAAGACCCTGAGCTGACTTTACACCAGAATAACACTTAAAGTTCCCTCAGTGTGAACGTGGCATCGGTTTATGAGGAGCAGGAAATGAGGCCGTCTGGCTCTTGTGTCTCTGCAGTTGGAGTGGAGCATGAAGCTGTGGTGGCCTCACTGCGAGGCTCTCGTCGCCTTCCTCATGGCCTACAGTCGCACCAGGAGGCCGGAGCTGCTGCAGACGTTCTCTCAGGTTTACGAATACACCTTTAACCACGTGAGTTTACACTGCAGGGCCAACAAGGATGTCCCATATTAGGATGTAGAGACGTGTTTATTTAGCTTTGTTTGTCCTCAGCTTCTTATGAAGACCTGCTTTTCACGTTTCACGACTTCCGCACTATAAGTTGCACCTAAAAACCTTCAAATGTCTCCAAAGCCGACAGTGCGCCTTATAATGCGTTGCTCCTTATATATGGACCAATATTGAGCCACAACAGGTCTCCAACTACGGTGAGCAGCCGCCGACTCTATTTTCCCCCGTAGAAGAAGTAACGCGCGGTGCATGTTGAGATATACGACTGTGTGAAGCGTGCCGTTTCATTTCCATGTGTGTGTTTGTGTAAAGAGCCCAAAATGGCTCCTGTTAAGAGACACGCTTACGACGCAGAGTTTACACTCAAGGCCATTAGTCACGCAGCAGAACACGGGAATAGAGCAGCAGCCAGAGAGTTGAACATGAACCAATCAATGGTGCCGAAGTGGAGGAAGCAACAAGACGACCTGCGCCGAGTAAAGAAGACTGAACAGAGTTTAGAGGGAACAGAGCGAGACGGCTGCAGCTGGAGGACAAACTCCAACAGTGGGTTGTTGAACAGAGAGCAGCGAGTAGAAGAGTCCGTACAATCACTGTTCCACTGAAGGCAACAGCGCTAGCACGCCAACGTAGCATCAATGGGTTTAGAGGCGGTCCTTAACGTGACCCCAGCCTCCACTGTAGCGTCTGTTCTATGCTCCTTATAGTGAGGAAAATACGGTTTAGTCATTAATAAGCTTTAATCTAAACACTGAAGCAAGAAAATGGTCAAACGTCCTTTAACCATCCACAGTTTTGAACACCAGCTCATAAACACGTCACTTTGTTCCCACGTGAGCGATGATTGGCTAAATAAACGTAATGTAGATGACCTAGGGCGGGGTTTGGGTACTCGTGTCTGTTTAAGGTTTTGACTGAAAGAACTCGTTCTGCACTCAAACAGTTTCTGCATTCGATCATTTTTGTACCCAGATCAGGAAAGAACAAACACATCGTCCTGACACATCGCCCGACACTGCCCCCCCACGATTTCAGGTGGTACTGCAACGTTTGCTCCGTATCTGTACGCATCCGTGAGCTTTCAGGATACGGACAGAAATACGAAGGAAATGGACGCAGAGGGCAGTCAGAAGGCTGTGTCTGCGTCCGTATGCGTCTCTAACGTGGAGCAGAAAATGAGCTTTTACTTGACCTTTAAAATCTAGACCCCGAAAAAAGACGATCCTCCGATTAGACACACATCGTCTAATAATGGGACGATACGGTGCTTTTTTCATGGTTTTGTTCACAGCAAGCAAGCGTTTCTTATCATCACGTGACGTGATTGGCCCACACGCACTCTGTGGAGAGGTGTTTTCAGCCAGGTCCTCATTACATGACATTAGAGGACCACATCTCTACGCCGATGACTCTTAAGAACAAACACAGTGTATTTCTATGCTTCAGTGCATCGTAGGCCTAATCTACTGCATGTGTGTGATTCTGAACAGTTTCCTGACGCCAAGGACGGCGAGTGGTTTGGATATTTGACACAAGAAGGGAAAGTGGCACTGGACTTTAAAGGAGGCCCCTTCAAAGGTAAGACCATCGTCGTGATGGAGACTGACTTTAGCAGAACACCAGAGACCAAAGATTCACAACGAGACGAGCTGGAGTTCGGCAGCGTTCTGAAACCTGTCAGTTCACACCAGTGAGACGAGGCCAGGCGGTGTGAGTCTGACCTAACACCCTTTCAAAATAAGAGTTCCGGATCCAAACGCTGCATTGAAACAAAGGCTGAACATGTAAACAATCAGGATCACCTCTGTGGTCAGTTAAGGCGCCCTCCCACTGTGCCTCCGTACCGTGCCCAAGCACGTTCCACGGCTAAAGTCTGGTTCCTTTGACCAGTGTGAGTGCAACCGTGCCACGTCTAGGATCTAAAGCGGATCTAAAGCGGTTCAGTCCCGTCGTGAATCTTTGGTCTGAACTGGGCTGAAAACACGCTGTGGGGCTGTTTCCTGTCTTTGTAACGAGCTGGTTGTGTTCCTCTCCTCTTGTGCAGGGTTCTTCCACGTGCCGCGCTGCCTCTACATGTGTGAGCGTCTCCTGGACGATCTGCTGGCCAACCAGGACTGAGCATTCTGACACCAGTGCTGTAATAATGTGATTGAATCTGTCTGTCCTCTAAATCAAACCACGATAATCAGGTTATAAAGCAAATTGCACTCATTTTCAAACATGCACAGCTCTAAAGCTGCTCCTTTAACCTCATCACAGTAACGCCGTGGACGTGGCTGATTAGATTTCCTACCTTTGAGTTCCTGTTGTTAACTTTCTGCCCATAATGAATGTTCGGAGCTGCTCAGGGACTAAGGGCGCCCTCCCACTGTGCCTCCGTCCCGTGCCCCGTGCTTTAGGGTCCTTGTCCCCCCCTCCAGGCCCGTTTGTACTCACACTACCTGGGCCTCGGAGAATGCTTCTTGCTGCCTATACGTCATCACGCCGTAACACGTCACACGCATTGATGACGTCATGGCGATGCGTGGCAATGGCTTTAAGGGAGTCTAAGGGAAGTGTGGATTAGGGGGTGTGGGGAGCTGGGAGCCACATGCCTTTGGATCGTGAATAAGAGTTAGCGAGGAATGTGCTGAAACAGGAACAAGGCTGCTGGTGTCACCTTCCCACGGAGGTTAAGAGGAAGGGTGAGGGGTGGGGTTGTTTAGTGGGTATACACATTTATCCACGTGCGACACAGTAGTGACATATTAAACTGTCACATTAACAGGTTACACCGACGCCACCTATTAACAGCCCTGTTCCAAACGAATAAGTGTCCTCAGCTAAGATGTGCAACACGTCAAACCCGTCCCTCCTTCTTTTTTCTACGTCCCAACAGGCGCACAGGAAATGACCTCAGAACCGCCGTAGGCCTCGTGTTCGTACACGTGCGCACGCTCGTGCTCGTACACGTGCAAACGTGCTTTACTAAAGCTCACCTCTCCCAAACGGGCCGTGGACGGCAAGCGTGCCGCTCCTAGACGTGGTACGGTTGCACTCACACTGGTCAAAGGAACCAGACACGTGCTGGGGCACGGCACGGAGGCACAGTGGGAGTGCGCCCTGAAAGTCCAAATTATGGGCGATCTAGGATACCTAACATGACTGTCCTGCGTCAGAGCTAATACTCAGACATTCACACTGATTTCCAACTTCACCTGGCTGCGTGTCGGACGGTGAACGTATGAACGTCACACACACACACAGCTCAGTGTATTCAACCAGGAAGTGTCTCTCTGTGACGTGACGCTCCTGTTAATGACGAAGAATCACGTGCAGTACTGGAAGTGAACAAGTCCCGCTGCTGTTGGAACAGCAGAGAGTTGCACAGGTTCTTCCTCGACATCGTTGTCAAAAGTAAAGCTGCATAAAAGAACAGGTAAAGGTAGAAAAGGTTCAACTCTAATGACGGCTCCCATTCAAACGCGTGCACACTGGAGGGAGACGCCACGGCAGTGAGGACGAAACACACGTCTATAGACTCAGCGTCCCTCTTCATACATGTCCACAAAACCAAATGTTTGATGTAAACTTGTGCCTTAACCATGCACACTGAGCTGTTGATCCAGCTTTAAGGACTTGAAGGAGCATGTGTCTTTACATTTGACTCATTCCAGTTTTTACTGCTAATGAACACATTATTATTATTATATATCTATATTCTAACATGCTGGTGGGGCTTTCATTTCTGGGACACCATGTCTGATTTAAGGCACAGAGCAGTTTTAAATCCATATATTTTTTCATTCAATACAACGTTCACATTTCCTCCTGGACACTTTCCAGTCTGGAGAAACGGCTTCTTGCTGTAACTCTGCACCGGTTCCTCATAGAGACAAAGATTTAAGCCACAGTAGCTGAGTGCTGGGAACATGCTTCTGTTTTGTATCTGGAAATATTGCAATATTAAAAGTGTGTGTGATGTGTAATTCATTTGTAATTAGGGCATTAAAGGGATACTTTACCACATCTATCTGTCTGTTCAGTGTGACCTAACACCCTTTCAAAATAAGAGTTCCGGGTCCAAACGCTCCGTTGGAACAACGTCCGAACATGTGAACAATCAGTCAGTTTGACTCTTCAGAGGAAAAAAGAAAATTATGATGTTTTTAAAAACTCTGATCTGTTTAAACAACAGGAAACACGACACTGAGGAGAAAATGCGTGCTGGTTCTGACACAGACGTGCTCTGATGCCTCGCACACGTGGGAAACTATAACCTCACTTTTTTAGATCAACAGCTTCCTTTAAAAGTATCCAGAGAACAGAACACAAGGGAAATACAGAGAACAGGTGCATCAGGGGTGATGTTCGTCACATAAACGAGGTTACACAGATTATAAAAGGCAAAAGTAAAGTTTCATTTCTGTTTAAAAACATAAAAACAAAGGTTTTCTTAGTAAATTTACTTTTATGAATACGACATTTTGCAAGAAATAAAAGCAGATTTATTAAAAAGTGACATTTTTCTTCTTTGTTTTGGTAATTATGGAAACAGAAAACAACATTTTCCCAAAGTACAATCAAATCTATAGTTCAATTATACGCTCTGTTATGAAACATGCCCCTAGTGGACACTCAGAGAACTGCAGTGGTTGGCACTTCCTGATTGAATCAAACAGGAAGGAAGCTGTGGGCGGGGCTTAGTCTAAACAACAAAGGGCGATGCTTAAAGGTTGAATCTGGAGAATGAGCAGAACAGCTCCATCTAGTGTCTCCAGATCGTTGTTGCAACAACAAAAAAGAAGTCCAGCAGTGGGGTTGCCAGGTTGGTCAGACCCGGCCCAGTAGCTCCAGGAGACCGGAGTCTGTTTGAGCCTGTTTGAACCCGTCCCCTCCAGAAAACCACAACATCAAAACAAGGATTAGAGGAGTTTGACTGACAGTTAGCATAAGCCGTTAGCGTTAGCCGTTCCAGCTAAGTGCAGATGACAGTGATGTTAGCATCAAGGAGCAGCGTAGCCATGTGGGCGTGCGTTTGAATGGCGTTCCTCTCCTTTCTCTCAGTCCATGGAGTGAATGCTCGGCCTATAGTGACTCTGGTTGTTGCCCGTCTCCGCTCACTCAGCTGCTGGGACAAAGAAGCAGCTGCAGGATTGGCTAACTCCATTTCACCCAGTGCCAGCCTACAGTAGCTGCACCCAACAACAGACAACCCTGGCAACCAGCAACGCCCAATGCAACAATGGAAACAGAACGGGACAGAAAGTCATTTATCAAACCTGTCAAAAAAGAATTCAAGACTGAATATTTTTTTAATGGACAAGCAAAACTTTCATTCTGTTCCCTTATATAAAACGCCCCGTGGGTGTGTTATTATTTTAAATATATCTTTTAATAAAGAAACTACATATTCAACCTTTAAAGTGGATTTATCATCATGATAAGATTCAAACAGCGGCACAAACGGACGGTGTTTACAAGGAACAGGGAAGAAGAGGGGGACGACACACACCAGGGTTCTCACAGTTTATCACATTACATACTTTATGTTTACACAGGCGGGTATTGTGTTGTTTGTTGGTTATTGTTTGTTTTGTTGAGCGTATAAAAAAAATAGGATACACAGGAAGTAAGAAAACCTATAGTATAGGTACTAAGTGGAGACGGGGTAGGAACTAATGAGCTAATGCTAGTTTTCAACATATTTTTCACATGTTTCAAATAAAACATTCACTCATTCATTCTTTATTTGTTAGTATTTTAGGGCGTAAAGAATATTTAGCATATTTGAGGATCGAGACCGGAAGCACTCGTGTTTGACCGGAAGTATGAAGAGAGGAGAGTTCAACAGCTTCAGGTTTTGTAAACACTATTAAAACGGTTCTGTTTGGCCTCAAAAATGAGCATTAGACACCGGAACTAAACACAAAAGAGAAGTATAAGAGTGCTAAAGAGGGTTTATGGTTAAAAAATCCCATTTTTTTCTCTTTAAACCGGAGAAAAACGGACATTTAGACGTATTTGCGGCACTGAATGCGACCCTGTAACAGACCGGAAGTTGGATGTAACGGAAGCGATACGGAAACGGAAATGCCGGATTGTAAATGTGGAGAGGGAAATGATGTCGGCGCGGTTTAAACGGTGGTTTATTGAGTCGGTAACGGGCACGGTGATGTTACAGACGTTAATAACGGTCATGTGACGGTTTTAGCGCCGTTGTTCCCCGCACACACTAACTGTACTCCAGGAAGTAGTCGGTCCCGGGAGCCAACGGCGCTGCCATGGAAACAGTAAGAGCCGAGTTTGACGCGCTTCCGTGAGTGATGTTCAGCTGCAGGAGAGAAATGGATCCTATTCACAAGTGAGTTCTTCACTCGTTTCACTCTCAGGAGACACTTTAACGTTATTACGGTAAAAAATGCAGAAAAGTCTCAAGAAATGACTGAAAAAAGCGCGAAACAGCCGCAGTTTGTGTTTCTACGGAAGCCCGTTAGTGCCACTGAGAGGAACATTTATTATTATGAGATAAACAATTCACAATTATGAGATAAACAATTTAAAGTTATGAAATAAACAATTATGGGATAAACAAGTCATAATAATGAGATAAACAATTTAAAGTTATGAAATAAACAATTATGGGATAAACAAGTCATAATAATGAGATAAAAAGTCATAATAATGAGTTAAAAAGTTATAATATTGAGATGAAAAGTGATAAGGAGATAAAAATACATAATTATGAGAAAAAAAGTTATAATAATGAGATAACGTTCGTTCACGGCGTTTACGTGCGTTCACGTAAGTTCATGATCATCCGTGTGCGTTCACGAGCGTCTGTGTGCGTTCATGTACGCTTATCTACGTTCATGGGCGTTTGGTGCGTTCGTGTACGTTCGTGTGCGTTTATGTGCGTTCGTGTGCGTTCATGTACGTTTGTGTGCGTTTAAGTGCGATTGTGTACGTTTGTGTGAGTTCATGTTCGTTCGTGAACGTTCATGTACGCTCATGTGCGTACATCTACGTTCATATACGTTCGTGTGCGTTCACGTGCGTTCACTTGAGTTTGTGTGCGTTCGTGTGCGTTCATGTGCGTTCGTGTACAATCATGTACGTTCAAGTGAAGCGGTGCCTCCTCCCTCCTCTCTGAGCCCTTGGACAGTGAGTCGTGGCAGCGACAGCGACAGCTTTATATTTGTATATAACGAGACAGAGATTTTGCCTCGATTAATTTTAGTAATCGAGTCGTTCGAGCTACTTTAGTAATTGTTTCAGCCCCGTCTGATATCAACCTTCTCATCTCCCTCTCAGATAAAGAACAAATAAACTTATTTCCAATTCTTTTAAGAACTGTACACTTGCAGTGTTGTAAATACTTTGACATGTATTGTTTGGGAATGCTGCCATTTGACACATTAAAAAATGAATTCATGTAAACATTTAAATCCATTTATGATTATTTTTAATCTTTGCTGTTCTTGACTGACACGTTTCAGTGTTTTCTTTCAGTGGCGTCTTCTACCAGGCGATACCTGCTGTTGGAGCCGATGGAAAGGACATCATGAAACTGATTCCTGTAAAAATGGTCAACGGACAGTTCTTCCGATCTCAAACAGCCCAACCCAAAACGGATCCAACACCACAGAAAGCTGTAATAGAAATAGTGAAAAATGCAGCTTTGGATCCTCCTGACGCTCAGCAAATTGTCAAGAAGAAGGTTTCCCTCATGAAAGACTTTCCTAAACGAGTAGTTTTGGATCAGAGTAGTTCTCTAAACAAGGATCCACCACAGCAAAAGAAGGTTCATGTCTCCGTAGTATATCCGATGGCAAAACCTGCAGCGAACAGCGCAGCGTCAGGAAGACCTCCAGGTCAGCTCCCAGTCACAGTGAAATCTCCAGCACTCCCCAGAGGACAGTACCTTCAGATCCCCTCCAACCCACAAGTCCGATCAGCCCAGATGGCAACACCTGCAGCAAACGGTGCAACGTCAGGAGGACTTCCAGGTCAGCTCCCAGTCCCGGTGAAATCTCCAGCACTCCCCAGAGGACAGTACCTTCAGATCCCCTCCAACGCACAAGTCCGATCAGCCCCGACACCTGAACGACCTCCACTTATCAAGAAACAGAATTTAACTTCATCGGCCAACTCTGCAAGTTCAGGTGTACCCAGTGTGGTCAAAGTGTCACCTGCCAATCAAGGTGCTACTCCACAAAGTGAAAGTGCACTTCAGCCCATCAAGTTGCTTTGCAAGACCTCGGATATCACCTCATGTGGACCTCCATCAAAAGAATCAAAGTCACATTTAAAACTAATTCCAAAGGTTTCCCAAAGGCCCAACAGCCCCATGAAGTGGGTGATTGAAGAAGTGTACGGCTCAACGGCTCCAACTGCTGATCCCATTATTCCTTCTGTTAGTTCAGAGATTCTTCGAGTCGTCGCAGAGCGAGAAAACGCTAGCAAGCACCCTGACGTCCTTACGAAACCTGTTGCTTTGTCAAGTCAGGACACAAGTGGACATGGACCGACCAACACCACCAACACCGTGCTCATCTTCGATGGGAAGATATTTCTTGTGGTGGAAAATGGCGACCTACCATATAAAATGGAAAAGACTGAGTCATCCAAAGCAGCAATCAAAAGTTATGAATTCAACAAAACCATCGTACCTTCGTCCCAACCATCGCTTGAGTCAGTTGCACCTCAGAAAGAACAGGGTCTCACAGGTATCGTTCCAGATAAGTCAAGTGAAGTTATTGACCTTTGTGATGACGACGCTCACAGTTCCTTATCCCAACAGGCCGCATCAGTTCATACGTCAGCGGGCGCTCATCCGGATGAAGACAACGTAATATTTGTGTCATATATTCCCCCCAGATCTGAGTCTGAATCCAAACAAGATCTGAAACTAGAAACACAAACGACACTCGTGAAGGAGACTGAGCAGGTGAGCAGAAGCAGCTCGGACAATGTGGTGGATCAAAAGAGACCGGACGGTACGACTGGCGGTCCTCGAAGAAGAATACCTGGCCAGAACATGTCAGTCGACACAGTCAAACACCTTACACATGTTTGTGGTTCTGCAGTGATGAACATGCATAATTATGCAGGCTCAAACATTAGCAGTCCGCAGAGCACCTCCACCCAACAGCTGGAGAGCACGGAGGTTCACGGAGAAACAAAAAGTCCAGCAGATCCCATAAACATCGCCCCAGTACCGGTTTGGATAGTAAAAAATGCAGCTTTGAATCCTTCTGCCGTCCCGCAAATTCTCAAGAAGAAGGTTTCCCTCATGAAAGCCTTTCCTAAACAAGTAGGTTTGGATCAGAGTAGTTCTCTAAACAAGCATCCGCCACAGCAACAGAAGGTAAATTTGTCCGTAGCACCTCCGATGGCAACACCTGCAGCGAACAGCGCAGCGTCAGGAAGACTTCCAGGTCAGCTCCCAGTCACAGTGAAATCTCCAGCACTCCCCAGAGGACAGTACCTTCAGAGCCCCTCCAACGCACAAGTCCGATCAGCCCCGGCACCTGAACGACCTCCACTTATCAAGAAACAGAATTTAACTTCATCAGCCAACTCTACAAGTTCAGCCGTACCCAGTGTGCCCAAAGTGTCACCTGCCAATCAAGGTGCTACTCCACAAAGTGAAAGTGCACTTCAGCCCATCAAGTCGCTTTGCAAGACCTCAGATATCACCTCATGTGGACCTCCATCAAAAGAATCAAAACCACATTTAAAACTAATTCCAAAGGTTTCCCAAAGGCCCAACAGCCCCATGAAGTGGGTGATTGAAGAAGTGTACGGCTCAACGGCTCCAACTGCTGATCCCATTATTCCTTCTGTTAGTTCAGAGATTCTTCGAGTCGTCGCAAAAAGAGAAAACGCCAGCAAGCACCCTGACGTCCTTACGAAACTTACAGCTTGGTCGGAACAAAAGATCCTGGATTATACAAGAGGAATACCTGGCCAGAGCACGTCGGTCGACACGGCCAAAAATCTTCAACATGTTTGTGGTTCCGCGGTGATGAACGTGTTTGATAATGTGGGCAGTCGGTCGGAGATAAAAGTCGAACCCTGTGCGGCAGATCCCAGCACCTCTGACAGCAGTGGACGCTGCTCTCGAATAGAGAAGGACGTCTTCAAAATGGAGGTGAGGGCACTTCTATTGCTTCATTAGTCTAGAATACTCCATAAGGTTTTGATGGACATATTTGACAGCGGGTGATCATGTGAGAACACTTTGTGCTATTGCAACCACATTAAGGGGTGGATGATTATCTCAGGGTGTTGGATCATATTCGAAGTAGAGTTGCAAAGCATTAAAGTCAGTAACGTGAAGCTCTTTATCCTGACAGCACAATGAGGCCGTTCAGACGAAGACGATCTAGAAAGGACCTAAAGAATCTAGAAAGCGTTTAGACCAGGGTCTTTGGGGGGGAAAGTGTGTGAAACTGGATGTAGTGTGCACGTCAGGTGGCTAGATGGAGCTTTGAAGCACTGCCACACAATAGCACCCAGAGCTGGAGCATGCATAGAAACCATAGACTGTATAAAAATGGACGTAGCTTCTCCATCGAGGTCCGTTCTCTCAACTTGATCCACTCGTCCTCTCCTCTGGAAACCGCCATCTTATCAGGCTTTGACTCCGCCTCATTTCCTCTGACCAAAAAAGGGCTTGTATGTGTATGTATGCTTGTACTGGATTAGCCACATTAGCTCCACCGCACGAGAGCCAGGCTAACAGCAGACGTTACTAGATCAACGGGAATGGGAGTCAATGTTGAGATTATTTTATTCTATTCAACACAATCTGGTGCCCATAGGCTGTGATCACCGACCCTAACGGCCTGAATCCTCCCGTTGCTCCAATTAGCATCTAGTGTCTGTGTCATAGATAGCAGGCTGTATTCAAGTCATGGTGCAACTGCTAACGCTAACTCGGTGTGTTCCTAAAGCATCTGTTGGTTCAGTCGATGGAAGAGCAAACCATCTTGTTACTATGGAAACACGACCACATGAATGACCACAGTCCAGGTCCAGGTGACGGAGTTAGCATGCTAATGATGCTAAGTGTTGTCATGGAGATATGAGCTAAACACACAGACTAGAATGTTCTTTTGTCCTTAAACAGGTTTAATGATGCTGTGTAAACGGCCTGTTTAACATGGGGCTCAATGAGAAACTGCTCTGTTATGAAACCTGCCCCTAGTGGACACTCAGAGAACTGACGCTGACGGAGCTTCCTGATTGGACCAAACAGGAAGGAAGAAGTGGGCTTGCTGTATTGTTTGTAATATAAAGAGTGTGTTTTTCTACTTGCAGAGCTCCATGGTTCCTGTAAGTAGCCGGCCATCTTCACTGGCAGAGTCTCGTCAAGTGTCTGATGATCTGCTGAGACAGATGTTTGGGATAACCGTCGATGTGAAAATTTGCCTGCGCAGGATTGATGGAGCCTCAGCGGGCGCCATGAGGTCAGCGGAGGATCATCGGGAGCCGAGGTTTAGAGTAAAAGAGGAAGAGGTTTTCCTACAGGACCTTTACAGTCCACAAGAAAGTGACAGCTGCAGGGAACTCATCAAGGATAAAAGAGTGAACGCACGAACTGAACAGGAGCCGTCACAGGACTCCACCACTCCAGGAACTCTCTCAGATACTGGGCCTCGCAGATGTTTACGTTTCACACTGAAGAAAAAACAACACTACAACACTTCACACAAGGGAACGTCACGTTATGTTGAAATGGAGCCAATGATTGGCTACGTAGAACCCATAGATGAGGATTTCCTCAGCACTGATGAAAACGACACCTTTAACTCTCAGGGCGACGCCTCCCGGCCACAGACTCACGCGGATCCAAACGCACCCACCAGGAGACTGGGAAGAACAAGGAAACGCACTATGTGTCCATGCTGTATCCCAGGCACTCCAGATCCTGCTGTCATGTCCGGTCGTGCAAAGCCCGAAGTGCCAGAGAAGAGGGCACGGACAGCGACGAAGAAAAATAAGGAAGTGGAAAGAGGCAAGGCTGCAAGAAAAGAGGTGAAAACATCTGGAAGGATGAACTTTCCAACAGGCAGGAACAAGCGGAGCTGTAAGACTCCTGGGGTTCCGACCTGTGACGGTTTATCCACAACATGCGTGGACCGTGATGAACTCAAACAACACAAACAGATCCAAAGACTCAAAGAGCTTCTGAAAAAGAAAGAGGAAGCTTTAGAACGGCTACGAAACAGCACCAGCTGAGACAAACCATCCAACATTTCACCTTTTATTCTAACAAAGGTAACAGATTTATTTGAAGTATTTAATATGTTATTGTTGAAAAAACATGTACTAAAGTGTCCTCTAGGAGCCAAAACACGTGTTAAAGTGTCCTCTAGGAGCCAAAACATGTGCTAAAGTGTCCCCTAGGAGCATAAACGTGTGCTAAAGTGTCCTCTAGGAGCCAAAACACGTGTTAAAGTGTCCTCTAGGAGCCAAAACACGTGCTTAAGTGTCCTCTAGGAGCCAAAACACGTGC
This sequence comes from Echiichthys vipera, assembly GCF_963691815.1. Lineage (NCBI taxonomy): Eukaryota > Metazoa > Chordata > Actinopteri > Perciformes > Trachinidae > Echiichthys > Echiichthys vipera. The sequence goes on from NC_139834.1 coordinate 1,314,676, forward strand.
TTAAGTGTCCTCTAGGAGCCAAAACACGTGCTTAAGTGTCCTCTAGGACAAAAATTCTATTTTAAAGGGAATCAAATTTGACCGAATTTTATTTTCATGGATATGAAATTTCCCCTGAAGAATTAGAAAGTTGACATTAATTCACTGTATTGTTTATTTTCATGTCCATGGGTTTTTTTTATTTTTTATTAAACATTGATTTCATTCAGAAAGTGTCAAACACTAAACATATAACACAACACAGAAGAGCTTCTCACATCCATAAAACATGATCTCATGAAATAAACAATCAATACATGAATAAACATAATCATGTCAATACATGGATGCATGTAATAATCTGTTATCATGAATTTCATTAACTGCCAGGGGGGTTTATCAAATATAATATAGTTGACTAAAAATGTTGTATTTTAGTTTTTTAATAAGACTATGGGGGTTTATAAAGTGAATGGAAAGGTCGGTTCGGAGGCTGAACGTTGTTGCTTGTGAATAAAATAAGTATTAAAGACGCTTGTTCTTATTTTCATAATAACATAAAACATATTTAAGGGAAAAGCAGTTTGATATGTTGACATGAGGGAAGTTATTAGAACATAAGTAAACTGTTCAGTGACATTTCATTCAAAAAACAGATGCTTTAAAGTTTTATCAGCACGCCCACAGGAAACACACACGCTGTCCACATCCACACATTTAAACAGCATTTATTTAGTGAAGAATTTTGAATTTTTATTTTATTTTATACGTATTTGTGAAGTAAAAGCCAGTCTGTCTTTTAAATCTATTTTTATCGTGAAAAATCTGTTTATTTTTTACATTTCCTCCCTTTAAGTTGATACCATTCAAAAGCAAAACAGATCTGAGCGGATTTCCGGGGTGTTACGTCAGAACGAACAGCCGGAAGTGCGTCATTCGCCGCCGCGCAGCCATTGCCTCTGGTGTCGCAGCCTCCTTCCATCAGCCTTGAGTCGGAAACGAAAACAAAACTCGGGTCTTACAGTAAACGCGTTTGTTTAGAGACGGTGTGAGCAGCGACACAGAGGAGCACGCAGCCACGGTCGGTGTTTGGCTTCATTTACTTCACTTTCCACCTCCATGTTTGTCGGTGTGAATCGTTATTAACCGTGTTAGCTAACCCGGGCGCGAGCGAATACCGAAATAAACCGTTTATTTGTGCCGCGCGAGCAAAATGGTGTCCGTTTAAAAGTAACGGTCGCTGAGAAAAATGGCCTCCACCTCCTTCAGTATGTTCTAGGTAACGTTAAAGGAGCATTAACACTGTGTGTGGCTTTATTTTTATGTTTTTAAGTGTGTTCTGCGCAGGTTTGTCGTCACCAATCCTCATCACAGCCACTTCCGGGTTCGAGCCAATGCGGAAGTGGCAAAAGCGTCAGTTCTCTGAGTGTCCACTAGGGGCAGGTTTCATAACAGAGCAGTTTCTCATTGAGCCCCATGTTAAACAGGCCGTTTACACAGCATCATTAAACCTGTTTAAGGACAAAAGAACATTCTAGTCTAGGAGGCTTTAGTTTGTTTAGTGAAAGGATCCAGAAACGACTCCTGTTGGATCTGACGCTTCTCACTAAACACAATTACATCAAATTTACTTCCAAGGGGGGCGGGGAGCCCCTAATATAATGGGAGGGGAAACACGGCATTTATTGACATTATAAGCATCTAAAAAATTGGTATTCAGGGGCAGCAGCTTTAGCGGAGGACCCCAAACTTCCCTTTCCCGGGCCACATTAACCAGCTCTAACTGGGGGATCCTGAGGCGTTCCCAGGCCAGTGTGGAGATCTAATCTCTCCACCTGGTCCTGGGTCTTCCCCGAGGCCTCCTCCCAGCTGGACGTGCCTGGAACACCTCCCTAGGGAGGCGCCCAGGGTTCATCCTTACTGGTATTCAGATGTAAATTGGTATTCAGACGTTTAATATTGACTCTATTCAGTTTATACTGGAGAATGTGGAGGAACTCTGTGTTGACCTGGGAGGAAAGAATGGGAACTGTTGGTGTTATTGCATCTAACTCTCACTGTGACTCTTACTGTGACTCTTACTGTGACTCTTACTGTGACTCTTATGTGTACACAGGGACACACACACAACATGGATCTCCTTCAAACACTGGAAATCTACATCCCCAAGGACGCTGAGGTGAAGAGCGTCCCTCTACGGAGCTTACCAAAGTCCGTGCTGAGACGTATAGGAGCCCCCCTGCCTGACGCTGAGCGCTCGGGGAAGCCCGACTCTAAAGCTGTAGTGATCAGCCCGTTAGTCGTGCGGAAGAAAGGCGAAAAAGTGACGACCTACACGGGAAACAGCGGGAGAGAAGACATGTTCTCCCAGCTGGACAGAGACTCTCAGTCTGAGCGGGGTCCCTTCAAAATGGCCATCGTCTCCTCCAACATCACGGCGTACAAGGTGCTGAAGGACATCGTGCCCGGGAAAATCCTATTCGACACGGACCTGTTGCCTCAGGGCTCGGCGCCGCAGTCAAACAGAGACGCCGTCGTCATCTACCACGGGCGCATCTTCCTGTCCGTCAAACTGAGCCGGAGGCGACAGAAGACTCGAGCGCTGCGAGCTTCACACTCTGCCGTTGCTGAAAGTCCGACGAAGGTAACTGAAGAAATGTTTAGGTGCACATTAATCACCTTTTATTCTCAAGTCACAGTTAAAACACGACATTTGAATGTGACGTTACTAAGCTGGGAGTTTGAGCTGAAGGCGTTCACACCTCTTCCTGTTTACCTGCACGTAACTGCGGTTCTCCGAGAACGTGCTGAGCTCTTTATGTCCAATAGGAATCCGTCTCACATGTGTTATGAGCAGGACCAAAGAATGCAGCTGCACCTGATTAATAATCGTGAAACGTGAGATTTCCCGACTAGCCATAACATCAACATCCTCGCATCCTTAGGTGTCGTATCTTTCACGATGCCTCACTTTAAAACCTCTGTGTTGAGTGTCCTTGGCTCCCGGCGTCGACACAAACACCCGTTTCATCTGCGCAGACCTGCGTTTGAATCTGATTGTAGATCTGTTTGTTTGAACGCTTCGGTTCAGTCGACGCTGTCATAGTTTAAAACACGTGCTGTTGGAAAAAGAGCCTTAATCAGGACGACCTTTACGTGTGTAGCTCCCGACTCAAGCTCTAAAAATAGCTGAATAATCTTTTTTTTATGTGCTACACTTTCGATTTGTGTGGTGCAATGATTCAACCACAACCAGTGGGACTCAAACCGTCGCTCTACCTTCTTTATGCCTGACGTTTACCGAGCTTATTGAAAAGGGCAGCCATATTAAAAGCAGATGTTTGAGTGCTCCTCTGATGGAAAGTGTTGTGTTGCACCTCTCTGAGACGTGTTGATCCTCCTCAGGCTTCTCCTGAACCTGCAGACGCAGAACTACACGCCACTTTACCCCAAACGTCTCCAGAACAGCCAGCGGATGATTACTGCACCACTGACCCGGTGAGTGGAACACAACATTATACATGAACAACACAAACTTGTCTCTAATGTGTAATCTCTTGTGACGAGAGGAAAGAGGATCAACAACCCCTCCAAAATAAAGCCATTTCCTGTCTTTTAATTTGAACTTTGATTCAAATTCAATTCTACATCAACTGTTGAATAAAGTCGTACTCCATCAGATTTGAGATCCCTTGTTTCTAGCGGCCTCTGTGGTGGTAAGATGTAACTGCGGGCGAGCCTGTTCTTTCAGAGCCTCCGTGTTGTCACGTTCATGGTCACTATGGACGCACTCCCACTGTGCCTCCGTACCGTGTCCCAGCACGTTTCACATAACCCTAACCCTTCTCAATGAAAAGGACTGAAACTGATGGATGTGCGACAAAAAGAGGCAGTTTATTAATTGACCGGTAGATTCTCTCATCTCCTTTTAGCAGATGAGACAAAAAGTGAGTTTGCAGCCCGGTCTGAGCCGGTGCTTCCCCTCCTGTGTTATCTCCTGAGGAGCAGACTACACTCCTCCGTGGATCTGTGTGTTCTCACCTTCTCACTCCTGACCAGTTTGCATGCCTGTACTTTGTGTGTCCTTCAGGAGCTGCTAAAGGATGACAGGACCAAAGAGAGACGCGTCCCCTGTGCAGTTACACGCGGTGAAGCAGGGAGGGTCCTGCACAGAGGAAAGGATGCACCTTCATCCACCAGTGCACGTTCTCTCTCTCAGTCCGGTGACAGTGTGAACAGAGCGAACAGCCGCTGTCATAAGGACGCCGGCGGTGGACGCGGGATACGGGACCTGCGCGGTGATGGAGCTGAGTATATGCAAATGGACTGTTTGGGACTTGACTACGTACCAACGCAAAGTAACAACCAGAGCTGGTCCAGAAGAGAGCCTCAGGGCGCAGTGAGTGCCTCCACGTCCCTGCAGGAGGAGTTCGACTTCAAGGAGCTGGCAGAAGAGGAGAAGATCGCTCGGATGAAGGCTAAGCTCCGACTGAGTGAAGCTGCTCTCAGCAAGCTGCACTCCTCATAAACACATCCCAGAGCAGCAGCAGCAGTGACACCTTAGGCCCAGTTTACATGACAACGGCCGCGGGTGACAACCACAAAATTTGATCAGATGTTTGATTTGACCCCCCCCCCCCCTCCAGAGTGTAAATGTTAAAAGGCTCCAGCGTTTGTGTTTGTGTTTACTAAAGTGAGCTCTGATCTGCTCACGCTGGCTCTCGTGGCGTGCGTGTTTCCGTAACAACCGTGTGCAGAGTTCAGGTAAACAACAACAAACACGTGTGACTGTTTCCATCAGTGGGACGTTCAAGTGTCCTGGGTGGAGCCGACGCGGTGGGAGGCTGCAGACCGTGCTGCAGATCCCTGTCACACTGTACGGCGTCCTGCATCTCCGCTGTTAGGGAGAGAAGGAGAAGGACGTTTCCCAGCATGCACCAGTGCTTCACAGCTCCACCTACACACCTGACACCACGCAGTGTCCCCCAAAGACGCTCGTCTACACGCAGCATAAAACCTGAGAACGACACTTTAGTGTTTCCTTTCTAGATCGTCTTCGTTCAGCACGACCCTCGTTCCCCAAATTTACCCCTGAACACTTCAGTGAATGCCGTCACATGTGCATTAGTGTCCCTGTGTGTCCACATCACGATCAGACTCCTGGAACAGAGTCAGACCAGGGTACGAGTGCGTGTGAACCTGCGTCGTCATCTTCTGACATTTGCTCTTCTGACCCCGGACCTTTCCTCCGGTGCTCATCAGGCCTGACGTCACATTCACCTGTGCAGACCGCACGCAGCTCTTCTGTTTTTAAACTCTTATTTTAGCGTCATGACTGTTTATTTCTGTTGAACCACTCGTGTTGATGGGATGCACGCAGCTTTTGAATGTCCGTCACTTTGACTCTGTTCTGTTCTGGACTCTTGTTTGAGTCCCTCGTCAGTGATGCTGTGATTTCATCTCATGTTTTATTTCACACTTGTTCCTGAAACATTCAAACACACTTTAACCGTCACCTTTGAACAACTGTTTGTTGACTAATGACAAATAAAATATCATAGGATAGATTTCCACTGCTACCTGCTAAACACAAGTGTTTCTGTTTGTGATGATGGAGTGTGTGTGTCAGTGTGTGTGTGTGTGTGTGTGTGTACAGCTGTGACTGGTGAAGGAGCATTCAGCACATTATCTCCCAGAGGATCAGCATCCATCAGCTGCTTCTACTCACACACCGTATGTGAAATACTGAAGGAATCTAAAGTCCCCGTCTCTGATGCCTTTGCCTCAGATTTAGTTTAGTTTAGTTTCATGTGACGGATTATTGAGAAAGGATGAACCAGGCCAACTGCAGCAGGGCCCCAGTGTTAGCAGGTATGTTACAACTTTGCATTCCCTCCACGGCACGTTGGAGTGGTGGTTAGCGCTGTCGCCTCACAGCAAGAGGGTTCCTTCCTGGTTTGAATCCCGGCTGGGGCCCTTCTGTGTGGAGTTTGCATGTTGTCCCCGTGTCTGCGTGGGTTTTCTCCGGGTTCTCCGGTTTCCTCCCACAGTCCAAAGACGTGCAGGTGTTGGGTTCATTGATGACTCTAAATCACCCGTAGGTGTGAATGGTTGTCTGTCTCTGTTCGTCTCTATGTGTCCTGTGATAGACTGGCGTCCTGTCCAGGGTGGACCCCGCCTCACGCCCGATGTCAGCTGGGATCGGCTCCAGCCCCCCATGACCCCGACAGGGACAAGAGGCTGAAGATGAATGAATGAACGCTCTGACATCTCTCCATTAATTGCATGTATATAGGTCCTGTGTGTGTGTGTGTAACTTATATAATAATAACAGAGTGAATTTCCCTTGCGGGATAAATAAAAGTAATTCTTCTTCTATAGCACATTGTGTCTGCGTCCAGCAGGGGGCGCTGTGACCGTAGCTAAATGACTACTCCTGCTTTGTTTCTGCAGCCTCGTCCTGACTCCAGCTGCCGCGTCAGCACCAGAGCACCAGGACTCCTCCTGAAGCTGAGGCTCCAGAGGCTCCGGCGGCTCCTCAGGACCGGACGCTGTCTCTGACTCTGTGCCGAGCAGCTCCTCAGCTCTTAAATGAAGAATGTAATAACGTTCTTCTCCTCGGGCGCTCGTCCTCAGCTGATCAACCCCCTGATGCTCCACTTCATCTTAAAGACACGTTTTTATCAACGTTCACTGTAAAGTTAAAGATGCTGAACTCCTGATCCCTTCACTTTTTCACGTGTGACCCTAAAGACTCAACACGCTGGAGCAGAAACACACGAACGTAAACTGAACAGTGTCCTCTAGGAGCCTAAACGTGTGTTAAAGTGTCCTCTAGGAGGATAAACGTGTGCTAAAGTGTCCTCTAGGAGGATAAACGTGTGTTAAAGTGTCCTCTAGGAGCATAAACGTGCTAAAGTGTCCTCTAGGAGCATAAACGTGTGCTAAAGTGTCCTCTAAGAGCATAAACGTGTGCTAAAGTGTCCTCTAGGAGCATAAACGTGTGCTAAAGTGTCCTCTAGGAGCATAAACGTGTGTTAAAGTGTCCTCTAGGAGCATAAACGTGTGCTAAAGTGTCCTCTAGGAGCATAAACGTGTGTTAAAGTGTCCTCAAGGAGCCTAAACATGTGCTAAAGTGTCCTCTAGGAGCCTAAACATGTGTTAAAGTGTCCTCTAGGAGCATAAACGTGTGTTAAAGTGTCCTCTAGGAGCCAAAACGTGTGTTAAAGTGTCCTCTAGGAGCATAAACGTGTGTTAAAGTGTCCTCTAGGAGCATAAACGTGTGTTAAAGTGTCCTCTAAGAGCATAAACGTATGCTAAAGTGTCCTCTAGGAGCATAAACGTGTGCTAAAGTGTCCTCTAGGAGCATAAACGTGTGCTAAAGTGTCCTCTAGGAGCATAAACGTGTGTTAAAGTGTCCTCTAGGAGCATAAACGTGTGCTAAAGTGTCCTCTAGGAGCATAAACGTGTGTTAAAGTGTCCTCAAGGAGCCTAAACATGTGCTAAAGTGTCCTCTAGGAGCCTAAACATGTGTTAAAGTGTCCTCTAGGAGCATAAACGTGTGTTAAAGTGTCCTCTAGGAGCCAAAACGTGTGTTAAAGTGTCCTCTAGGAGCATAAACGTGTGTTAAAGTGTCCTCTAGGAGCATAAACGTGTGTTAAAGTGTCCTCTAAGAGCATAAACGTGTGCTAAAGTGTCCTCTAGGAGCATAAACGTGTGTTAAAGTGTCCTCTAGGAGCATAAACTTGTGTTAAAGTGTCCTCTAGGAGCATAAACGTGTGCTAAAGTGTCCTCTAGGAGCATAAACTTGTGTTAAAGTGTCCTCTAGGAGCATAAACTTGTGTTAAAGTGTCCTCTAGGAGCATAAACGTGTGCTAAAGTGTCCTCTAGGAGCATAAACGTGTGTTAAAGTGTCCTCTAGGAGCATAAACTTGTGTTAAAGTGTCCTCTAGGAGCATAAACGTGTGTTAAAGTGTCCTCTAGGAGCATAAACGTGTGTTAAAGTGTCCTCTAGGAGCATAAACGTGTGTTAAAGTGTCCTCTAGGAGCATAAACGTGTGCTAAAGTGTCCTCTAGGAGCATAAACATGTGCTAAAGTGTCCTCTAGGAGCCTAAACGTGTGCTAAAGTGTCCTCTAGGAGCATAAACGTGTGTTAAAGTGTCCTCTAGTACTCTTGTGCACACAGTGGAAATGAAAACCGTCCTTATACCTTCTTCCTCGTTGGTGTTGTGTTGTGTCCGTGTTTATTTGTCGTGTTGTCACTTTGAAGAGTTTCTCTCTCTTAATGATGCGTGTGTGTTGTTTTGTCGGTTTCATGTTTGCTGCTGCTGCGGTGTGTGTGTGCTGCGTTCAGGGCCACCATACACACTTCACTGCTGTTTCATACAGCGTGAACGGGTCCAAACAGTTCAGCTGATGGAGGGGAGGACACACCTCACAGTGTCACTGAACACACTTCTACAACGACCACACACTTCAACACCCGCGCACACACGCTTTGAAGAGCTGAGGAAAAGGAGAAAAGGGCATTACAGCACACGTTTATGCTCCTAGAGGACACGTTAACACACGTTTATGCTCCTAGAGGACACTTTAACACACATTTTAGAATAGAATAGAATAGAATAGACTTTATTGATCCCACAGCGGGGAAATTCACGTGAGCAGTAGCTTACAACACAGACCCTTAGTTTACATAAGGTAAACAAAGATAATTAAAAATAAAATAGAAGATAAAAATAAAAAATAAGAATAGAAAATATACTATATACAATATACAACAATTTACACTATGTGTCATAAATATGAAGTGGAAAAACTACAGTGGATGGAAATACTAAGTACAGATGTTACAAATATGCATTACAAAAGTGACTTGTGATGATGAATGAATTGACAAAATAAACATAACAATCATTACAAATTATTATTGTTTGGCTCCTAGAGGACACTTTAACACACGTTAATGCTCCTAGAGGACACTTTAACACACGTTAATGCTCCTAGAGGACACTTTAACACACGTTTATACTCCTAGAGGACACTTTAACACACATTTTGGCTCCTAGAGGACACTTTAACACACGTTTATACTCCTAGAGGACACTTTAGCACATGTTTTGGCTCCTAGAGGACACTTTAACACACGTTTTGGCTCCTAGAGGACACTTTAGCACACGTTGTGGCTCCTAGAGGACACTTTAGCACAAGTTTAGGCTCCTAGAGGACACTTTAGCACATGTTTAGGCTCCTAGAGGACACTTTAGCACACGTTTATGCTCCTAGAGAACACTTTAACACACGTTTTGGCTCCTAGAGGACACTTTAGCACATGTTTTGGCTCCTAGAGGACACTTTAGCACACGTTTATGTTCCTAGAGAACACTTTAACACACGTTGTGGCTCCTAGAGGACACTGAACATGATGACCTTGATGAAGGGAGTGTTTGCTGAAGCTCTGTTGTTTTATTTCAGAGACTTGGTAAAAGTTTCCTCCAGCCACCAAGAAAAGTGACGTCATGACTCTGATGGATATCCTGTTCCCTGAGGACGGCAGAAGACGTTCTTCAGTGCGTTGAATCATCTCGTCTGAGCCCAGGATGATACGAGAGTGTGACACAGTGTGAGCAGTGCAGGGAGGAACCCTCAGCGCCGAGGTCCGGCCTCCCGCTGCCTCGCTATAAGACCGTGGCTCTCCTGGAGTGGACCACACAGACAGGATGCGTTCCCCTAGCTGCCCTCCTGCCTCACCGCTCACTCTGAAGGTAAGCCCCGCTCTCTTTCACCTCAGCTGAACTCGACCCACGACGAGGTCCAGCCCAGTGTTGTTGTGCATGCACAGACTTCTCAGCGTAGAGTTGAAATGATGTGTTTGTACCTGAACCCGTTGGTTTCTGCTGCATTTTTTGCTCTTCTCTGTGTCTTTCTGTGGTTTCTGGGTCGATTTGCTCCTGATTTCCACGGTAAATCCATCCATTTAGACCTGGTAACAGAGACAATTGAGAGAAATGGAGTTGGTATATTAGTATTAATCATTTGAAGTCATGTTTCAGGTCAGCTGACGGCACAAATGTCAAATGTTTCTACAGACAAATACAAAAATAAACAACAGTACACAACGTTTGCAACCATCTGTGAACATTGGATGGATGTTTAATGGGAATCAACGCTTATGAACTCTGGGATTACATTACTTTACACCATTATACGTTTAATTAGAACCAAATATAATTCTTATATTTCAAAAGTCACGTTCCAGGAGATGATCAGGAAACTATGGAGCCGTAGAATAAAGCTGCATCACGTTCATCAGACAAAAGAAACAGTTTAAGAATCGACTTTAGCTTCAGAGCTGCTGATGTTAAACAAATGAAGTTTAAAGTTTCTGTATCGACCAAGAACGAGAACTCTCAAGGTCTTTCTCAGCTTTGTCTTCAGAGCGTTTAAGAACCTTTGACCGTGGACGCAGTCGTGACGGTTTGACTCCACTGAGAGAACAGTCAGACATCTGCCTCTGACTCCAACACACTGACATTATTTAAACCCTCAGTCACAGTTTATACGTCTGCAGGTGAAGGCAGAGCGTAGAGGGACGGTGGTCATTGTTATTGTGTGCACAAGATTACTGGATTAATACTGTTTATAAATATTAATATCACTGTTATTAAAGTTTGTGTGACTTGTTGCTGCTCCTGGAGGAACTGTTGGGTCCAGTTGCATGAACAGACTTTGGGGCGAGAGGGAAAAATGGGCACAAAAAGTGCGTCTTTGCCACTGAGGAAGGTACTTTAGCCCGAGTTTGGGCTCCTAGAGGACACTTTAGCACACGTTTATGCTCCTAGAGGACACTTTAACACACGTTTATGCTCCTAGAGGACACTTTAGCACACGTTTATGCTCCTAGAGGACACTTTAGCACACGTTTATGCTCCTAGAGGACACTTTAACACACGTTTATGCTCCTAGAGGACACTTTAACACACGTTTATGCTCCTAGAGGACACTTTAGCACACGTTTATGCTCCTAGAGGACACTTTAGCACACGCTTATGCTCCTAGAGGACACTTTAGCACACGTTTATGCTCCTAGGGGAGTCTTTAGCACACGTTTAGGCTCCTAGAGGACACTTTAGCACACGTTAATGCTCCTAGAGGACACTTTAACACACGTTTATGCTCCTAGAGGACACTTTAACACACGTTTATGCTCCTAGAGGACAATTTAACACACGTTTATGCTCCTAGAGGACACTTTAACACATGTTTATGCTCCTAGAGGACACTTTAGCACACGTTAACAGAAACAACATCAACCTGTTACTGTGTTTAAAGAGAAATCCCAGCGTAAAATCATTCTAGAGTCAGTTTCAGCAAAAACACTCATCAAATAAACCACAAGACAATTTTTAATGTGTAAAAAATAACAGAGAAATCCCAGAGAGTGGCTAACAGCTGACGTGGCTAACACTGGTTAGCTCGGGGCAGCACGGTGAAGGCATTCAAAGGTCTTTTTTAACCACTAATGCTGCTGAAAATAACAGCAAACCTCTGCAGCAGCATGAGAAGAGTCCCTACACACACAACAAGGCAGCAACAGCGTAGTTAGTGAAGCCAGAGTTTATTAAAGAGTGTTTTAAAGACTTACCTACTGGCCCCTGTACCAGCTCCTCTCATAGTAAAGTCCATTACAGTGGAAGGAGCCCATTGCTGCTTTGTTTTGTGTGTAGGGACTCTTCTCATGCTGAGACCAGGAGAACGAGGAGACTCACGGTCAGGTTGTGTTTGAGTGTGTGTGCGTCCTGACTTCCCTTTAACGTGTGTATTGAACGTCGTCCCTCTGGTCTGCAGGTGTTGTGTGTCCGGATGTGTCTGTTCTACTCGTCCGTGTGTCTGATGGGCACGGAGGCGGCCAGGCTCCGCTGTGGCACCGACCTCCTCAGTGACCTCATATTCGTCTGTGGCGACCGTGGGATCTACTTAGGTGAGTCCGTTTTCACGCTCGCCGCTGGTTTTACTCAACGAACTAACGCCGTGTGGCCATAAAGGTCAGAGGTCGTCAGCATCAGTGGGATTCACTCTCTGGGGACGAGGCTGGAAGTCTGCAGATATGAACGGATCCGGTTCTGAACATGACCCGGTTCTGAAGCGGGCAAAAACTGTAAATGTAAAAAGACCAAGAAAGCTTCTGTGCCTCCGTCCCGTGCCCCGTGCCCCGTGCTTTAGGGTCCTTGTCCCCCCCTCCAGGCCCGTTTGTACTCACACTACCTGGGCCTCGGAGAATGCTTCTTGCTGCCTATACGTCATCACGCCGTAACACGTCACACGCATTGATGACGTCATGGCGATGCGTGCCTTTGTTTACAAATCTATATATATAATACAACTTATATAATAAAACTTAAATATTAATCTAATATCTAATATCTTAGGATTGGCCACGTTTGATTCCACCGTTTTAATAATAATAATAATAATAATAATAATAATAATAATATTGGATCATTGTGTCAATGCGTGGATACAGTAAGCTTTTAATTGAATTAGCATTTTATTATTTTAAAATTGTTATTTTCCATATTTCACAATCCCAGACATTTAAATGGAAACAAAGTAACAATAATAACAATAGTAATAAAAATAACAACAACAATAATAATAATAAATATTAATAATAATAATAATTAAACCAAAAAAAGGACTAAATGTATTTATATAAAAGAAGGTTCTTTATTGTTATTGTTATTATTATTATTATTATTATTATTATTGTTGTTGTTGTTATTAGTCTAGCGTGTGTCCAGCTGCGTACAGTTCCCCGCGGCCCTTTCCCTCGATCACCTTTACCCCGTTCTCTCAAGGACGCGTTCTCCGCGTTCTCCCTGTTCTCCTGTTATCAGAGCGGAGCCCTGCGGAACAACGCGGAGCTCTTTTCTGATTACTCTATTATCAAACATGTGTTATCAGAGCGCAGAGCGGCTCTCACACACACACACACACACACACACAGAGAGAGGTGGAGAGGGAGACACAGCAGAGGAGGAGCAGGAGAGAGACACACACATACACAAACACACACATACACACAGAGACACACACACACACACACACACACACACACACACACACACTCAAACAGAGAGAGGTGGAGAGGGAGACACATCAGAGGAGAGACACACACACACACACACACACACACACACACACAGGCACACAGGCACACACACACACACGCAGAGACACACACACACACACACACACACACACACACACAGGTCTGACCAACCTTGCAACCCCACTGCTGGACTTCTTTTTTGTTGTTGCGATGACAAACCTTTGCTCTGAGCTGGTTATTTCCAGCTGCAGTCCTTGGGCGAGAAGTTAAAGTGTCCACAGAAGACTGAGAAAATAAAACACACACAAAAACAGATAACAGCTGTAGAGCGTGTCATCTCCTGAAGACATGTGTGTACCCAAACAAACGTTCTGACCCACCACCACGGGTCAGACAGCACCGCTGCAACAATAACCAGATTAAACTCTGTCACACTGAACTGTTCAGTGTTCACGTCCGTTCCTGTGGGACTTCCTGTTTGTCTGTTTACCCACCTGTACAGCTGTGTGTCTGCACACCTGCACAGCTGTGTGTCTGCCCACCTGTACAGCTGTGTCTCTGCCCACCTGCACAGCTGTGTGTCTGCACACCTGCCCACCTGTACAGCTGTGTGTCTGCCCAGCACTCTGGTCGACGCGGGTTGTTTTTAAGTTAACTTTGATTTGTCTCCCTGCAGGTAAAGGTACGTGGTCTGGTTACGGCGCTCGGCCCAGAAGGAAGGGGATCGTGGACCAGTGCTGTCGCCCCACTGGCTGTGAACTTCAGCACCTGGAGATGTACTGTGCCAAAGCCAAGAGCGAGCAGCCCACCACAGCTGACCCAGCCACAACCACCGCCACGGCCCCGACCACGGCCCCGACCACAACCACAGCCACAGCCACGGCCTCGACCACAGCACCTCAGACCACGACGCAGCCAGACGTGGTACGACCGCTACTGCTTAACACGATAGTTCAGTTTTGAAACAGTCTTAACTCGCTAACTAGCACTAGCTAGCTCAACCCAGAGCTGTCAGACACGTGTCACGGTCATGGTCACAGTCATGGTCATGGTCATTGTCATGGTTAGCCTGTATGGAACTTTGGTCACACAACGACAGGTGCATATGGACGTCTCAGCTCAAGAAGGGTCTTAAAGGGAAAGTCCGGTGTAAAATCATCCCATGGTCTTTTTCCACACGTGCACTCTTCAAATAAGCCGTGGAGTGTTTTCGTGTATCAAGTATTAACTGAGATTTCCGTGAGAATCGCTAACAGATGCTAACGCTGATTAGCTCGGGGTGGGGGAGCGTGCCTTTGTTCATAGGACCCTGTGTTTTTAAAAAAGGTCCCATGTTCCCCACTTGTCCCAGAAAGGGTCCTTTGTCCCCCGGTTTGTTATTCCCCGGTAAATAGACCTATGTAGACGCTAACACTACCCCCTAACCCTGACCCTAACCGTAACCTCTAAATGCTGAATTAAATCAGCAAAGGCAGAGGTTAAAGGGAACATAGGCAGTACGGTGAAGGCATTCAAAGGTCTTTTTTAACCACTAATGCTGCTGAAAATAACAGCAAACCTCTGCAGCAGCATGAGAAGAGTCCCTACACACACAACAAAGCATCAACAGCGTAGTTAGTGAAGCCAGAGTTTATTAAAGAGTGTTTTAAAGACTTACCTACTGGCCCCTGCACCAGCTCCTCTCATAGTAAAGTCCATTACAGTGGAAGGAGCCCATTGGTGCTTTGTTGTGTGTGTAGGGACTCTTCTCATGCTGCTGCAGAGGTTTGCTGTTATTTTCAGCAGCATTAGTGGTTAAAAAAGACCTTTGAATGCCTTCACCGTGCTCCCCCGAGCTAATCACTGTTAGCCACGTCCAGCTGTTAGCATCTCTCCTGGATTTCTCCGTTAATAGTTGTTACACAAAAAAAAGAGGTAGAGATGCTAACTCTACGGAAAGGTAGAGATGCTAACAGTCAGACGTGGCTAACACTGGTTAGCTCAGGGCAGTTAAGTGTTGTGGAGTCAGAACGATCAGGGGGGTAGAGGTCCTCACGGGTCCACCATTTCTGGGCCTGATTTGAAACCGAGCCGTGGAAATCCTCCATTTTCAATCAAAGAGAAACCAAATGTGAAACGTAGCCCGAGGACAGTCAGGCCCGGGCGGATTAGAGCCGCGGAGGATCCCACCTGATCCAAGAGAGACCCACAGCAGCACAGGGAGGTCCGACCCGCCTCCACCTCAGAATATTTTATCCAGCTCAACAACCACCATGAGAATCTAAGAGCTTATGTCGTCATAAACTGTTTTAAGTATTTATTTATATATTCTAGTAAAAAGGAATTCCACTAAACTATACTCACGGCTATTGTTGAGTGACTTGTTCATTGAGTGCAATGATTTTAAAAGTGACTCCTTCAGGTTATTTTCTGTCCTTCAGTCGACTCACGGTCTGGTCTTTGTCTCCAGACGCAGCAGCAGTTCCAGGCGCTGTTCCAGAAGCGTCTCTCTGAGCACCTGGGCGCTCCCGACAGTCCCAAGAGGGAAGCGTACAGGAAGAAAACGCAGCCTTCGCCTCGACGGAAAGGCAAAGTTTCCTCATCACGCAGGAGGATTAAAGCAAAGAACCCAACCAGCCGGCCCCCTCCCACCTCCACTCGCCCCCTCCAGAGAACACTGAGGTCTCAGTCGTGACCTTTGACCTCAGGAAAAGCTCACGACGTGTGGTCTCTGGACTGGACCCGGCAACTTTGAAGGACTGACGCTGCATGATGAATTTTACTAAGAATCTCTGCTAAGTAGAGACAAACGTGACGTCACACGCCCATCACGGATGTTCCCTGTGATGTTCTCTGGGCTAGCTGCTGCTACGCTAGCCTCTCCTTCATCCGTCCCTCTGGACCAAAGTGTCACTGAATGTGTCATACGCTCTTTCTATGCCACTGTCGTGTTTAAGCTTTACCCGTGTGCACCTCTGGAGCAGCCACGTCTGGACTAAGAAGGGCGACGCGTCCGTTCTGACCGATGTGTCAGTCTGAGGATGGACTTGTGGGAAATGGTGTTTTTTAAAAGCTGCTAAATGTTAAACAAACAACACTCTCACATCGATAAACGTCCCTGTCTCCGCAAATGGAGTCCAGCGCGTGAGTCACAACATACTATTGCTTCATGCCGGTGTGATGGTGTAGTGGTGACCTGTACCAGCTCCTCTCATACTAAAGTCCATTACAGTGGAAGGAGCCCATTGCTGCTTTGTTGTGTGTGTAGGGACTCTTCTCATGCTGCTGCAGAGGTTTGCTGTTATTTTCAGCAGCATTAGTGGTTAAAAAAGACCTTTGAATGCCTTCAACGTGCTGCCCCGAGCTAACCACTGTTAGCCACGTCCGGCTGTTAGCGACTGGGTTTCTACCTTAATAGTTCATACACGAAAAGTATTTAAAAAGTATTTAACGCCAGACCCTCGTGAGGTTTCGGTTCGAGGTCCTTTCTTGTTTTCCTTTTGTATTTAAAGCTGAAGTTTGAACTTTCTATGAAAAAGTGTGTTGTTGTCACTACATCCTGACAGCACAGCGGGTGAAAACGCCTTATGTCCAGCACAACATGTGACAACTGTTTTATTTTAAAAATACTATATTTTCCAATGTATGTTTGGAAGAATAAGAGGTGGGTATACTCCGCATCCAGCTGTTCAGTCTGACCTAACACCCTTTCAAAATAAGATTTCCGGGTCCAAACGCTCTGTTGAAATGAAACCGACACAACGTCCGAACATGTGAACAGTCAGGATCAGCTCTTTCATCAGTTTGACTCTTTTTCATCCAGAACAAAGAGGAAAAATGACAATTATGATGTTTTTAAAAACTCAGATCTGTTCAAACATCAGCAACACGACACTGAGGAGAAACACGAGGCACGGACCGGAAATCTTATTTTGAAAGGGTGTTACGTCACGACTGAACAGCTGCGTCTACCCTCCACTACACCACTGTGCACCATACCTGTACAGTCTGTTTAAAACACACATAATCTGCTCACATGCATTTACATCCTTCTATCGCACCTGTGATGCTGTGATTACAGTACGTAGCTTTAGACTTTGCATCAGAATGTACCAGAAATGTTTGGTAAATGGATGGACTTGTACTTATATAGCGCCTTTCTAGTCATCTGACTACTCAAGGCGCTTCACAGTGTTTGTCACATTCACCCATTCACACAGACATTCACACTGATGGCAGTGGACATCTACATACCATCTAATCTGATCTAACCATTCACACCACATTCACACACCCATGCGCAGCACGGGGAGCAATTTGGGGTTCAGTGTCTTGCTCAAGGACACTTCGACATGTGGACCGGGGGGAGATGGGGATCGTACCACCAATCTCTCGAACAGAGGACGACCCACTCTTCCACCAAGCCACAGCCGCCCGTTTGCGTACAACCAAAGCTCCAGCAGGCGGCAGGATACCCGGGAGAAGTCCTGCAGTGCATAGGGTCAGTGCAGAGGGTCAGTGCACTGTGCACAGGGTACCCTCAGTGCACAGGGTCAGTGCACAGGGTCCCCTCAGTGCACAGGGTCCCCTCAGTGCACAGGGTCCCCTCAGTGCACAGGGTCCCCTCAGTGTTCATCGAATGGGTCCAAAATAACACGAGTCACTTGATATCTGTTTCTGTGTTTGAGAGTCATCTATGATGTTTATTATTTTATGTTTTTATGTAAAAGACTTTGAATGCATTCATTATTTATTTCAACATGAGACTTTAATAAATCTGATAATTCTTTGTGATGTTCGTGTCGCACCTTGATTTGAAGGAGGGGCCTGAGAGCGTCTCTGGGGTCGGCCCGTGCCGTCCTTCCTCTGGTGACGCTTCTCCTCTTCACTTCAGAGCGGTTCAACACAGACGAGCTTTTGTTTTGGCGTTCAGCTGCGATCATAACTTGATGACTCATTTCACTTTGACATAACTGAAGTTATCGCTTCAAAGACCTCTGAGAGTTCTGAAGGTCGACTCCGCCCTCTGATAAAACAAAGAAATATTATTCTGCGATTAGTCCGTGAAGTAAAAACAAAGTCTCAGCTGTCATTCAGGGTAAATGTGCATGTGCTCGAGAGGAAGCAGTCGCTCAACGTTAGAGATGCTGGACGGCTCCTCTAAGGGCGCCCTCCCACTGTGCCTCCGTCCCGTGCCCCGTGCTTTAGGGTCCTTGTCCCCCCCTCCAGGCCCGTTTGTACTCACACTACCTGGGCCTCGGAGAATGCTTCTTGCTGCCTATACGTCATCACGCCGTAACACGTCACACGCATTGATGACGTCATGGCGATGCGTGGCTTTGTTTCCAGATCTTTCCGTAGACCTCGGAGTTTTTGTGCGTCTTGTCGACTGTTTTTGAATCTTTTCATCGACCAAATCTGCAGTAAACACTCCACCTCCGCATCACACCAACGTGAACCTTTCACCGCCATTGTTTGAAATGTCCGCGCATGGTCCCTCCTTCTTTTTTCTACGTCCCAACAGGCGCACAGGAAATGACCTCAGAACCGCCGTAGGCCTCGTGCTCGTACACGTGCGCACGCTCGTGCTCGTACACGTGCAAACGTGCTTTACTAAAGCCCACCTCTCCCAAGCGTGCCGCTCCTAGACGTGGTACGGTTGCACTCACACTGGTCAAAGGAACCAGACTTTACCCGTGGAACATGCTGGGGCACGGTACGGAGGAACAGTGGGAGTGCGCCCTATGTAACAACACGTTCTCAGGGCTCACAAACTTTAAAGCTAAATCCCCTTTTGTTCTGACTATTCATGAATGCACTAAAATGGTGCTGAACTAAAAGCTTGTGTGGTCATAAACTGTTTTATTAAAGTATTTATTTATATCTTCGTGATAAAGTAAATTCCCAGGGCTCAGTTTAACCCTGTGAACTCGAACCGTCCGTCATGTCCTGCGTTAGTTCTTTTCTCTTATGCTGATGTCGTTTCTTTGAGTTTCTTCATCTCCATAAAATCTGCACAACCTCAGATAAAAGATCATGTTCGTCATTAAACCATAATAATTCATAAATGCTGGAATTGTGCTTTAAATGAAAGAAAAATACAAAAATCTGACGTGTTTTCATCATTTTTTACCAAACAAACACAGAAAACATTAAGATTTCTAAATATATTATATTTATTATATATTCCCTGTGTGTGTGTGTGTGTGTGTGTGTGTGTGTGTGTGTGTGTGTGTGTGTGTGTGTGTGTGTGTGTGTGTGTGTGTGTGTGTGTGCGTGCGTGCGTGCGTGCGTGCGTGCGTGTGTGTGCGCAACCCTCGCTTCTCACCTAATGTGTTGTCCGCGGGCCGGTGCTAAATGTGTGAGGTGAGTCAGCACAGAGTCAGCACAGAGTTAGCCTGCAGTTAGCTCACAGTTAGCTCACAGTTAGCCCACAGTTAGCACACAGTCAGCCTGCAGCTCGAGAGCCGCTAAGATGAATAAATGTATTTATTTCGACATTAACTTGCTTTAAGTTTCTCTGTATTGTTTAAAATAAACCACGTGACGACTTTCGATGTTTTTCTGTGACTTTTGTGAAACTTTCACCGTAGTTTAATGATTAAAAACATCGCTAATTAATGCTAATGCTAATAGCAACCGCGATAAGCTGTTAGCTAGCTCGAAATGCTAATCTGCCCGTTGTTTATGCCCCGTTCATGCTAATCGCTAGCTCGAAATGCTAATTCGCCCGTTGTTTATGCTCAGTTCATGCTAATCGCTAGCTCGAAATGCTAATTCGCCCGTTGTTTATGCTCAGTTCATGCTAATCGCTAGCTCGAAATGCTAATTGGCCCATTGTTTATGCTCAGTTCATGCTAATCGCTAGCTCGAAAAGCTAATTCGCCTATTGTTTATGCTCAGTTCATGCTAATCGCTAGCTCGAAATGCTAATTCGTCCGTTGTTTATGCTCAGTTCATGCTAATCGCTAGCTCGAAATGCTAATTTGCCCATTGTTTATGCTCAGTTCATGCTAATCGCTAGCTCGAAATGCTAATTCGCCCATTGGTTATGCTCAGTTCATGCTAATCGCTAGCTCGAAATGCTCATTTATCCGTTGTTAATGCTCAGTTCATGCTAATCGCTATGCTAATGACTAAGCTAAAGCTAAGTGTTCATGAAACAGCTCCATTCAAAGTTCATTTGTGTTTAAAAAACTTTAATTAATTTGATGTTTTAAGAGTAAAAATATTCAAAAGGTGAATTAAAACCGTTAAAAACTGATGATTTAAGATGAACAGAGGTTTAAAAGGAGGCGTTAATGACGAGTGTTGTTATGATAGTTCATGAATAATTGATTCTTTTCATGGTTTTCATTCATAACGGTTCATTTATTGTGTGTTTGGTGATTTCCTGTGTTTCATGTGTGAACTGAGAAGATGATGAGGTCTCAGAGTCACACTGAGTTTCTAACGTTTGCTCTTTCTGTGTCGCTTCTTTTCCTTTCGCTCGTCTGAACTTTTTTTCTGAGACACGAAGAGAACGAGACGATGAAGACGGCGAGCCCCGCCCCGAGACTCTGACACAGAGAGACGGAGACGCAGTGTGGCTGCAGGAGCGTCCTCCACGACTCCAGATCATCTGAGATAAGACACACACACACTCCTCACACACACTCCTCACACACACAAGGGTAGTAGACATTGATACACAGATAACACACACATTGGACTAACTTTTCTGTCTGCTGTTGTCACATATATATATATATATATAACTTCTCAATACACATATACATTTAAAACGGACGTAGCGTCTCCGTCAGGTCCGTTCTCTCAACTTGATCCAATCGTCCTCGCCTACAGGAGTCTCCATCTTGTCAGACTTTGACTCCGCCTCATTTCCTCTGACCAAAAATGGACATGTATGTGACGCTGGGGGGAGGGAGATACGTCCATCTGGCTGACGTTTACCGGATTAGCAAGTTAGCAATTACTGCATTCCTCTTATCCATTTGGCAATAACTGTATATCACAAATTAATTAAATTTAATCCCTGTAGTTTAACTTGTGCTATTTTGTGTCTGAGCTTCTCATTTTTGGGTGGTTTTGGTTTGAATGAGCATTGTTGGAGGGAGCTGATGACGACCACTGCTTCAGTTCAGTTGTTGTTTATGATATGACGATAAATAAGACGACACTAAATGACAGAACAGATCATTTCTGCTCAGATGTCTGTGTCAGCGGGGCCACATCTGGCTCTGCCTCCACAATGATTAGGGTTAAGTAGTAGTTAGGGCCGCCCCAAACAGTCGACCACGCACTGGTCGACCAAAGTTTCATGAGTCCATCGGGAGCCGTGTTGTCTCCCACTGCTGTTGAAGCAGCAGAGAGTTGCACAGGTTCTTCCTCGACATTGTAAAGCTGAATAAAACGTTCAGGTAAAGGTAAAAAAGGTTCACTTCTAATGACGGCTCCCATTCAATGGTGCGTGCACTGGAGGAGGACGCCACCGCAGCGATGGTGAAACACACAAACGGCTCCTGGATTCATCTAAACTGCTCGTTTGTCACAAAACCTCAGTGAGTCCACAGAACTTGGCCTTCTGCAGTGGTCCTGTCTTTGCAATAACAATGGTGCACAGAAAAATGGCCGCCGCTATGTCGATGTCTGTTCTACCCCTGTTAATTTCTCTGGGCCATAAACAAGTTGTGCGCACAGCTGTGTGACACTGTGTGTTATTTATTTTAGGTGCATTCTTCAAACCCGGATTAAGTTATTGCACAAAAAGAAGAAGATACGTGTGCAGGTGTGTAAGTTTAGTATTCTGTTAGTTAGTTTAGCTTATTAGCTTATTTAGATTCTATTAGTATTGTACTTTGTTGTCGTTCAGGTGTTTCTTGTTTATTATTTGTGTTTTCTTTCATTCGGGCACGTTACAGGGCACCTGAAATTACACAGGTAGGCTGTCGTTAGGGACCAGCATGCACCTGGGTGGGCACAAGGCTTTCCACCGGAGCGGGAGAGGCACTTGAGTTTTCTTTGTTCTTTGTTCTTTGCTTGCTTTTTTAAAATAAACCAAGGTTGTCTCTTTTTAAACTGGACGTTTTGTTTGGACATTGTTTTTCTCAAACACACCAAAACCCACGGTGCAAGAGTTCCCTTTGATTTGTATGATTTAAAGTTTGACCTGAAACTTTCATTTATATACTTCACACTCCTCCTGCAGCCTAATGATGAACGCTCTGTGTGTCTGAAGCACCGGCGTGACCTTAAAGTGAAGATGATGCAGAAACAGTGGAGACTCACGCTCCACTGCTGCAGCTCAGAGGCTCCGTGTATTGTGTTGTTGTTTTGAGAGGGCACCTGAGTTCAGAGGCTTTTGGTGCGAGCAGGTAACTCATCTCCTGAGCTGGAATGTAACAGCACTGCCAACCAGCTGCTAAAGCCGGCCCAGAGCTGCGACTTAAGGCAGGATATTGGTTGGATTTGAGGAGACGCAGCGTTCTGCGGTCCTACCGTAAAAGGCCATGCAGAGCGAGTGCTTACGAACACCATCTCTTCTGACAGAACGGAGTCAAAGTCAACGTCAAAGTCGGCTTTATTCTCAATTCTTCACATGAACAAGACAAACAAGGAATGGAAATCTCGTTCCTCCCTCTCCCGTGTGTCGACCAGACACAATAGTAAGTGACACAACATGAATGATCTCACTGCTACAGTAACAACAGAAAGAATACAATAATAATAATAACAAAAGTGCAGATGGTGGCATAATAGTGCAAAACCATTGATAGCAGCGGGTCCATATGTGAAGTTTGCACGGTCATTTCTGTGTCTGTTGTGAGTTGAGGACGTCTCCTGGGGGGCGGATCTTTATCTTCCTGACGCCGTGCTGAGTCGGGCTGAGGGTCGGGATGATGGTCGGGCTGAGGGTCGGGCTGAGGGTCAGGCTGAGGCTCGGGCTGAGGGTCGGGCTGAGGGTCGGGCTGAGGGTCGGGCTGAGGGTCGGGCTGAGGGTTGGGCTGAGGGTCGGGCTGAGGCTCGGGGGGTCGGGCTGAGGGACGGGCTGAGGGTCGGGGGGTCAGGCTGAGGGTCGAGCTGAGGGTCAGGCTGAGGGACGGGCTGAGGGTCGGGCTGAGGGTCGGGCAGAGGGTCGGGGGGTCAGGCTGAGGGTCGGGCTGAGGGTCGGGCTGAGGGTCGGGCTGAGGGTCGGGCTGAGGGTCGGACTGATGGTCGGGCTGAGGGTCGGGCTGAGGGTCGAGCTGAGGGTCGAGCTGAGGGTCGAGCTGAGGGTCGGGCTGAGGGTCGGGCTGAGGGTCGAGCTGAGGGTCGGGCTGAGGGTCAGGCTGAGGGTCGGGCTGAGGGTCGAGCTGAGGGTCGAGCTGAGGGTCGAGCTGAGGGTCGGGCTGAGGGTCGGGCTGAGGGTCGGGCTGAGGGTCGGGCTGAGGGTCGGGCTGAGGGTCGGGGGGTCAGGCTGAGGGTCGAGCTGAGGGTCAGGCTGAGGGTCGGGCTGAGGGTCGGGCTGAGGGTTGGGCTGAGGGTCGGGCTGAGGGTCGGGCTGAGGGTCGAGAGGGGAGAGAGCTCAGCAGCCGAACAGCCTGGTGGACAAAGCTGTTATTGAGTCGACAGAGCAGGTGAACGTTTTGATAAATTCTCTCAGTTATAGATTTGAAAAACGAAACAACTCTTTAGATCAGGAGTCTGCAGCCTTTACTGTCAAAAGAGCCATTTTTCTCGCTCTTCATCAAGTAAAATTTATCTGGAGCTGCAAAACACATTTGATGTCACAGCTTATAAAGTTGTATATATAGTTATATGATATATACAAAAAATTACGGCCTCGGGGAAGACCCAGGACGAGCTGGAGAGATTAGATCTCCACACTGGCCTGGGAACGCCTCAGGATCCCCCAGTTAGAGCTGGTTAATGTGGCCCGGGAAAGGGAAGTTTGGGGTCCCTGCTGGAGCTGCTGCCCCTGAGACCTGATCCAGGATCAGAGGCTGAAGATGAGATGAGACATTGTTCATACACATATTAAAAAGAACAGCTATAGAATCCGGCGAAGTACTGGAAGTGAACACGCCTCCATCACTGCTGTGGCGTCCCCCTCCAGTACGCACATGAATGAATGGGAGCTGTCATTAGAAGTGAACCTTTTCGACCTTTACCTGTTCTTTTTTATGCAGCTTTACCTTTAAAGACGGAGCCTGTCGCCAGAGGTGCTGCAGAAATGGACAGTATGAGAAATATCATGTGTTTTTAAAGATAAAAGCGTGTAAACCTGTTGTTCACCCCAAAAATACAAACCTGACCCTGACATCCAGCACAACAGGGCATCTTTAAATAGGCAGGGTGTCTTCTGCACCCTGTGACCCACTGAATCGAACCTCCTGCTCCTCCTGCGGTAGAATCTGGTTCAAACTCGTCGAGCTCTTTGAAAGGTCTCCTCTCGGGCAGGAAGGTGTTTCTGGCCTTTTGTCTTCACAACATAGTAACAGCTGGTCCCAGCCGGCGTGATAAGCCTCCAGGGGAGAGCTCTCTCCTTGTGGCTGTTTGCGTCACAGACAGATAGTATTCTTCACTCCCATCTCTTCCCATGCGCAGCTCTTCTAATAAAGCCCCCACTCGTGTTTGATTCTCAGGGCCAGGACTGTTGCTGTCAGCACACATGGGTAAATGTTAGACCGGCTACATTTTCTACTGATATTTAAATAAATCTGCAATAACAGGATATTGTATCGTTCTCCTGTGAGTGTCATCAGTCAGAAAGGGTTGATTTACAGTATCCACGGCAACATTTCCATCTCCTACCATCAGCAGCTCCTGCACTTTTTACTGTTTTAACACATCTTACATAAAAATGAACAAATATAACTTTAATGCAGCTTCAAAGATTGAAATCTGCAGTAAATGTAAATGAATCCTGAACAAACTGCAGCCGTAGTCCCTCAGATCACTGCCAGTCAATGCCAATGAATCACTTTTGTTATGATTGGGTCATAATAAGTCCTACACATCACACCACACTAGCGCAATACAGGGATGTAAAGTGTGTAGAGATGTGCAACAAGGCTTTCAATCTAATGGACAGAATAAGCAGCAGTCGTGTCCCTCGTGTGCTCTCTGACCTTTCACCTCTTTCTTTCCTATGCCTTTCAAAACGGTTACAAAAGACTCATAATGAAGATTCATGTGGATTTGTGATCGGCCACCTCTCTGCAGGTCGGGTCACCTTCTGAGGGGCCCTGAGCGATGAGCGTAATGTTTTATAAATAATATTAAACTCCGCTTGTTTAATCACTACTTCCTCCAGTCTTTCAAATAGTGCTTTACAGGTGCAGGAGGCTTCATAAGCTTCCACTTCAGTTTTATTTACTGTGCCAAATCATAACAGCAGTTATCTCAGGACACTTTACAGAGTAGGTAAAGACCACACTCTGTGACTTATTTATGATTTACACAGACCCAACAATTCCCCCGTAGAGTACGGTGGCGTTGAAAGTTTCTCCCTTTAACAGGAACAGACAGTCCCAGAGATGCAAGCAACACTAACAGTAACTATAATATATTTGTTTCCAGATCTTTCCGTAGACCTCGGAGTTTTTGTGCGTCTTGTCGACTGTTTTTTAATCTTTTCATCGACCAAATCTGCAGTAAACACTCCACCTCCGCATCACACCAAGTTGAGAACATTTGAGAAACCGCGCGGCTGTGGCTCAGTGGTAGAGTGGGTCGTTCCTCTATTCGAAAGATTGGCAGTTCGATCTCCAGCTCCCCCGGTCCACGGCCCACATGTTGACATGTCCTTGGGCAAGACATCATTCATTCATTCATCTTCAACCTCTTGTCCCTGTCGGGGTCGCGGGGGGCTGAAGCCGATCCCAGCTGACATCGAGCGTGAGGCGGGGTCCACCCTGGACAGGACGCCAGTCTATCACAGGACACATAGAGACGAACAGAGACAGACAACCATTCACACCTACGGGTGATTTAGAGTCATCAATGAACCGAACACCTGCACGTCTTTGGACTGTGGGAGGAAACCGGAGAACCCGGAGAAAACCCACGCAGACACGGGGACAACATGCAAACTCCACACAGAGTCAGCTGCCATCAGTGTGAACGGGTGAATGTGACAAGTGTGAAAGCGCCTTGAGCGGTCAGAAGACTAGAAAGGTGCTACAGAAGTACAAGTCCATTAACCAAACCCTGTCGTGTTCAGTGCAGCACTTTGGTTTGACTTTGAGTGACAGTTAATAACGTAAAGTTGTTATTTCCGTGACAACCTTTTCGCCCATGGAGCTCACATCTCTGGGAAACAGATTTATGTTTTAGAAAGACTCAGAAATTCTGCCAGAGGCTTGTTTGACACAGACATTTTTGCTGTGTATGCACTAAAAACACCAGCCTGATGTGTGTACAAGGCCTGTTATTTGAGCAGACTATCAATAGGTGCACCTGCCTCTAAATACAGGAGTTCACTGAGACTCTATCTCTCTCTGTCAAGGTTGCTGAAGGATCTGGATGCTCCATTTTTCCTGCAGCCCTATCAGCAGGCTGGTATCTGCAGCAGAGCAGCTGCAAACACAACGACAGCGCGCCCTCGACGGGAGCGTACCCTCGACGGGAGCGTACCTATGCTGCCCGCTGCATTTGGGACCGGGGGAGAACACAACTTTTTTTATAGATAGGGTCCTTTGTTCCACAATCAGTGCTGAATTCCCCGACAGATATCCCTATGTGGACCCTAACACCACCCCCTGACCCTGACCCTAACACCACCCCCTAACCCTGACCCTGACCCTAACACCACCCCCTAACCCTGACCCTAACCCTAACACCACCCCCTAACCCTGACCCTGACCCTAACACCACCCCTAACCCTGACCCTAACACCACCCCCTGACCCTGACCCTAACACCACCCCCTAACCCTGACCCTAACACCACCCCCTGACCCTGACCCTAACACCACCCCCTAACCCTGACCCTAACACCACCCCCTAACCCTGACCCTAACACCACCCCCTGACCCTGACCCTAACATCACCCCCTAACCCTAACCCTGACCCTAACACCACCCCCTAACCCTGACCCTGACACCACCCCCTAACCCTGACCCTAACACCACCCCCTAACCCTGACCCTGACCCTAACACCACCCCCTAACCCTGACCCTGACCCTAACACCACCCCCTAACCCTGACCCTGACCCTAACACCACCCCCTAACCCTGACCCTGACCGTAACCTCTGTCCCTGACACAATGCCGAATTGAATCCGCAAAGTCAAGTTAAGACCTAGTTGCGGCCAGCTGGCGTCCACAGCCCGTTTGAGAGAGGTGGGCATGTGTACGTGTACGAGCACGAGGCCTACGGCGGTTTTTGAGGTCATTTCCTGTGCGCCTGTTGGGACGTAGAAAAAAGAAGGAGGGACCATGCGCGGACATTTCAAACAATGGCGGTGAAAGGTTCACGTTGGTGTGATGCGGAGGTGGAGTGTTTACTGCAGATTTGGTCGATGAAAAGATTCAAAAACAGTCGACAAGACGCACAAAAACTCTGAGGTCTACGGAAAGATCTGGAAACAAAGCCACGCATCGCCATGACGTCATCAATGCGTGTGACGTGTTACGGCGTGATGACGTATAGGCAGCAAGAAGCATTCTCCGAGGCCCAGGTAGTGTGAGTACAAACGGGCCTGGAGGGGGGGACAAGGACCCTAAAGCACGGGGCACGGGACGGAGGCACAGTGGGAGGGCGCCCTAACTGTCTGTTTAGCTCGAAGGCCTTTGTCATGTTGTGTTTCATTGTTTCACTTACTTTGTGCTGAAGGAGGACTTTGATTACACAATCCATAGCCTGATTGACATCATCAGTGAAGGACGTTGACAAGTAATACGGCTGTCAAAATGTTGGGCTTAGGTTTGTATGTGTGTGTACATGTATATATGTATACCAGTCATAGATCTACCCATATTCAATTGTTGTCATTATAAATTGTGCTAATCACGACATAAATCTACAGATAAATGACGTCTGATTGGTCGCGGCAAAACAAGCTAACCCCCTCCCACACTTAGGAGGGACAACTTCAACACATTCTGTAAAAACTTTCTATTTTTAAAGACTATTTTAGGGCTTTTATTTCCTTTTTCTTGGACCAGCTGTGGAGGGGCAGGCGAGAGCGTGGGGGAGAGGCTGGAGGACACACAGGAAAGGACACACAGGTCTGATCCAAGCCAGGGCCGCTGCCAAGGACTGAACATACAAGTTCAGTATGTTCACGAGGCACACGGTCTTCCCGCTGAGCTAGAGGCCGCACATGTCAAACACAACAACTCGAGCTCGATAGTGATGAATTCTTGCTTCTATAATGTAGGAGCATTTTAATAAAGCTCATGACACATGGAGCGATCTCCACCAGCGTTCATCTCCTCCTGTGGGTGGGACGTGTGTTGAGTTAAGGCTCTACGTTACAGACGCATCCGGATATGGACGCAGCCTCCTGTGCGTCCTCTGCATCCGTCTCCTCTGTATTTCTGTGCGTATCCTGAAAGCTGACGGATGCGTACAGATACGGAGCAAACGTTGCAGTACCACCTGAAATCGTGGGGGCAGTGTCGAGCACCGGACACAAAGAAGTGGCGTGAACATCAGGAGCGAGCGAGTCATCGAAGCCCCGACGGACGTCCTGAAACACTGACAGAGACGTCGGTCGTCACTTTGTCTCATCTGTCAAACCAACGTGTGGAATTCTCCGTCCACACTCTGGGACGTCTTTAGTGTCTCACAGACCACCGCCGTCTACAACGCTGCCGCCATTTTGACTCAGGACGCTTCTCTCCTCCATCGCCTCCATCTTTGTTGGGGTCAAACTTTACTGGAGGAACTTTTGAATGTGAGCGACGCCCTCTAGAGGAAGTTTGGATCAACGTCCGTTCAATGTAAAGGAGCATGAGCCCAGTTGCTGATTGGATAACGCTAAGCAGGGTGTGACGTGTGGTCGTACAGACGCCACAGCAACACAGTGAAGTAACGTAGACACTTTTGTTTCAGTGGCGTAGTAGAACGCAGAGCAGAAAATGATCTGTGCACGGGCTTGTGAGCAGGTTGGATTCTGACCTGTAGTCCTGCATGCTCACTCTCATTTTCTTTACACACACATACACACACACACACACACACACACACACACACACACACACACACACACACCGTACTGCAAGCTTATCTGTCAACAACCTTTTACAGCGCCTTGAATTTTTAAGGAGTGTTTTCTCTCATGTTACTTGTACATAAGTCTTTGTATTTCTCACTTTGAGGAAGAACGGAGCACCGCTGTGTCACTGATCAGCTGATCACCGGAGATCCAAACCCATTCAGAGTGATACGACACCTCCAGAGTCTCTATGGGCGCCCTCCGACTGTGCGTGCGTCCCATGCCCCGTGCTTTAGGGTCCTTGTCCCCCCCTCCAGGCCCGTTTGTACTCACACTACCTGGGCCTCGGAGAATGCTTCTTGCTGCCTATACGTCATCACGCCGTAACACGTCACACGCATTGATGACGTCATGGCGATGCGTGGCTTTGTTTCCAGATCTTTCCGTAGACCTCGGAGTTTTTGTGCGTCTTGTCGACTGTTTTTGAATCTTTTCATCGACCAAATCTGCAGTAAACACTCCACCTCCGCATCACACCAACGTGAACCTTTCACCGCCATTGTTTGAAATGTCCGCGCATGGTCCCTCCTTCTTTTTTCTACGTCCCAACAGGCGCACAGGAAATGACCTCAGAGCCGCCGTAGGCCTCGTGCTTGTACACGTGCGCACGCTCGTGCTCGTACACGTGCAAACGTGCTTTACTAAAGCCCACCTCTCCCAGACGGGCCGTGGACGGCAAGCGTGCCGCTCCTAGACGTGGTACAGTTGCACTCACACTGGTCAAAGGAACCAGACTTTAGCCGTGACACGTGTTTGGGCACGGGACGGAGGCACAGTGGGAGGGCGCCCTTAATCCCTCTGGGGCCTTTTTTTGTAATGGAAACACGGCGAGTGAACGGCCACATTTGACCCTGATGGAAACACGCCTGTCTGACCTTTAACTCAGGGATCAAACCTAAATGTTTGACTTGAGTCTCATCTCTGTGACGTGTGTCTGCAGGACACAGGACGAGCCCTGCACAGTAAGAGTTCAGTCACCTCCTCCAGACTTCACTTATCTCCCCATTGGTTGTCTTCTGATCTCCTTCTGTTGTGTTGCATAACAGAGTGGATATGAAAGAGTGTGGAGTAGATTGTGATAAGTGTTCAGGCACAGTGTTTAGATAAGTGAGCATGTAAACACACGGGTGATAACTGACCGGTGGAGTTTCTCATCTTCATAAACATTAGTTTTATTCTTCTGACCTTTCTTTTATCTGTCACTTGCATAACTTGTGTCAGACGTGTCAAACGCTTGTCAGATGCAGCAGACACTCTTGTGATGGGCACGGCCCTGCATCAAACATGCAGCGTTCACACACACACGCACACACACACACGCACACACACACACACGCACACACGCACACACGCACACACACACACACGCTGTGGCCCATGTGGAGATTTTTATTCATGACATTTTTGTCACAATATAATTGAGTTTTGTTATTTCTCACTGTTCACGTATGAAAGTTAAATTAAAATGATTCAGCATGCTTTCACATTATTATCAGCTTAACACAGATGTCATAATTAAAGGATGTTAAATGAATTAATGTATTTATTTCAGTATATTTCAGGCTTATATAACCGACAGGGTGCAGGTTGAAGCCAAAGCTTATCTACCCCGACCCCTTTAACCTTAAAATATTATACTGCTTCATACAAAAGGATCAGATCAGACATTTGAAACTAACCAGTGCACTTAAAACATAAAGAATATAAAAGTGAATAACCCAAAATAAATCAAAAACATTCAGCTTAATTCTCCACCCTGTAACGAGAAATGATGTCGTTCCTTTAAAGTCTTTTAAAGCCGACTAGATTAAGGTTTAACAAGATTACAAGAGGTGAAACAAAGATAGCATAACACAACAAACTGGAGACAAAGGGTGTAAGTGTGGCTCCGTCTGTGTGCTGTTACGGCCCACTTCAACTATAGAGTGCGTGCTCCGATAAAACGCCATCATCCATGTTCTTCGTTTTTACCGTTTACTGACGTTTACATGGAAACATGTCTCAGCAGACACAGTCAGAGAATAGTGTGTGTTTCAGGCCTGATCCACTTATTAACGATCTGAATGATT
This sequence comes from Echiichthys vipera, assembly GCF_963691815.1. NCBI lineage: Eukaryota > Metazoa > Chordata > Actinopteri > Perciformes > Trachinidae > Echiichthys > Echiichthys vipera. The sequence goes on from NC_139834.1 coordinate 1,346,017, forward strand.
GAAATGAAACACCGTAATAAAAAAAGCTGCTCACCTTATTCGTTACTAAATCAATCACACCGGAAAATGTAAACAAATCTCTCTAAATGGCTCTAACAGAGGGCGCAAACACACGGACTCAGGGCGCCCTCCCACTGTGCCTCCGTCCCGTGCCCCGTGCTTTAGGGTCCTTGTCCCCCCCTCCAGGCCCGTTTGTACTCACACTACCTGGGCCTCGGAGAATGCTTCTTGCTGCCTATACGTCATCACGCCGTAACACGTCACACGCATTGATGACGTCATGGCGATGCGTGGCTTTGTTTCCAGATCTTTCCGTAGACCTCGGAGTTTTTGTGCGTCTTGTCGACTGTTTTTGAATCTTTTCATCGACCAAATCTGCAGTAAACACTCCACCTCCGCATCACACCAACGTGAACCTTTCACCGCCATTGTTTGAAATGTCCGCGCATGGTCCCTCCCTCTTTTTTCTACGTCCCAACAGGCGCACAGGAAATGACCTCAGAGCCGCCGTAGGCCTCGTGCTCGTACACGTGCGCACGCTCGTGCTCGTACACGTGCAAACGTGCTTTACTAAAGCCCACCTCTCCCAAACGGGCCGTGGACAGCAAGCGTGCCGCTCCTAGACGTGGTACGGTTGCACTCACACTGGTCAAAGGAACCAGACTTTAGCTGTGAAACGTGCTGGGGCACGGGACGGAGGCACAGTGGGAGGGCGACATAACAGGCGATAACGAGACTCAGGTGAAACACGGAGCAGGGCCGACAGTCACAGCAGGGGAAACATGACAGGAAATGAGACGTGACACCAAAATAAAACAAGAACGCAAACAATAATAAGAACCATGAGGAGCAGAAACTAATCTAGTGTGAGCGCTGACACACAGCTCTCACACTAGATTTGGTTTTATCACTTTTGTCTTGTTTATATATTAAATAAGACTAAAGATAATGTGTCATATCTCGTGGAGTCAGATGTTCAGCGTGCTCCTACAGGAGCTGTCAGAGCGGCTCTGATGGGATCTGAAGCTCCAACCTCGATAAGAGTTATGTAACAGATTAATCTGTGATGAGCTGTGTCGAGCTTTTGGACCAAAGACATCAACACGCAGCTCTCATATGTGGCACAAGGACTTTGTGATTAGTCCTTGTCTGCGGCCCGTTCCCCTGACACGTCCAGACTGTGCGGCGCTGAGTGACGTCCTGATCCAGTCGGCACATTATCACATCTGACAGCACAGAGGGGGAGTGACAGGCAGGAACACACCCGTCTGTGGTGATACGACACTGACATCAGAGGATTTGGATGTTTTCTGCGCGTACGTTCTGTAAATAGCTGTTTATAATCACAAACACTTCATATCCTCCATCACAGGGTTTCTGAGGAGATATGTTGGTTTACTGACCTGCAGTCTCGCTCTGCCACGCCCTACTCCAGCTCATTATCGTCTGGCTACCCCACAAGTGCATTCTGGGATATTTTTTTGTGTTTCTTTAGATAGGGATGTCAATCAAGCCCTGAGGGGCGAAGGGTAAGGGAGGGGAACACATGATCTGGGGTCCGCTTCAACTGGGACACCACAAGGCAGGGTTTAGTCACCAATGCGCTACGTTTGCAGATGATACTGCAGTGGGCGACACGGTGGAGTGGTGGTTCGCACTGTCGCCTCACAGCGAGAGGGTTTCTTGTTCGAATCCCGTGTCTGCGTGGGTTTTCTCCGGGTTCTCCGGTTTCCTCCCACAGTCCAAAGACGTGCAGGTGTTCGGTTCATTCATGATTTTAAAATTGCCTCAAAGCAATTTCAGTCCAAAGCAACTGGACTTGGTTCTTTGTCAGGAAGACGTTCCACCTCTGATCCAAGAGGCTTCATCAGTTCATGCAAGCATCGGACCAGGACCAGGACCAGGCTGGGACTGGACCACTACTAACGAAGTCCAGACCTACTTCCACCAGCGACTGTCACTCTAAGGACGGGCGTGGGCACTTGGAGCACAAAGGGTTCCAGTGACATCATCGGCCTGTGAGAGGTTAAAAACCTGGATCTCCACACCAGCTAGTTGGACCAGTCCCAGCCTGGTCCTGGTCCTGGTCCAGTCCCAGTCTGGTCCTGGTCCTGGTCCTGGTCCAGTAGCCTGGTCCTGGTCCTGGTCCAGTCCCAGTCTGGTCCTGGTCCTGGTCCAGTAGCCTGGTCCTGGTCCTGGTCCTGATCTTGGTCCTGGTCCTGGTCCTGGTCCAGTCTCAGCCTGGTCCTGGTCCTGGTCCTGGTCCAGTCTCAGCCTGCTCCTGCTCCTGCTCCTGCTCCTGCTCCTGGTCCTGGTCCTGGTCCTGGTCCTGGTCAGATGTGTACATGAACTGATGAAGCCTCTTGGATCAGAGGTGAAACGTCTTCCTGACAAAGAACCAAGTCCAGTTGCTTTGGACTGAAACTGCTTTGAGGAGAACGACGACCTGAACAAATGGGAACACTCACCGGCCTCTCATGTTTGTAATTTCGTGTTTAATAAGTCACGACTGTTTTCGCCGTCCTGGCTCCCAAATGGTGGAACGAACTCCGCCTCGACATTCAAACAGAAAATCTACACATCTTCCTCCGCAGGCGTCTCTTTCGACTGCACCTTGATGACCTTAAAGAGGATTTTTATACAAATGTAAAAACTAAAAAAGCACTTATATGTTGCTCTCTATAGATCGGCTTATTTGCAGCGACCGCACTTCCTTAACAACTCTTCTGGTTTGTTCCCTAATGGTTGAATGCACTCATTAGAAGTCGCTTTGTACAAAAGTGTCAGCTGAATGAAATATAATGTAATTAAACAACAACAAAAACACTAGGAGCGGCACGCTTGCCGTCCACGGCCCGTTTGGGAGAGGTGGGCTTTAGTAAAGCACGTTTGCACGTGTACGAGCACGAGCGTGCGCACGTGTATGAGCACGAGGCCTACGGCGGTTCTGAGGTCATTTCCTGTGCGCCTGTTGGGACGTAGAAAAAAGAAGGAGGGACCATGCGCGGACATTTAAAACAATGGCGGTGAAAGGTTCACGTTGGTGTGATGCGGAGGTGGAGTGTTCCCTAATGGTTGAACACACTTATTAGAAGTCGCTTTGGACAAAAGTGTCAGCTAAATGAAATATAATGTAATTAAACAATAATAAAAAGGACATTTAACAACAACAGCAAAACGGTAACAATAACGACACTGTGCTCGTTAGTTTTCATATAATTAATTAACTGAAAACGTCCAAATGTAAATAAAAGTAGTAAAATCTACTCCAATGTAAAAATATTTAAGATTTAACTTTATTAATTTAGGTAAATAAAACTTATAAGTTACTCCATTTCTTCACAAATGTTACGATTAAAGGAAAAGAACATTACACTTGATGTGTTCAGGGACTTGTTCTTGATATTCAGCAGGAAAATGTCCTTAATACGTTTTTTTCAGTGTCGTTTTGATTAAAAAACCACAATAAAGACTCAGTCAGCACTTCTTCTTCCACGTAGTTCAGATCCACACGGTGTTCTTCTCACACACTGATTCAAACAAACACAGCGAGCATTGTTTCAGAGTCGACTTCACGTCCTGTCTGATAAGCCTGACAGGCTGAAGTAGGTCACATCACTCGTATCATCTCTGACATACAGTGTGTTACATGATGGCCGGCCTGATACCGACCTGCTGTTTGATACTATTTATTTCTCTTACTCACTGATACGGAGACAGACCTTCACTATGAGAATGAAGCTGCCCGTCCATCGGGCTCCAGCCGAGTGAACCGAGCGGATGAATGTTAGAAAGAAGCGTGGAGACTTTTCACTAGTGAAGGATATGAAGCAGCAGCAGTTATACAGGGCTGCAGTGCTTCTGCCGTAATGTTAAAGTGAATGCTTCTGTGAATAAGAAACACCAATCAAACTAAAGACAGTCATACTGTGGTGGGGAGAGAACCTATGTTCCCCGCTTTCCCCACTGTGCGTCCGTCCCGTGCCCCGTGCTTTAGGGTCCTTGTCCCCCCCTCCAGGCCCGTTTGTACTCACACTACCTGGGCCTCGGAGAATGCTTCTTGCTGCCTATACGTCATCACGCCGTAACACGTCACACGCATTGATGACGTCATGGCGATGCGTGGCTTTGTTTCCAGATCTTTCCGTAGACCTCTGAGTTTTTGTGCGTCTTGTCGACTGTTTTTGAATCTTTTCATCGACCAAATCTGCAGTAAACACTCCACCTCCGCATCACACCAACGTGAACCTTTCACCGCCATTGTTTGAAATGTCTGCGCATGGTCCCTCCTTCTTTTTTCTACGTCCCAACAGGCGCACAGGAAATGACCTCAGAACCGCCGTAGGCCTCGTGCTCGTACACGTGCGCACGCTCGTGCTCGAACATGTGCAAACGTGATTTACTAAAGCCCACCTCTCCCAAACGGGCCGTGGACGGCAAGCGTGCCGCTCCTAGACGTGGTACGGTTGCACTCACACTGGTCAAAGGAACCAGACTTTAGCCGTGACACGTGCTGGGGCACGGGACGGAGGCGCAGTGGGAGTGCGCCCTTAAGCTCTCCTGACACGTTCAAGTTTTTCATTAACTGGATTTGATGCAGTCTTGTGTGTGTGCAGAATAAATACAACACTTTAGTCGTTAACATTAACACACCAAGCTGAATTCTTCATATCTGACACTGAAGTTCCTTGTTTGTGTTTTTCTGTCTCCAGGACAGAACTGGAGCATGTTGCTGTATTTCACCTTTTCTTTTCCCGCCTTCCTCAGACTTCTCACCTGTACCTGACTCTCCACAGCTGTCACTCGTCCACTGGTCCTCAGTCACCTGCTTATCCTGTCTGCATGTCTGTTCCTCTCCTGTGTTTGTCTACATGTGCTGTATTCCCTCATACAGAGGCCCTATGATGCTTGTATCCAGGGTCATATATGAAGAGTTCTTTTCCAAAATGAGATAAAAGCCAACTTTAAATAAATGAGTTTGAGCCACTTTGCTGTAAACAGAACCTTTTCACTGCTTCATCAGTGTTTCTGCCAAATCTCTTTATTTCCTGTTTAAAATGGTCTCAAGATGCAGTTCCTTTCCAAACCGCGACCAGCGCCAAACCTGTTTTTAGCCTACGTCCTCTCGACCAATCAGAACTCAGTGAGCGTTCTATGGGATCCAACATGGCGGCGCTCTGAAGCGGGAGAGTTTTTTGTGTCGTCCGTCCGTACAACATGTTCAGACTGAGCCATAAAAACCATTTAGACAAGATAAATGAATATGAACCAAATGTGTGGGTAAAAAATGTGATTTTCCTGAAAACTATTAAAATGGATTTATAGCGTTTTGGAAAAGAGCTCCTCAATTGTATTTTTTGGGTCAACTACAATAGGGTGCGTGCTTTGATCTTTCAGAAACACGTGATATTTCTCATATTGTCCATCGCTGCAGCACCTCTGGGTGGCAGCTCTGTCTGAGCTCCTGCTGTGAAACTGCACATTGGGGATGCGGCGCTTGCAGGTTTAAAAACAGGTTAATAAAGAGGTACATAAATAGGGTCATTTGTTTGTTATACAGTTGGAAATGTGCTAATTGAATCAATGTTCAGTGTGGTCACAGGAGAGACAGAAGGCTTCGCTTCCTGCTGCAGAAAGAATGAACTTTCTAGAATATCGTTTTAGTTTAGATGGTTTTTTAGAGCATCATGGAAACAGGGAGATCTCCCGTGAACGTTACAGGGTTAAGACTCTGTCAGCCCGTTTTCCAGGCGTCACATGACGTGATGACAGCGTTCAATCCAACAGGATCATGTAAAGATCTGAGCTTTAGCTTCCTGCTGCAGACAGAATGAACGCTTCAGCTCTCATAGTTTTTATTGCAGATGATTTTAACTCGATCATAAACAGGAAACACCTGCAGAACCACCTGATATACGTGTGTAGGGACTCTTCTCATGCTGCTGCAGAGGTTTGCTGTTATTTTCAGCAGCATTAGTGGTTAAAAAAGACCTTTGAATGCCTTCACTGTGCTGCCCCGAGCTAATCACTGTTAGCCACATCCGACTGTTAGCATCTCCTGGATTTCTACCTTAATAGTTCATTCATTCATTCATCGTCAACCGCTTATCCTGGGGTCGAGGTCTCGGGGGGCTGGAGCCGATCCCAGCTGACATCGGGCGTGAGGCGGGGTCCACCCTGGACAGGACGCCAGTCTATCACAGGACACATAGAGACGAACAGAGACAGACAACCATTCACACAATAGTTGTACCCATTGGTGCTTTGTTGTGTGTGTAGGGACTCTTCTCATGCTGCTGCAGAGGTTGGCTGTTATTTTCAGCAGCATTAGTGGTTAAAAAAGACCTTTGAATGCCTTCACCGTGCTGCCCCGAGCTAATCACTGTTAGCCATGTCCAGCTGTTAGCATCTCTCCTGGATTTCTACCTTAATAGTTGTTACACTAAAATAATAATTTGATGAGTGTATTTGCTGAAAAGCACCCTGGGATGATTTCACGCTGTAATTTAACGGTCCCGCTCTCTGCGTTGGCTGCACTTCCTGTCTCACTGCGTCTCCAGCGTCTGTACCCTGGTGCTGTTTGGTTTGATGGTAAAGTACTAAATGCATATTTGCAGTGGCCGTCCTGCAGTTAAAGGACATACTGTGGTTGTTCCTCGTTGACCCCCACACAGAGCAGGTGATCATGTGCTCTTATCAGTGTTTGATGAGCTGAGTCCACTTTGTTCAGGGGGAGATCAGTGACCTGCAAACACCCTCTGTGTGCTCACAGATGCCTTTGGTGGGTGAATGCGTCTTTATCATATATGATGTTTACGGTGAGGCTGTGAGCCAGGGTGGATCGGGCTCGTGGTGGTGGTCTACGGGCTCCAGGGGACCTCAGTGCTTCAGTGGCTTTGCTCGCTGTTTGTGTCACAGGGAGCAGACGCTGTGCAACACCCCCCTCTGCCTGTGGCCTTCAACAAGGACAAGGACAGGGTTTTATTTTGTCTGGTGAGCTTTAGAAAGAAGCACCGTGCAAAGTGAACCCTGAACACCAACGTAGCTGAAAGGCACCTGCCAGGCGCCTCTGCTGCTGTGTGAACCCATGAAATAAACTCATTGGAGAATATTTGAAGTAAACATTTTAATATTTACACATTTAATAAATTCACTGAATAGGAAGAAAACATTTTATTATATATTTACAAATACAGTTTAAATGATTTATAGTCACTGCACATTATTTTTTAAAGTTTTAAGTAAGTTTTACTCTGAAAATCTTTTCCCACGGATGAGTCATTTCCTGTAAATGTAACTTGTCATCCTCATATTTGTGATGTATCTCAGAAACAGAAGGTCAGACACACTCAGCGGTGGCACCGTTGGAAAGCTCGTACATAAAAACTAGAAAGAAATCAACTTCATCTCTTTGCGACCTTCTGTCACCGAGATACGGCAGAAACAGCCTCACCGCAAACTCCCATCATGCATTGCAGGATATATTTGATCAATAAAACTGCATTTTTCTCACCAATAACGCATCATAAACACCAAGTGTGATACAACAATGTGTTGGTCTTGACGTCAGCTTTCAGAATCATAAATGTAATTACTAAAAATGTCCCGCGGCGACGGGTAAGTCCTGTTGTCGGAAGGACACAGACCTCAAGTTGCTTTAAAGCCCCTGAGCTGATGACAGCGATGTGACGAAAACACTCACCTCAAGCATCACGACGGTGCAGAAAACAGGAGTGTGTTAGTTCGTATTCATACAACTAATGAACTGAACATGTCCAAATTTAAAAAAGTACGTAAATCTACTTATTAAGAGCAATTTCCTTTCCTAGAAAAAAAGGATTTCATTAAGTAAATCCTTCAAGGTGTTTTTTTTTTCAGTGCAGGATTTCTCTTGTCATGGTTCTATAACAACAATAACAATAATAATAATAATAATAATGATAATAGATCAGCACTTTTCTCAGTACTCAAAGACGCTTTACAGGAAATACACTTAAAAATAGTTAAACAGCACGAGACATAAGAAAATCACATTCATAGAAAAACATGGTGGAAGATGCTGGATTCTAGTAGTTGTAGGTCCTGGAGAGATGGGGTTTAAACCGCTGACAGGAGTGTTTCTGAGCTCCGGATGGTGAGGGGCGGGGATGGTGAGGGGCGGGGATGGCGAGGGGCGGGGATGGTGAGGGGCGGGGATGGTGAGGGACGGTGATGGCGAGGGGCGGTGATGGTGAGGGGCGGGGATGGTGAGGGGCGGGGATGGTGAGGGGCGGGGATGGTGAGGGGCGGGGATGGCGAGGGGCGGGGATGGTGAGGGGCGGGGATGGTGAGGGACGGTGATGGCGAGGGGCGGTGATGGTGAGGGGCGGGGATGGTGAGGGGCGGGGATGGCGAGGGGCGGGGATGGCGAGGGGCGGTGATGGCGAGGGGCGGTGATGGTGAGGGGCGGTGATGGTGAGGGGCGGGGATGGCGAGGGGGGTGATGGCGAGGGGCGGGGATGGCGAGGGGCGGTGATGGCGAGGGCTCTGCCCCCCAGGGACAGGGAATCACACATGCATGCATGGGACTCTCAGACGTACGAGACAGAAATGTGAAACACATCCTGTCTTTGGTAAATGCGTTCTATTTCTGTCACCTTAAATACTGTTGTGGGACGCCGGTGGCTGCATGCCGTTCATTGTGAGAGTGACTGTTGTTGTTGTTGTTGTTGTTGTTGTGGTGGAAAACATTGTCGTGAGACTGTAAAGTGTCACACTGACAAGTTTGAGACCTCAGTTGCTCAATTACCAATAGATGAAGCAACTCAATCCTTAATTCCTGTGAAGCAGGAAGACAAAGTGCACAAAGACACTCTCCATGCTTCATGTTCATGCAGACGAACAGACGAAGTGAACACGCCTCCATCACTGCGGTGGCGTCTCCCTCCAGTGTGCGTGTGCTTGAATGGGAGCCGTCATTAGAAGTGAACCTTTTCTACCTTTACCTGTTCTTTTTTACGCAGCTTTACTTTTGACAACGATGTCGAGGAAGAACCTGTGCAACTCTCTGCTGCTCCAACAGCAGGGATTCAAACCTCTACCTCATGAAGAGCGCCCTGTCTGAGGCTGTACGGTCTACAGGGATTCAAACCTTTACCTCATGAAGACCGTACGGCCTCAGACAGGGGCGCTCTTCATGAGGTAAAGGTTTGAATCCCTGTAGACCGTACGGCCTCAGACAGGGGCGCTCTTCATGAGGTAAAGGTTTGAATCCATGTAGACCGTACGGCCTCAGACAGGGGCGCTCTTCATGAGGTAAAGGTTTGAATCCCTGTAGACCGTACAGCCTCAGACAGGGGCGCTCTTCATGAGGTAAAGGTTTGAATCCCTGTAGACCGTACGGCCTCAGACAGGGGCGCTCTTCATGAGGTAAAGGTTTGAATCCCTGTAGACCGTACAGCCTCAGACAGGGGCGCTCTTCATGAGGTCACGGTTTGAATCCCTGTAGACCGTACGGCCTCAGACAGGGGCGCTCTTCATGAGGTAAAGGTTTGAATCCGCGTAGACCGTACGGCCTCAGACAGGGGCGCTCTTCATGAGGTGAAGGTTTGAATCCATGTATTGGCTCACATATTGGCTCCTTGAGGGCACTTTAACACACGTTTTTCAACTATTTGGCCATGAGGGGGGGCGACCGCCTCCCTGCCCCCCCCCGTGCACGCCGCTGATTATTGGTGAGTGAATAGAAAGAGAGACAGTCTCATATGCACTCTTTGTTTAACTGCCGACACAGGCAGACTCAGGTTTGTATGAGGTGAACAGTATCAATCATTGTGCACCTGTCAGTTCATGGACCAGCCGGTTCCATAAGCTGATGAACAGGTTATTCCACTGCACACACACACACACACACACACACACACACACACACACACACACACCCACGCCCACGTCGTGGCGCCTGCATCACTGTACTTTGGATCAACATTGAAAGAGGAAATCACAGCTTGAGACTAAAGTCCGTCAACCGCTCATTTCAACACTTCCTCATACACGTGCACTTGCTGCTTCGTCGTCACTGACAACAGTGGTCTGCTGCCTGCGCCGTGGAGGAGAAGCCTTTAAGCTGCTCTTTGTTGATGACGAGATACAATCAGAGTTATGAGAAAGTCCTAACGCCAGAACGGGATCCAGAGAACAAACACGCTCCTTTCATCCGCTCAGCGAGGACAAATGGACCCGACGTCACCGCAGGCACAGGTGGTGAGTGTGTTCCTGCCTTTAACCGCACTTTCACTTCAGGGCTGCTTCACTCGCTGTGTTCTCGCTCGCTCTACACACGGTGCGTTTACATCAGTATCTGCAGGAGATCATAAATAAAGGTGCGATCGGTGGACATTAAGAAACCCAAACACAGTGAAATCGAACACGTAAGACACTGTAAACGTCACGTGACGGCAGGAAAGGAGAACTTTGATCTGAACTTCACTTTTACTTCCTGTGGTAAGGATTACAAGTGCACACCATTTGGATGTTGAGTGCAGGGGGTGTGACGTAACACGTAATGTACCCACAGAATATGCATAACCTCAACTTCCTGCACACCTGTTTCTGTTAGAACAGTCTTTCCAGAGCAAAGTGCTGCAGCCAGATTCGATATCTTGTCTTTATTGTGGCATAAACACAAGTTATCGTCATATATTAAATGATATACTTCTTGCATGGTCCACTCTGTTTCCCTGTCTACATCATCGCGTCACTAGAAGTGAAACTTTATCTTATTTTAATCTTTATTGAACAGGTTAAAACTCAAATAATAAAGATGATAATGAGCAAAAAAAGTCCTTAGTGATGAATCCATGACTCCAATAATCGAGTTCATGTTTAAAAGAGAGAGGAAGAAGTTAAATACCTTTCTGGTCCCACCAACGCTTATTTTTATATGATATATAAATTAAAAATTCAGTTTGAATCGGTCGGTGTATGATATTTGACTCGTGGATTAAAACACATCACAGCAAAACAGCAACAAAGAGAACAAGAGAGAAGAAAACAACAAAGAAACAGAATAATTCTACTTTTTCTCATCAGAATTCAGAGTTTTGTCTTTGAAGAGTTGCTGTAGTTTTGATATTTTGCCGGTTCGAGTCCCTGTGTGGACCATGAATGGAGTGTGGACTGGTGGCTGGAGAGGTGCCAGTTCATCTCCTGGGCACTGCCGAGGTGCTGTTGAGCAAGGCACCGAACCCCCAACTGCTCGGGGCGCTGGTCACTGGCAGCCCCCTCGCTCTGACATCTCTCCATTAATTGCATGTATAAAGGTTGTGTGTGTGTGTGTGTAACATGATTAAAAAATAATAGAGTGAAAAAATAGAATTTCCCCATTGTGGGATTAATAAAGTTATTCTTCTTCTTCTTCAGTTGTTCCGCGGAGTAACAGCCTTTGTTGTAATTCAGCGTAGTTTTGGTTCTTATTGGAGTTTTTTTAAACAGGTTCCTCTTTACTTGTATTTGTTTGGAACATAAACACGGTGTCTGATGACTCCATAACTCCATCAGGGTATTTATGTTTCAGCTGTGACGTTTAGTGCTGGTGTCATCAAAGCTGATCGACCCGTACTCCTCCCACGCTGCACTTTGTGCGTGAACACTTAACAGTTAGTCATTAGTGAGAACTGGATTAAAGGGAAACTCCAGCGTAAAGTCATCCCAGCGTGCTTTTCAGCAAATACACTCATCAAACAAGTAAATATTAACAGAGAAATCCAGGAGAGATGCTAACAGCTGGACGTGGCTAACAGTGATTAGCTCGGGGCATCGAGGTGAAGGCATTCAAAGGTCTTTTTTAACCACTAATGCTGCTGAAAATAACAGCAAACCTCTGCAGCAGCATGAGAAGAGTCCCTACACACACAACAAAGCAGCAGCAGCGTAGTTAGTGAAGCCAGAGTTTATTAAAGAGTGTTTTAAAGACTTACCTACTGGCCCCTGTACCAGCTCCTCTCATAGTAAAGTCCATTACAGTGGAAGGAGCCCATTGGTGCTTTGTTGTGTGTGTAGGGACTCTTCTCTTGCTGCTGCAGAGGTTTGCTGTTATTTTCAGCAGCATTAGTGGTTAAAAAAGACCTTTTAGGGGCGGTCGGTGGCTCAGCGGTTAGAGAAGTCGCCCTGTGTAAAGAAGCTGAAGGTCCTCAAGGCAGCGGCAGGTTAGAGTCGAACCTGCGGCCTTTGCTTCATGCCCCCCCCACCCCATTTCCTGTCTGTCCTTCATAATAAAGGCTTGAAAAACTGGCAAAAAAAAATGCTGTTTTAATGCGTTCTCGTGCTGCCCCGAGCTAATCAGTGTTAGCCACATTCTGCTGTTAGCGGAGGCACAGTGGGAGGGCGCCCTTAGACAGTAAGTGCTGTATTTCGACAGCGAGGTGCACACAGTTTTCCTCAGCTGTGACCTTAGAAACTGACGTTGTTGTCGAGTCCCCGACACGATCTAAACCCCGTTTAAGGAGCGCTTCCTTTGCTCCCACTGAGCCACAGCGGCTGCAGCCTGTGCAGTGAGTGCGGAGTTCAAACTGCATGAACTGTACATGAGCGTTACGGCTTCTGCATGGGAAGACACGCTCACTATTTATAGCCGACTGAAATGACAGGACACGCTGACGTCCTCTGGGAAAACTCCTCAGCAGCATAAACCACCAGTGAACGAGTGGAATGCACGGAGGCCGGGGGAGCGAGCGCGACCTAAAGGGAAGTCACTGCGTTAGAGTTGTTAAAGACTGCGTGTTTCTGCTTCTGTCATCGCTGGAGTTTCATTATTTTAGTTTGTTGTAAAGCTTTAACGTTTACTCTTCGGTCCGTCATCGATCCGTGCTGGGAAAAGTCCTCTGGCACAGGAAGTGATGCGTTTAGTGTTTCATGTTTGTTTGTGGTGAGCAGCGAGAGCGGAGAGCAGAGAGAGCGCAGCCTACATCGAGTCAGGGAGAGACACTCTGAGGCTGAGGGTGAACATCAGTGGATATTTAATTTCCCTATTCACCCATCCATCCATTCATCCATCCATCCACCCATCCATCCACCTGTCCATCCATTCATCCACCCAACCACCCATCCACCCACTCATCCACCTGACCATCCATCCATCCATCCATCCACCCATCCATCCATCCGTCCATCCATCCATCCATCCATCCGTCCATCCATCCATCCATCCATCCATCCATCCATCCATCCATCCATCCATCCATCCATCCATCCTCCCGTGTTTGATGCATCTTTTCTCTGCTTCCTCTCAGAACTCGGAGCAACTGTCTCCAAACACCAGAAGGAGTTTCAGCTTCTCATCTTTACGACTTAAAAGTAAGAACGTAGTTTAACGTTAGAGTGCACTAAAGTCCTGATTCAGTGAAAGACAATGGATCTCAATCAGCTTCTTTATTCATTGATAACTCGTCATTGTGTCAACGTGTCAATCTCTGCAGAAAGCAACAGTTATGAAGAGGGCGGGCTGACCGGGCGCAGAGGGTTGCTGTCCTTTTCATCAGTGCGGGAGAGACTAAGAAAAGGTAAACACACAATAACACAGCACATCAGTGTGTCCCTATCTGAGGAACAACAACACGTCAAAGTCAAATGTTGTTGTTTTCATTTCTGATCACAGAGTCGGCCCCAAATGAAGACGGTGCCTCACAGCTGGACTGCGCTCAGGAGCCGGTGAAGAAGACAGGTACGTGTGAAGCTAACAGCCGACGTGGCTAACAGTGGTTAGCTCGGGGCAGCACGGTGAAGGCATTCAAAGGTCTTTTTTAACCACTAATGCTGCTGAAAATAACAGCAAACCTCTGCAGCAGCATGAGAAGAGTCCCTACACACACAACAAAGCATCAACAGTGTAGTTAGTGAAGCCAGAGTTTATTAAAGAGTGTTTTAAAGACTTACCTACTGGCTCCTGTACCAGCTCCTCTCATAGTAAAGTCCATTACAGTGGATTACCAAAGTAAACGTTCATATCTGCTCCTCCACTTCAACACAAATGAACGTTTCTGACACTGACGCGTTAAAAAAAAGATTTATATTTTCATATTCATCCATTTCAATCACGCGTAAAGTCGATTTTATCCACTGGGAGAAAAGGAAGAGGAGAGAAGAACTGGGGAGGAGCAGACTTTACACGAAGACCCTTAAAATGATGATTTATTAATATAATACTAAAGTAAAATGATGATGTTGAACATGTGAAAGCTTATGCGAGCCTCTGAAAATGATGTCGTCAGAGTGTTTCTCTGATCATCAGCTGCTGGTTTTAGTAAACAGCTTCTCAAAACCATAACCTGCCAAAGTGGATCTGAGGTCGTGCCTGATTCAGCGCTGTGACATTTAACAGGTTCCTAAGAAGGTAAAAGCATTTCTGGCCTGCTCTCACTCAACGCTCTGAGTCACTGCGTCACTGTGTCACTGCGTGGTGCTTCAGGGTTTCAGCTGGAGGGACACTTTTACACATGTTTTGGCTTCTAGAGGACACTTTAACACACATTTATGCTCCTAGAGGACACTTTAACACATGTTTATGCTCCTAGAGGACACTTTAACACACGTTTATGCTCCTAGAGGACACTTTAACACACGTTTATGTTCCTAGAGGACACTTTAACACATGTTTATGCTCCTAGAGGACACTTTAGCACACGTTTATGCTCCTAGAGGACACTTTAACACACGTTTATGCTCCTAGAGGACACTTTAGCACACGTTTAGGCTCCTAGAGGACACTTTAGCACACGTTTATGCTCCTAGAGGACACTTTAGCACACGTTTATGCTCCTAGAGGACACTTTAACACACGTTTATGCTCCTAGAGGACACTTTAACACACGTTTATGCTCCTAGAGGACACTTTAACACGAGTTTTGGCTCCTAGAGGACACTTTAACACACATTTATGCTCCTAGAGGACACTTTAGCACACGTTTATGCTCCTAGAGGACACTTTAACACACGTTTTGGCTCCTAGAGGACACTTTAACACACGCTTTGGAACCTAGAGGACACTTTAACACGTTTATGCTCCTAGAGGACACTTTAACAGAGGCTTTGGCTCCTAGAGGACACTTTAACACAGGCTTTGGCTCCTAGAGGGCACTTTAGCACACGTTTTAGCTCCTAGAGAACACTTTAGCACACGTTTCAGTTCCTAGAGGACACTTTAACACATGTTTTGGCTTCTAGAGGACACTTTAACAGACGTTTTGGCTCCTAGAGGACACTTTGACACACGTTTTGGCAGCTAGAGGGCATGATAG
Organism: Echiichthys vipera; assembly: GCF_963691815.1. Lineage (NCBI taxonomy): Eukaryota > Metazoa > Chordata > Actinopteri > Perciformes > Trachinidae > Echiichthys > Echiichthys vipera. The sequence goes on from NC_139834.1 coordinate 1,361,289, forward strand.
ACTTAATCTGCACGTGTATCCGTCCAATGTTCAGTTTGATAGAACAGCGGTCAACAGTTGGAAAAAACTTCATCGGCCGTTTTTTTCGGAGCGGCCTTAAACGCACCACGAGAGGACCGCTCGAGCTCCGGCAGCAGAGCTGTTTGAACCTGCGGAGCTCGAGAGCCAGGGTGCGTGAGCGGCAATGGAGGCGGTGAAGTGCCGCCGCTGCTGCGGGTTGTTCTGACAAAAGCAGCCGAGAGGAGCCACCGTGTGTTCGGAGTCACGCAGCCATGAGCGAGCCGGTACCGCGGCGGAGGAAGGGGCCCGGGCGGACCGACCTCCGGAGCCGATGGAGTGAGTGCGCCGCCGAACAGCTGACTCAGCCTGAATGTGTGTTCCGACCCATTTCCACTGTTAAAGTTACAACAGGGGCGGAAACGCGCACGTCACTGCGGGACCGGGCGGTTTAGTTCTGCGCGTAACGTGCGCGTAACGTGCACGGTCACCTGTGCGCGAGCAGGTTGCACATCCGTGTATGAAGTTAAAGTGAACCACGTGATGAAGGAGCGACACTTGCATGAGTTTGCTCCAGTGACCTGCGGGGTCTGTGGGGTCTGTGGAGGTCTGTGGGGTCTGTGGGGGTCTGCGGGGTCTGCGGGGTCTGTGGGGTCTGCGGGGTCTGCGGGGTGTGTGGGGTCTGTGGGGTCTGCGGGGTGTGCGGGGTGTGTGGGGTCTGCGGGGTCTGTGGGGTCTGCGGGGTCTGCGGGGTGTGTGGGGTCTGTGGGGTCTGCGGGGTCTGTGGGGTCTGCGGGGTGTGTGGGGTGTGTTGGGTCTGTGGGGTCTGCGGGGTCTGTGGGGTCTGCGGGGTCTGTGGGGTCTGCGGGGTGTGTGGGGTGTGTTGGGTCTGTGGGGTCTGCGGGGTCTGCAGGGTCTGTGGGGTCTGCGGGGTGTGGGGTCTGTGGAGGTCTGTGGGGTCTGCGGGGTCTGTGGGGTCTGTGGGGTCTGTGGGGTCTGCGGGGTGTGCGGGGTCTGTGGAGGTCTGTGGAGGTCTGCGGGGTGTGCGGGGTCTGTGGAGGTCTGTGGGGTCTGTGGAGGTCTGTGGGGTCTGCGGGGTCTGTGGAGGTCTGTGGGGTCTGCGGGGTGTGTGGGGTGTGTGGGGTCTGTGGGGTCTGTGGAGGTCTGTGGGGTCTGCGGGGTCTGCGGGGTCTGTGGGGTCTGCGGGGTCTGTGGGGTGTGTGGGGTCTGTGGGGTCTGTGGAGGTCTGTGGGGTCTGCGGGGTCTGCGGGGTCTGTGGGGTCTGCGGGGTCTGTGGGGTGTGTGGGGTCTGTGTGGTCTGTGGGGTCTGCGGGGTGTGTGGGGTGTGTGGGGTCTGTGTGGTCTGTGGAGGTCTGTGGGGTCTGTGGAGGTCTGCGGGGTCTGTGGAGGTCTGTGTGGTCTGTGGGGTCTGTGGGGTCTGTGGGGTCTGTGGGGTGTGTGGGGTCTGCGGGGTCTGTGGGGTCTGTGGGGTGTGTGGGGTCTGTGGAGGTCTGCGGGGTCTGTGGGGTCCGCGGGGTCTGCGGGGTCTGTGGGGTCTGCGGGGTGTGTGGGGTCTGCGGGGTCTGCGGGGTCTGTGGAGGTCTGCGGGGTCTGCGGGGTCTGTGGGGTCTGTGGGGTCTGCGGGGTGTGTGGGGTCTGCGGGGTCTGCGGGGTCTGTGGAGGTCTGCGGGGTCTGCGGGGTCTGTGGGGTCTGCGGGGGTCTGTGGGGTCTGTGGGGTCTGCGGGGTGTGTGGGGTCTGTGGGGTGTGTGGGGTCTGTGGGGTCTGTGGGGTGTGTTTGAGTTCTGAGGAGGGGAGAAGTGAAAGGAAGAGCAGCCTGTTACAGGAGGATTCATTTAATGTCACTTTATTTAAGAATATAATGAAACACGTGATCTTTCATGGGTTAAAAAAGCCTGAATCAGCCAAAAAGCATCGAGATATATATTTAAAAATATGTAAATAAACAAGAGAAAGAAGGACAGAACAAACAGAACCGGTCAAACATGCGTCCGAATACAAAACCAGTGAGAAAATGACCAAAACAACAAACACACAGTGTGTTGAGCCTCAGATCCTGGTTGTTTCAGTGCTGACGTGTTTGTGTTTTGATCAGAAATGATTGCGTTAAGCCGTAATTTTGCTGTTTTGAGACTATTTTTTAATCTGATGTAACGATAAAGTGATAATAAAGCAAGTGCAGCCTTTCAGAGATCCATAAATGTTTGTTTCTAAAGAATATTTAACACGAAAACTGGAAAATATTAAACATAAAGAAACAAAACCATAAATAAAATGGACGCTCAGTCGATTTTAACAACAAACTTGAGTAAAAACACACACAACAGAAATAATAAAGAAATAAATAATAAAACAGGCAAAACTGTGAGTCAGGACCTTTGGGAACAGTTAAACAACCTGCAGAACCAACGGTGTTAAAGGGCAGCGTGCACACGGTGACAGTGAACGGAACGCTGAAGTCACGGTTCGGTACGTACCTCGGTTTTAAAGTCACGGTTCGGTACGTACCTCGGTTTTAAAGTCACGGTTCGGTACGTACCTCGGTTTTAAAGTCACGGTTCGGTGCGTACCTCGGTTTTAAAGTCACGGTTCGGTGCGTACCTCGGTTTTAAAGTCACGGTTCGGTGCGTACCTCGGTTTTAAAGTCACGGTTCGGTGCGTACCTCGGTTTTAAAGTCACGGTTCGGTGCGTACCGAACACAACAGTTGTAGCCGTCACTATGAAACATACAAATAAAACTATGTAAAAAAACCCTGCTGCGATTCTCCAATAAATCAAATCCTTCTTAAATCAGTGCAGCTGCAGCGGTGACAGTAACCATAGTAACAGCTGGATGGCGCCTTTTTAAATGCGTGTACATGTTCGTAATTAACATCCGGTTTCATGTTGTCTGTCAGCACGCAGTCGCTCCGTCCGTTAGCCATCGATCCACGCAGACGAGCTGACGGGGGTGCAGGGGTGCGGGGCGTCCTGTGTTCTCCATCGCCAAACAAGACTGTACTTCGCCGTAATAACGCCACATTTACAGACTGAGGTCCACTTCTGTGCCCGTGCAGAAGTGCCTGTTTTTGGTTACAGCCCTGCCTCCGTGCACCGAGCCTCCGTTCCTGTTTCACTGTTGATGTCGTGCAAACATCAGATCAAAGTCAATAAAAGTGAAATAAAAACACACACAGATGAAACACTGAGTCAAATGGATGTAAACAAACCTCCTGGGTTGGTTCTGCTGCAGGTTTGTTGTATCTGCGTTTAGTTGCTGTTGCTTTTGAACAGATGTGACGCACCGGTGCGTTCAGGTGACTTCGTTCACTGCAGTTATTCTGTTGTTCCCACCCGTGTTTGCTCCTCACGGGGCTCTCCTGCTGCACTCTGGGTAACCCCAGGGGTCCGCCCCCCACACACACACACAGAGAGAGCGTGCGGCTGACAGGTGACGGACACGTGACGAGGGTTCAGAGGGGTCAGAGGGGTCAGTAGAAACTCTCTGATGGAGAGACACGAGGAAAACTGGAAATGATCGCGGCTGACAAAGTTACCGAGCTCATCATCACGTGATGAAGCGATTTATTGCAGCACGGTGAATAAACATAAACACGCTGAACGGAATAGTTTGCTGTGTTTGCCCTTTAACAACCACAACTTTACCTGTTTCTAAGTGCAGTTTGATTTGGGCGCAGGCGGATATTGGAAATGAAATGGATGTTTGATTCCCGTACCCGGACGTTATAACTGTGTGGTTCACTTTGTCAATCCAAAGCCAGACTTTTAGGGCGCCCTCCCACTGTGCGTCCGTCCCGTGCCCCGTGCTTTAGGGTCCTTGTCCCCCCCTCCAGGCCCGTTTGTACTCACACTACCTGGGCCTCGGAGAATGCTTCTTGCTGCCTATACGTCATCACGCCGTAACACGTCACACGCATTGATGACGTCATGGCGATGCGTGGCTTTGTTTCCAGATCTTTCCGTAGACCTCGGAGTTTTTGTGCGTCTTGTCGACTGTTTTTGAATCTTTTCATCGACCAAATCTGCAGTAAACACTCCACCTCCGCATCACACCAACGTGAACCTTTCACCGCCATTGTTTGAAATGTCCGCGCATGGTCCCTCCTTCTTTTTTCTACGTCCCAACAGGCGCACAGGAAATGACCTCAGAACCGCCGTAGGCCTCGTGCTCGTACACGTGCGCACGCTCGTGCTCGTACACGTGCAAACGTGCTTTACTAAAGCCCACCTCTCCCAAACGGGCCGTGGACGGCAAGCGTGCCGCTCCTAGACGCGGTACGGTTGCACTCACACTGGTCAAAGGAACCAGACTTTAGCCGTGAAACCTGTTTTTGCACGGTACGGAGGGACAGTGGGAGGGCGCCCTAATAGAGAAACAAGTTGAGGTGGATAAGAACCGAAGCTCATGTGAACAGGATCCAGGTGTTGTCGTGGCCTCGGTGGCTGCTCCATTCCTGTTCTCTTAGCTCTGACAGCACGGTGTTGTAACATGTTTGGGAGCCTCGGGGCGAGAGGCGGCTCAACCTCTTATTTACACCGCAGCAGCAGCAGCAGCACAGCCAGGCCGCAGCCTGTGAGGAAGGCTCGCTCTGATTTACTGTGGATGTTCAGAGGAAAACGATACTAAAACCTGAGACTTTGCTTCGTGGTTGGTTTGTTTCCTGGCAGCTGCTCGAGTGTGAAGCTGTGGATCTGCAGGGTGTTGGGTGGGACCTGCCATTGTTGTTGACACAGTGCAAACATTCTGTCCTGACGACAGGTTACGCAAGGAGGACTTTAGCCTTCAGTGAAGGCTGTTGTTAGGACTCAGGGAGGGGAACCAGACTGAACGTAGGGCTGCAGCTCTGCAATCTTTATGTAATCGAGTATTTTACCAATTATTCCATCGATTAATTGGTAAAAAAGAAAAATACTCACTATTACTAACAAAAAGAGTATTAAGTCTGGGGTAGGCCTGTTTGGTGTGTGTGAGAGACGAGATGTGTGTGTGTGTGAGAGAGACGAGGTGTGTGTGTGTGTGTGTGTGAGAGACACGAGATGTGTGTGTGTGTGTGTGTGTGACGAGATGAGATGTGTGTGTGTGACAAGATGAGATGCGTGTGCATGTGAGACACGAGGTGTGTGTGTGTGTTGAAGGCAATACTCTCGCAATTTACCATGAATAAGTTTATTATTTAAAGAATTCAAAGATGTGAATAAACTTCTCTGTGACGCACGTGTGTTTCCTCAAACAGGTTTAAAGACAAACAGATGAATTTATGAATGAATCAGATATTTATATATTTATATATTTATATATTTACCGTAACAACAAACCAAACTCTGCAGACTGATCAGGGAGGTGACGTTCTGTTTAACATGAAAAACTAAACATGGAGGCGTTCTTCCTGTTTCTAACATCTCTGTCACTACGGCAACCGCCCTCCTTAAAGTGGAGCCGCGGCGCTCAGTAAACTGGCGTTAACAACCGGCTGCTTTCAGCTCCGTGTCCTGCTGTTGTGGTCGAACACTTCGAGTTGGAGGTGGAGGTGGAGGTGGAGTGTTTACTGCAGATTTGGTCGATGAAAAGATTCAAAAACAGTCGACAAGACGCACAAAAACTCCGAGGTCTACGGAAAGATCTGGAAACAAAGCCACGCATCGCCATGACGTCATCAATGCGTGTGACGTGTTACGGCGTGATGACGTATAGGCAGCAAGAAGCATTCTCCGAGGCCCAGGTAGTGTGAGTACAAACGGGCCTGGAGGGGGGACAAGGACCCTAAAGCACGGGGCACGGGACGGAGGCACAGTGGGAGGGCGAAAGTAAAACAATAGACAGTAAACCATACACTCTGAGTTAAATATATAAACTAGAGAGAAGCTAAATGTGTCTGACTGTATGTGGTCATTAATCAAGTCTTCCACCAGCGGAGCTACAGGGCTTGAACACCTATGGTATGGCGTCCCCAGCCCCCGCTCCTCCTGCAGACCAGTGTCAGGTTTGGTCGGCTATTGTCACTGAAGCTCTTTAGGAGCCGTCCTCGTGACACTGGAGTGTTTTCTTTCAAAGGTGCTTCAAGTTCCAGCCTTCAACTGAACACTGACTGAACAGAGACGACGCAGACAATAACAGGCTTAAATAAATGTTCTTTTAGGGCGCACTCACACTGTCCCTCCGCACCGGGCAAAAACAGGTTTTACGGGTAGAGCCTAGTGCGTTCGACCAGTGTGAGTGCAACCACTCTGTGCCTACGTCCACGGCCCGTTTGGGAGAGGTGGGCTTTAGTAAAGCACGTTTGCACGTGTACGAGCACGAGCGTGCGCATGTGTACGAAGACGAGGCCTATGGTGGTTCTGAGGTCATTTCCTGTGCGCCTGTTGGGACCGCCCCAAAAGGTCTTTTTTAACCACTAATGCTGCTGAAAATAACAGCAAACCTCTGCAGCAGCATGAGAAGAGTCCCTACACACAACAAAGCAGCATCAGCGTAGTTAGTGAAGCCAGAGTTTATTAAAGAGTGTTTTAAAGACTTACCTACTGGCCCCTGTACCAGCTCCTCTCATAGTAAAGTCCATTACAGTGGAAGGAGCCCATTGCTGCTTTGTTGTGTGTGTAGGGACTCTTCTCCTGCTGCTGCAGAGGTTTGATGTTATTTTCAGCAGCATTAGTGGTTAAAAAAGACCTTTGAATGCCTTCACCGTGCTGCCCCGAGCTAACCACTGTTAGCCATGTCCGCCTGTTAGCATCTCTCCTGGATTTCTCTGTTAATCGTTCATAAAAGCAGAAAATTCCTTATTTACCGTCTGAAAGACGAGTTTGACAGACTGTTCCTGTAGAAAGCTGTTTTTTCCCACATGATTTGAAAGCAGCAGTTAAAAATTCTCCCGTCAGAGTTTGAAGTAAACAAATGATTCAGCACCGTTCACTGTGAACGCTGCGATACACACACACACACACCGTTAATGACCCCGAAGCCTCAGCCGTTAATAAACATCTGTCGCCACGACAACAAGGTCTCTGAGCTCAGCGTCCTCGTCTGTCTCAACCACAGCAGCAGACTCCTGGGGTCTGACTGTGCACCTGAAATGTCATCTTGCATCTTGTACATCCTTTAAAAATACACAAATGAAGTAACGCATGAATCCTCCTCATCAGTGACAGACAGAGACGCGCTCTCACCAAACTTCTCCTCTGTGTCGTTTAGGTGAGCAGCCCAAAGGGAACCTCCTCTCCGGCGTGGCTGGAGAACACGGTAAGAACCGGACCTGGGACTGGACTCTCTCCTCTGTTACACACTTTTATTTTGGCGCCAAAGATGAGATTTGCAAACACATGTTTTAAGAGTTCATGATTAGAATTTTGAGTATTTATATCAGGGCTGTTTAAGTACCGTATTTTCCGCACTATAAGGCGCATAGAACAGACGCTACAGTGGAGGCTGGGGTCACGTTAAGGACCGCCTCTAAACCCATTGATGCTAAGTTGGCGTGCTAGCGCTGTTGCCTTCAGTGGAACAGTGATCGTACGGACTCTTCTACTTGCTGCTCTCTGTTCAACAACCCACTGTTGGAGTTTGTCCTCCAGCTGCAGCCGTCTCGCTCTGTTCCCTCTAAACTCTGTTTAGTCTTCTTTACTCGGCGCAGGTCGTCTTGTTGCTTCCTCAACTTCGGCACCATTGATTGGTTCATGTTCAACTCTCTGGCTGCTGCTCTGTTCCCGTGTTCTCCTGCGTGACTAATGGCCTTGAGTGTAAACTCTGCGTTGTAAGCGTGTCTCTTAACAGGAGCCATTTTGGGCTCTTTACACAAACACACACATGGAAATGAAACGGCACGCTTCACACAGTCGTATATCTCAACATGCACCGCGCGTTACTTCTTCTACGGGGGAAAATAGAGTCGGCGGCTGCTCACCGTAGTTGGAGACCTGTTGTGGCTCAATATTGGTCCATATATAAGGAGCACCGCATTATAAGGCGCACTGAGACATGTGGAGGTTTTTAGGTGCAACTTATAGTGCGGGAAATACGGTAATTTGGAATTGGTGCCGGTTGACGAAAATGATCCAAAATGAGGGGCTGGAAAAATCTGAGCGTCACAATAATGGTTGTTTAAAACACTACAACCACATAGGAGTGCAGATACTGTCTTTATCTTATCAATGTAAACAGTATAAAAGGCCTCAAAGTGCAACAACTTTGTCAAAAACAATCTTTATTAAATGAACAAACCTGTGAATCAGAGGTTTACACTCAGTGATTGGACTAAAGTGAAGTTTGAGGCTCTTCTCCTTTAATTTAGTGTTTTATTTACATGCTCCTTTATTCTTCTGCTCTTCTACACATCAGTGAAATATTCTACTTTTTACTGCACTGCATTTATCTGATGACTTCAGTCACAGTTACTTTCCCAGGCTGACGAGTTCATGAATCATGAGTTTATTCATCAGAAACTGACACAAATGAACGTAAATGCAGAGGAATTTTTACAGTTCAGGGGGAAGGTGATGTTGAAGTTTGCACTTCTCTGTCCGTTCTCTGGTGAACTGACGTTATTTCTTCAGAGTAGAAAGAGACACTGATGAGATTTAACCACAGAAACGACTGAGAACAACAACAGAGCGGAGCCTGGTGGAAAAAACTCTGCATGTTTGCTCAGTGGATGCTGGTGCCTGCGTCAGTCGATCTCATCAGCCTGATCATTACTGCAGACGCTGGTGTGACGCGGCCTTTACAAAGAGCCGTGAATGCTGCCGTGTGAAGGTTTCAGTGTTGAGCAGCAGCTGCTTCTGTGTCTCCAGCAGAAATCCCGTCAGGTGAAGATGAAGGTGGACGACCGGGGGCCCTGAAGAGGCTCAGCGCCATGTGGTCGTCCTTCAGGAGAGGCAAAAGAGAAAGTGAGTGTTTCAAAACGCACCTGCATCAGAGAAAATGGTTCCACTTTCTGTTCACTGTTCCCGTCAGTCAGACCACTTTCAGCTGTGTGGGTGTGTGTGTGTGTGCGTGTGTGCGTGCGTGTGTGCGTGTGTGTGTGCGTGACAGAGAAACTTGCACTTATGCGCTCTGAGGAACCAAAATGTGACTGAATGTGAGTTGTTGCTCTGCAGTACCAACTTTATTTGGTCAGTAGCTTGGTACCAAACCCTTTCTATCACCCATCGCTCGACTGATCCACTTCCTCAATACATGGTGGTTGTTGTTGTCGTTGTTGTTGTTGTTGTTATTATTGTAGTTGAGGTTGAGGTTGAGGTGTCAGGCTCAACTCAGTAGAGCACCAGTGAGCGGAGGTGGATCTGCAGCAGCAGCTTCAGACGAAAGGTTCAAAACGAGACGATTTGAAACTTGCAAGGTTCTGAAACCTGCCAGTTCACACCAGTGGGACGGTGTATCGTCTCCATAGCAACGCCTCTCTGCACTTCCGTTCTAACCTCCGTCTTTTCAGGCTTGTTTTCGTAGCTGGATGAACAGTGAGATACTTGTTATAGAAGCATTTCTAGTTGTGATGAAACGGCAAAAATACTTTTTATTTCCCTTTGGTCTGGATTTACGGCGCTCGCGTTACTTATTCGTTGTATTGCTTGCTCGACCTTCTCTCTCTCTCTCTCTCTCTCTCTCTCTCTCTCTCTGTCTCTCTCTCGCTCTCTCTCACACACACACACACACACTCATTGATCCTCCGTCCGAAACAGCCTTTTCAACCAGCTGACAGTTTGTAAGGGTGCACTCACACTGTCCATCCGTACCGTGTCCAAACATGTTTCACGGCTAAAGTCTAGTTTGTTTGACCAGTGTGAGTGAAACCGTACCGGCCCAGGCACGGCAAGTGTGTTGAGAGAGGTGGGCTTTTGTAAAGCACGTTTGCACATGTACAAGCACGAGGCAGACGGCGGCCCTGATGTCTGTTTATGCCTCTGTTCCCCGTGACAGACATTTAAAAAGATGCCGCGGTGGTGTGATGCAGAGGTGAAGTGTTTACTGCAGATTGGATCAGATGAAACGTTCAAAAACAGTCAGACAAAACTAAATCCCCGAGGCGTGGTGACGTATAAACAGCATTCGTGCAGCCGCCCGGATCATTTCAAGTAATGTGATTACAAACGGGCCTGGGCCACGGGGGGAGGGGGGACAATCACCCTAAAGCACGGGGCACAGTACGAATGGACAGCACGAGTGCGTCCTTAAGGACTGACAGCAGATATTTCAAAATGTATGGGGTCGACAATGATTTGGCGTTTCACCTGATGGATGAACCCTTTGCATGACCCAGTTTCCTCTTCTCCTCCATTCTGGACTTTATGTGAGTGTATCATCTGTGACTCTGCCTTCATTAGGGACCAGTGGACTCAACTAAGTTTGGAGTATTTCTGCGTGTACTGTGAGTGTGGTGGGAGTTGCAGCAGCAGGCCTCAAACACAGACACAAGGCTGAGGGGAAAAAGTGCTTTTCTCTCAGACATAAAGGGAGGAATGCAGCCGAGAACACGTGGAGCGGCTGGCAGCCAGTGAAGAAGACAGGACGACGCTGGGCTGTTGTTGTGGGGGTGATTAACGGTCTCTGAGCAGAGCAGCAGAGTGCAGTCGACGGGTCTCTGGAGAGAGTCGTGAGGGCCGACGTCTGCAGGCAAACATCAGGACAATGACTCCTCCCTTTAGTGCTCACAAACAGCTTAGTCATCAGTTTGATTATAAAATATCAACTCCTCTACAGCTCCTCAGGGTTTCCCCAACGTTTATAGCGTCCTTTAAGATTTTTTGACGCTTCAACCACAAAGTAACTTAATTGAATCCTGGTTTTCCACCACAGTCAGTAACTTACCCATAGATGCACACGCGGGTATGGGAGGTATGATCTTAAAGTGTGAGTTCACAGAGTTCACACACACACACACACACACACACACACACACACACACACACACACACACACACACACACACACACACACACAAAGAGTATGATGGTAAATGAGAGGAAAACACTTAAAGGTGCTTTTCATGTGTTTCCACTGCAGCGTTGTCGCCTGAATGTTGTTTTGTGTTTAATCCGACACTTTAATGGTCGGGTTCGTATTAAAGGTCGATCCCCACATGGAGAAATGAATCAGTGTCAGAAGGCGTTAAAATCACAGTTGTACAGCAATAATCAGCCACGATGCAAACTCAGCTTAAATCAGTGTTTCATGGTGTTCAGGTTCAGCTCCATCATGTACAGAAATCCACGTTCTGTTGCTTCCCTTTAGTGAGGATCCTCTTCACAGTCACCTGGCTCTGTCTTAGCCATGTCTCCATGTCTCTCTATCCATCCACCCTTCCAGCCTCCACAGCAGGGTAAAGGTCCAGGCCTACTGCGATACGAGCCGTCACAGGTCAGGGACCGGGCTCTGACCCAATAAGGCCTGGAAATCTTTCCACGTGGATCACAGTGTTAACCTTTAAGCTAAAGCCCTCTGTATGTCCACATGTCTGTGCAGAAAGCAGAGACCCTGAGCCGACCGGGCCACTGGACCCAGTGGTGGCAGACAACACGTCCAGGCAGCACCGCTACGCCAGCGGCCAGTACTTCTTTGAGTACCTGGTGGTGGTCAGCCTCAAGAAGACCAAGGACGGCAGCAGCTACGAGCCTCAGATCACCTACCAGTTCCCCAAGGTCAGTGTGAAGGATATATGTTCTGTAGGTCGACCTGACGAAGTGAACCTGCAGTGAGACGGATCATTATGCTCCGTACACTGAGGGCGCCCTCCCACTGTGCCTCCGTCCCGTGCCCCGTGCTTTAGGGTCCTTGTCCCCCCCTCCAGGCCCGTTTGTACTCACACTACCTGGGCCTCGGAGAATGCTTCTTGTTGCCTATACGTCATCACGCCGTAACACGTCACACGCATTGATGACGTCATGGCGATGCGTGGCTTTGTTTCCAGATCTTTCCGTAGACCTCGGAGTTTTTGTGCGTCTTGTCGACTGTTTTTGAATCTTTTCATCGACCAAATCTGCAGTAAACACTCCACCTCCGCATCACACCAACGTGAACCTTTCACCGCCATTGTTTGAAATGTCCGCGCATGGTCCCTCCTTCTTTTCTCTACGTCCCAACAGGCGCACAGGAAATGACCTCAGAGCCGCCGTAGGCCTCGTGCTCGTACACGTGCGCATGCTCGTGCTCGTACACGTGCAAACGTGCTTTACTAAAGCCCACCTCTCCCAAACGGGCCGTGGACGGCAAGCGTGCCGCTCCTAGACGCGGTACGGTTGCACTCACACTGGTCAAAGGAACCAGACTTTAGCCGTGACACGTGCTGGGGCACGGTACAGAGGCACAGTGGGAGTGCGCCCTGAGAAAAGGCAAAGGAGATTTGGCGCTGTAAATGGAGAACCAGCCAAGACACGGTCATATAACGTGAGTGTGTGTCTGATAAAACGTGTTTTTCCTTTTTAAAGAACAGAGGTGTGTGTGTGTGTGTGTGTGTGTGTGCGTGTTTACTTTCAGAGGGACGGGATGGCGAGGTTTCAGAAGGAGGAAGAGGAGAAGACGCTGAGGGCCATCACGCTCTTTTGTTTCCCAGAGGGCATCAGCTGGGCCCCGTTGACAGAATACCACAGGTGCGGTTGTTGGGTGGTTTGTAAACCTGCACTGACGCTTGAGTGCGGTGCACGTCCCTGTTCTGAGTTTGTCCTCCGTGCGTTTCCAGTGAGACGTTCTCCTTTGTGCTGACTGAGATCGACGGCAGCAGAAGGAACGGATACTGCAGGAGGTTACTGGTCAGTGTGCGGACTGAAGCTTGACTTGACTCAGCGTTTTCCAGTGTTTACTAAACATCATCTCCTTTGACTCTGCAGCCTGGAGGGAAAGGAGCTCGGCCGCCTGAGGCCTACTGCATCATCAGCACGCTGGCTTGTTTCGGCCTCTTCTCCAAGGTGTGTTCAGCTCTGCTTCACTTACAGGAGGGAGCTTTGTTCGTATGTTTCAGCTCATATTAATGTGCTGTAACAGAACGGCGTGATTACAGGATGTAGCGTGCAACTTAACGTGCATTCACAGCAAAAGCAATGGAGGCGATGAAAATGTCAAACCCCCTGAAAACGCCCCGTGTGTGTGTGTGTGTGTTATTTAAAAAAATAGCTGTTAGTAAAGATTCTGCAGCTTGGACCTTTAGCGCCTGCAGCTGCGTGTTTGAGACGCCGCTGATGGAGTCAGAGGAACAAGTGAACCGTGAAATCCTCCGGCTGCCCTGAAGGCACCGGTGTGGAAACATTCAGCCTGTCTGTGTCCACAGGCCTCCATGGTGCGTTCAGGGCCACCTCGGAAAACTCACAACTGTTGTTGTAAAGCAGCGGTCTGCCATCTAGAAGTCACGGTTTCTCTAGTGTGTGTGTGTGTGTGTGTGTGTGTGTGTGTGTGTGTGTGTGTGTGTGTGTGTGTGTGTGTGTGTGTGTGTGTGTGTGTGTGTGTGTGTGTGTGTGTGTGTGTGTGTGTGTGTGTGTGTGTGTGTGTGTGTGTGTGTGTGTGTGTGTGTGTGTGTGTGTGTGTGTGTGACATTGGTATTGACCTATATCCTGTGACGGTGTGTGAGTGTGTGTTACATTAGTATTTACCTGTATCCTGTGACGGTGTGTGTGTGCAGATTTTCGACGAGGTGGAGAAGCGGCGTCAGATCTCCATGGCGATGATCTACCCGTTCATGCAGAAGCTGAGGGAGTCGCCGTTCCCCGCTCCAGGAAACACCGTGGAGATCAAGAGCTTCATCCCCGAGTCAGGAACCGAGGTCAGACCCAAACCGCTGCTGCTGCTCCACAAGAGAGTCCGCTCCGACATGACACACATGTATCATCAGAGTCCACTCCGACTCTGATGATACTCATCAAAGTCTGTGTGTGTGAGTGTGATTGCATGTGTGTATGATTGGGTGTGTGTGTCATTGTGCGTGAGTGTGAGTGTGTGTGTGTGATTGTGTGCGTGTGTGTCATTGTGCGTGAGTGTGAGTGTGTGTGTGTGATTGTGTGCGTGTGTGTCATTGTGCGTGAGTGTGAGTGTGTGTGTGTGATTGTGTGCGTGTGTGCGTGTGTGTGTGTGTGTGTGTGTGTGTGTGTGTGTGTGTGTGTGTGTGTGTGTGTGTGTGTGTGTGTGTGTGTGTGTGTGTGTGTGTGTGTGTGTGTGTGTGTGTGTGTGTGTGTGTGTGTGTGTGTGTGTGTGTGTGTGTGTGTGTGTGTGTGTGTGTGTGTGTGTGTGTGTGTGTGTGTGTGTGTGTGTGTGTGTGTGCTGTGAGGTCACGGTGTTACAGAAATAGGACTCAGCCTTGTTGCTCACTCTGTAAAAATGTAGAGAAGAAGCGTGTTTACGGTGAGCTCCTCGGGTGGGTGTGGTCCTGTGGAGCTGTCTGAACCTGTCCTGCTTTCACCTGCGAGCAGAAACCAAACACCTCCCCTCTCAAGTATTCACTGATGCTGCAACCGGCCTCAGGGTGGAGGACGCACACACACAGGATAAACACTATCAGAACACGTGTCCACACGCTAGATCAGGGGGGCCCAATCTGGTCCTGGAGGGCGGCTGTCCTGCTTGTCTTGGGGGCGCACTCCCACTGTCCCTTCGAACCGTGCCCAAACAGGTTTCACAGCTAAAGTCTGGTTCCTTTGACCAGTGTGAGTGCAACCGTACCGCGTCTAGGAGCAGCACGCTTGCCGTCCACGGCCCGTTTGGGAGAGGTGGGCTTCTGTAAGTACCCCAAAGCACGGGGCACGGGACAGAGGCCCATTGTGAGTGTGCCCTTAGGTTCCTCCCTGCTTTAACACACCTGATTCTAACGAGATTCAAACCTGTCACAAGCTTCAGCTCCTTGATGACGAGCACATGATTAGACTAAGGGGTTAGAGCAGACAGAAACCTAAAACATGCAGGACAGCGGCCCTCCAGGACCAGAATCGGGCACCCCTGCGCTAGATAATGCTCCTCTGAAAAGTGTGTGTGTGTGTGTGTGACCCCTGGAGTTACCCAGAGTGCAGCAGGAGAGCCCTGTGAGGAGCAGCTTAGAGGACACGCTAGTTGAGATCTGGAGGAATAAAAACAAAGACGGCGTTGGTTTCAAAGTGAACGCCACAGCTGCCGTGTGGGAACTTCAGGTTCAAACCCAACGACCGCGGTGAACCACTTCACCTGAGCCGCTGTGACACTCGCCCAGTAAAATGTGTTATTGTGACAGGTCTACACATGGTTCTGTGGCTGTGTTCATGATGGCAGTCATCGTATTGTGAAGTGAAATAAGTAAATCCTAAAACTAACCTGCTTCTCATCCGTTCCTTCTGAGCGCAGGCTTTGGCGTCTCTGGATCAGACGGGGCTGTAGTGAGAGCTGGAGGTGTCAGAGGAGGTGATGGTGACGTGTTTGTGCCTCTCCTCAGATCATCAGTCTGACGCGGCCCCTGGATTCCTGGCTGGAGCACGTGAACTTCGCCACGCTCTTCGGCTGCCTGACGGACGAGGAGGTGCTGCTGGTGTTTGCTGCTGCTGTGTTAGAGCGGCGGATCGTCTTCATCGCTGATGAACTGGGGTAACGCACGCTCGCCTTTACAGTCACACACAGGGGCGTGCACAGACCTTTTGAAGGACGGGATGGGGGCACATATAACGTGTCCTCGCCATTGAAAAGGCACTTTCACACACGTTTATGCTCCTAGAGGACACTTTAGCTCAGTTTATGCTCCTAGAGGACACTTTAGCACACGTTTTGGCTCCTAGAGGACACTTTAGCACACGTTTATGCTCCTAGAGGACACTTTAGCACACGTTTATGCTCCTAGAGGACACTTTAGCACACGTTTAGGCTCCTAGAGGACACTTTAACACACGTTTATGCTCCTAGAGGACACTTTAGCACACGTTTATGCTCCTAGAGGACACTTTAGCACACGTTTATGCTCCTAGAGGACACTTTAGCACACGTTTATGCTCCTAGAGGACACTTTAACACACGTTTATGCTCCTAGAGGACACTTTAGCACACGTTTAGGCTCCTAACTGGAAACCGACCTTCCCTTAAGTCCTGACGTTGGCTCTGGTCTCTCCACAGCACTTTATCCCAGGTCATCCACGCGGTGGCAGCCCTCCTGTACCCCTTCACCTGGCAGCACACCCTGATCTCCATTGTTCCAGAGATCCTCATCGATGTCGTGTCGGCGCCCACCCCCTACCTGCTGGGCGTCCAGAAACGCCTGCTGGACCTGGTCACCGACCAGAGCGATGTGAGTCCTCATGAAGCACTAAGGGTGACCCCGACTAAAATGGTTCACAGTGGGATCTGATTGGTCACGTCTCACCTGTAGTCGAACTATTTTTTTTGCTCATGAAAAACGCTCTGATCCGGTGGCGAGCTGCGGACAGGAAGCAGACAGATGCGGGTGCACGTGGGTCCAGCGCTGCGTGGTCACGCTTGTCAGGCAGACGGTCACTGAAGGATGAGATTCTGATTTCTGATTCAAAGTGTTTGTTGTTGGAACAGAAACAGGAGCAGACTGTTGTGTTTCTGACGCCCACAGAGATTCAGGGCGCACTCCCACTGTGCGTCCGTCCCGTGCCCCAGCACGTTTCACTAAATTCTGGTTCCTTTGACCAGTGTGAGTGCAACCATACCACGTCTAGGAGCGGCATGCTTGCCGTCCACGGCCCGTTTGGGAGAGGTGGGCTTTAGTAAAGCACGTTTGCACGTGTACGAGCACGAGCGTGCGCACGTGTACGAGCACGAGGCCTACGGCGGTTCTGAGGTCATTTCCTGTGCGCCTGTTGGGACGTAGAAAAAAGAAGGAGGGACCATGCGCGGACATTTCAAACAATGGCGGTGAAAGGTTCACGTTGGTGTGATGCGGAGGTGGAGTGTTTACTGCAGATTTGGTCGATGAAAAGATTCAAAAACAGTCGACAAGACGCACAAAAACTCCGAGGTCTACGGAAAGATCTGGAAACAAAGCCACGCATCGCCATGACGTCATCAATGCGTGTGACGTGTTACGGCGTGATGACGTATAGGCAGCAAGAAGCATTCTCCGAGGCCCAGGTAGTGTGAGTACAAACGGGCCTGGAGGGGGGGACAAGGACCCTAAAGCACGGGGCACGGGACGGAGGCACAGTGGGAGGGCGTCCTAAGAGGGGGTGGGGGTTATTCCTGCACACTAAGAAAACAGATTAAAAGCACACAAGTTATTTTCACATTTTAGCAGCAGGATTTATAAACAGACTCTTTATCGTGGTTTAGTGGGAGAAACCAAGCATCGATATGTAAAATCTGCACCCCCCCACAGCCAAAATGGAACAATCCATTGGTTTATAACCACGTTTTGCGACGATTCGACTGAGAGATCGACAGAATCAGGCTCTCGGAGCGAATCCTGTTGGGGGTCACCCCTATGAAGACCACACCCAGACGTCGTTGAAAGGCAGCGTCTGAGTGTTTCAGTGAGTGACCTGCTTCCTCTTCTTCCTCCAACAGCTGCTGGTGGTCGACCTGTCTGAGGACAAAGAGGAGACCTTCATTGTTTCAGTAAGTCTTTGAGTGTTTGAGTGTTTTTGAGATTCACAGGAATCAAACACTGAGTCCAGGTGGAAACATTTGTGTTCTCCAGATCGGTGACGAGAGCTCGATTCTGCCCCCGAAGCTCCAGACGGAAATCCTGGAGGCGCTCAGAAACAGACAGAAGGCTTCAAGTGAGTCCACGGCGACGACCGCAGACTAACCGACTGTGATCAAAGCCCATCGTCACCACTGTTCTCTGTGCGTTCTTTCAGCGGTGGAGGAGATGAACCGGGTGGTGTCGGAGGCCTTCCTGCACTTCTTTGTGAGAACAGTGGGTCACTACTCCTCCTACGTGAAATACGGCGGCGCCGGAGAGCCGGGGGTGTTTGAAAAGAGGAGTTTCTACAAGGCCATCGATTCCAAGACGACTCGGCACTACGTCAAGAAATTCCTCCAGACGCAGATGTTTGACCTGTTCATACAGGAGGTGGAGCAGCAGCAGCCCGGACCGCAGCAAGGTGAGGACTCAACCAGCCACTCAGTGCGTCTCCCATCAGGTCCCTAAAGCGTTCTTCCCCCGGTTCAGGGAACAACCAGCTGACTGAAGGTCCCTGGTGTCCATGTGCGGGGGTTGAACGGTAAAATGAGGGAGTAACTCTTCCTCCGGTACACACACACACACACACACACACACACAGGTACAGTAGGTGGAGCTCCACCAACATGCAGCTGCTCTGAACACGCCTTTATTTCCACCTTCACCTTTGTCACAATCACCAGCGTGGGCAAAATGGCCGACTTTTGGACACAACCAGGACACAAACGGCTCTTCTTGGTACTGATGCTGGTTGCCATGGTGACGTCCTCCCTGGGTTTGAAGGGAACTCTCTATTGTTGTTGTTTTCGGCGCCGTTGCTTCCTGGTTTATTCTGTTTCCGGGTCTAAAGCCACTGCAGTGGAGTAGGGAGCATGCGCAGACGAGAAACCCAATAATAACCCGGGTTAAGGGTTTACAGGCACGGGTCTGTTACCCGGGTTACGGTGTTTCCGTGGTGTTTGAGAAACCAGAGTCCGACCTGAACCTGAATATAATCGGGTCTTTAAACGCGCTGATTGTCTGAACGTCGTTGATCTGTTTCAAGTCGACTTCAGTCACGTTCAGAACCATTTTACCACTTCATGGGTTTTTGTAACCTGTTCTTTGTCTTGCAGGAATATTTCACAAAAAGATCCTTGAATACCAAGAGAAGAAGAGAAAGGACAAGACGAGGAGACACTAGCTCTCAGCGGGGGGCCCGACCCCTGGCCCCTGGCCTTCGACCCCTGGCCCCTGGCCCTGGCCCCGGCCCCGGCCCCTGGCCTCGGACCCCCGGCCCCCGGCCCCCGGCCCCCGGCCCCCGGCCCCGGCCCCTGGCCCAGCCCTGGCCCCTGGCCCCTGGCCCCCCGGCCCATGACCCCTGGCCCCGGCCCCTGGCCCTGGCCTGTATATAAAGGACTTCATAGGAAAGATGTGAATGTTGCACTGTGTTTTATGTCCCTTTGGTTTGAAACGGATCCGTGTGTGAGTTACTGTATGGCTTTGATGCTGCTACTCTGAAACACTGGCACGAGGAGAGACGCCTCAGTCTGACGCTGATGAGCAGGAAAATCATTTCAAATAAAGTCTCCTTTTTAAAGTCAACACCTTTAAAATACACCTGTCTGTTGCTCTCGTTATTCTGGCTTTTCTCTCTGACTCACATGAATAACAAATAACTGAGGGCGCCCTCCCACTGTGCCTCCGTCCCGTGCCCCGTGCTTTATTTTTTAAAACAATAAATAATAAACAATGCACAGGCTGGCCTCAGGACCCCAGACTGGCTATTTCAACCAAATGTAACGTAGCACACTGCTCCTGTTGGGGCCCTGGCATCTGTGGGAACATCATGTTGGGAATAAACACCCACGGGGAACTATTATGCTGTAACACCAGAGGGCGGTAGTAGTGTAACACCAGGAAGCACGCTGCCGTTAAAGCCCACAGAAGAAGAACTTTTATTTATCCCACAAAGGAAATTCAAGTTTGTCACTTATTTTATTTATATATTTTATAATATATGTTATTATTATTATTATTATTATACAGGTTACACACACACACACAGGGCTGAGATACATGCAATTAATGGAGAGATGTCAGAGCAGTTGGGGGTTCAATGCCTTGCTCAACAGCGCCTCGGCAGTGCCCAGGAGTTGAACTGGCACCTCTCCAGTCCACGCTCCATTCATGGCCCACGCAGGGACTCGAACCTGCGACCCTACTGCCGCGCCCTCAAACAAACTGCCTCCTGTTGGGAATAAAAACCGACGGGGAACTATTATGCTGTAACACCAGAGGGCGGTAGTAGTGTAACACCAGGAAGCACGCTACCGTTAAAGCCCACAGAAGAAGAAGCGGAGGAGGAGGGGGGCGCAGGGGGAGGTTTGGCCGCTGGGTGTCGCGCTGAGCTCGGACTGAGGGTGACGCAGCTCTCGGTGGAGCAGAGGAAGATCCGGCAGACACCGCACCTTCGACCAAGGTAAGTGAACAAAGAGCGGCCGTTAAAACAGCACCGGGGCGGAAAACATGGCGGACCCCTCCCGTAGCGAACCCCCGCGCGCACTTTGATCTGTTTTACGGAGTTAGATTTCAAAACAAAGGCGCTGTTTGGCGGGTAAGTCGCTAACGTTTACGGGCTAACTTTCCCGGAGCTGCTCGCTTTGGGGAACTTCGAGGCGTCAAGTTGCCATCGACGTCTTCTGGTGACGGATTTCAAAGTAAAACTCGATATAACGAATGCGTGTAAGCGTGGTTTTATTTTGAAATCATACATCCGGTTTTTGTCGCGGTGTTTCCGGTGGCTTGACGCAGACAGGAACTTTCACAGCTAGCGTTAGCTCGCTGATGTTAGCAGGTGAAAAACATTAGTTTAGGACGCTAAAAGCTTAAAAATATAAACCGTAACCATGGTGACGGTGCCGTTACGTGTCGAGGGAACCGTTTGGGTTCGTTACAACCGGAAATAACAACTTTTTGGAGCTCGCGTTCCGTGTTGTTGACACCGGTCCGGTCCCTGTGTTCGAGCCCGGAGCTGCAAACTTCACCGGCCCCTGTTCCGGTAAACAACCTCCCGTTAAAGGCTGTTTACGGTTTGTGTTGTTCCTGTAAACAACCTCCCGTTAAAGACTGTTTACGGTTTGTGTTGTTCCTGTAAACAACCTCCCGTTAAAGGCTGTTTACGGTTTGTGTTGTTCCTGTAAACAACCTCCCGTTAAAGACTGTTTACGGTTTGTGTTGTTCCTGTAAACAACCTCCCGTTAAAGGCTGTTTACGGTTTGTGTTGTTTTTATGACGGAAGACCCCAGGAGCTGGTTTGTTTCTGTGACGTCACTAACGTAACCTTAAGCTAAATAAACTTTAAATAAACGTTCATGCTCCTAGAGGACACTTTAGCACATGTTTAGGCTCCTAGAGGACACTTTAACACACGTTTATGCTCCTAGAGGACACTTTAACACACATTTATGCTCCTAGAGGACACTTTAACACACGTTTTGGTTCCTAGAGGACACTTTAACACACGTTTAGGCTCCTAGAGGACATTTTAACCCACATTTGGCTCCTAGAGGACACTTTAACACACGTTTATGCTCCTAGAGGACACTTTAGCACACGTTTAGACTCCTAGAGGACATTTTAACCCACATTTTGGTTCCTAGAGGACACTTTAGCACACGTTTAGACTCCTAGAGGACACTTTAGCACACGTTTATGCTCCTAGAGGACATTTTAACCCACATTTTGGTTCCTAGAGGACACTTTAACACACATTTAGGCTCCTAGAGGACACTTTAACACACGTTTATGCTCCTAGAGGACACTTTAACACACGTTTAGGCTCCTAGAGGACATTTTAACCCACATTTGGCTCCTAGAGGACACTTTAGCACACGATTATGCTCCTAGAGGACACTTTAACCCACATTTGGCTCCTAGAGGACACTTTAGCACACGTTTATGCTCCTAGAGGACACTTTAACACACGTTTATGCTCCTAGAGGACACTTTAGCACACGTTTATGCTCCTAGAGGACACTTTAGCACACGTTTATGCTCCTAGAGGACACTTTAGCACACGTTTTTGCTCCTAGCGGACACTTTAACACACGTTTAGGCTCCTAGAGGATACTTTAACACACGTTTTGGCTCCTATAGGACACTTTAACACACGTTTAGGCTCCTAGAGGACACTTTAACACACGTTTAGGCTCCTAGAGGACACTTTAACACACGTTTAGGCTCCTAGAGGACACTTTAACACACGTTTAGGCTCCTAGAGGACACTTTAACACACGTTTATGCTCCTAGAGGACACTTTAGAACGCGTTTTGTTTCCTAGAGGACGCTTTTATACACGTTTTGTTTCCTAGAGGACACTTTAACACACGTTTTGGCTCGATTTCGCTCTTTGGTTGCCTAGGAAACGTCGCTGAGTCAATGCATAAATCCCATTTTCTCATGGTTTCTTCAGAAGTGTACAGTGTAATCAGCACGGCTGTGCTCAGCAGAGCCGCTGCTTTCCTTCCTCTTTCTCTGGGCCGTCATTCTCCTTTCATGGTTCCAGTGTTCAGGGTTCAGCTCAGTGTGGTGATCTCACACCTCCATCACCCCACCCCTCCTCTCACTCGTCACTGCGTTCTGAATGGACACGTGTGCTGTACGGTACAGCATCTGAACCATACAGCATCCGGTCTAAATATCGAGTTTGGCCCAACTTTGTCCCAGTTTTTAAACTTGGCCACTGTGAGCTGGAGTTTGACACCACTGCCGTAGAGTCCGAATCCACACCGCAGCCAAACCTCTACCGTTGATACCGTGAGACGCTGTGGAAGGGAAACACAAACACGTATTCGTCTGTGTACCGTACCGTGGACGCACTCTCTGCTCACTTCTTCTTCTCTGTGTTCCTCCAGGTAAAGAATGGCAATGACCGGCCCGAGCTCGTGCTCCTCCATGAGCAACCACACCAAGGAGCGGGTCACTATGGCCAAAGTGACCCTGGAGAACTTCTACAGTAACCTCATCGCCCAGCACGAGGAGAGAGAGATGAGGTAACGTCCACACGTCCTTTTCCAGTGGCTGCACCGCAGAAAGAGAATGGAGGAGAACGGAGCGGCACACATGTTTGATGCTTTTCACGCATGCACTGTAAACAGGAAATGATCCAGGCACCGTTACACTGACAGCTCTACAGTTAAATCTTCTTTAAAGGGTTCATCCACACGATCGAAACGACCTGTTTACCGCGATATAAAACCGCTCCCGTCTATGCTTCAAATTATACCGTTACATGAACTTTAGAGCGTACAGTACTGCTCTAATGGTGCCGAATGACTAATTCCCTGATTAATAATCCGGTGAAACCGTGAGATTCCCTCTGAAAACGTTGTGAGAACCCTGGACTCCACGCTTCATGTGGGAAAACAGATGCTGCAATAGGAAACAACCATGACTGTTATAGTTGGCTAACTTCTGCATAAACTTCTGCATAAACTTCTGCATAAACTTCTGCATAAACTTCTGCATAAACACACACACACACACACACACACACACACACACACACACACACACACACACACACACACACACACACACACACACTTCAGCTGGGTGTTGCTTATGTCAGAATTAAGGTGAGGCAAGAGCACTTCCTCTTATGACATCAGAGTGTTCTCCTCACAGTGCTTTACTTTTCTCAGCTTTCACTCTGATGATGAGGGTGATGAGGATGGTGATGATGATGAGGATGATGATGATGATGAGGATGATGATCACTAATGTGGTAGCATTAGTAAAGTGTGTAGGCGTCCCCATCCTCTCCATAGTGTTTTCGTCTCGTTGCAAACATACCTGATATGATGGGATGTGCACATGCTGCTTAATCTGAATATGATGTGAAACGATGGTGATGGTGAGTTTGTCTCTTCAGGCAGCAGAAGCTGGAGAAGGTGATGGATCAGGAGGGTCTGGCAGATGAAGAGGTGAGTGACCAACACACACACACACACACACACACACACATGCAGTGTTTCCCAGCATGCTCTGTGGCAGTGTGGGGTAACTCACTCTGTTATAGTGTCGCTCTGAATCTTCTGGATTTCCACTTTAAAGTGCTTTTCTTTGAGTAAACAGTTTGCGTTTATGACTGAAGGGTTTGAGCACTCACACAAAATGCACCATGAAGGAAGAGTCTGGAGTTTTCTGCAACTATTTGGTAAAATTGGACCCATTTTATCCGTCTTTTCTGTGAGAATTAAGTGCACGTGCACACAATGATGTGCAGCTCATTGAGTCAGGCTGTTGACCACATTTCAGCCGCATCTGAGGATGAAAAGCAGAAGGCCTCACATTCCTGCCGGGGCTGTGTAAATGGGTGTGGAGTGGATTCCAGGTATTTCTTTCAAAGGTTGTATTTCAGAGTGACGTCTGTGCTCTGCAGAAACGTATCCGGCGTTCTCAGCACGCCAGGAAGGAGACGGAGTTCCTGCGTCTGAAACGCACTCGGCTGGGTCTGGAGGACTTTGAGTCCCTGAAGGTGATCGGCCGAGGAGCTTTTGGAGAGGTAACAAGCTTTTTATCAAACACTTTAAATATAAAACGTGTAAATCTGCAGGAAGAAAAGACAACGCGCTACACACACAATCCTTTGTTTTGAAATTTACCACATGAGACTGTTTCTCGCTGCTGTTTAAAGTGTTTGTCCCCGTCGATCGCGTCTGTCAGGCTGATTTGAGCCTTGTTGTGTTTCCAGGTCCGTCTGGTGCAGAAGAAAGACACCGGTCACGTCTACGCCATGAAGATCCTTCGCAAAGCCGACATGCTGGAGAAAGAACAGGTGGGGGGGGAAAAACACACACACTGGGACGCTGCCGTCACAGCGGCTGGGCATCTTTGAACCCGTGTGTGTGTGTGTGTGTGTCTGTGTGTGTGTGTGTGTGTGTTAGGTCGGTCACATCCGTGCTGAGCGGGACATCCTGGTGGAGGCAGACAGTCTGTGGGTTGTCAAAATGTTCTACAGCTTCCAGGACAAGATGAACCTCTACCTCATCATGGAGTTCCTGCCCGGAGGTACGAGCCGGTCCCACTGAGTCTGGAATCAAACCGCAAAGCACACGTTTGTTTTGAACTCTACAAACGACTTCATATTGATATTAACACTGGAGAACTTTCCTGTCTCATGAATGACCAGTTAGGGCGCCCTCCCACTGTGCCTCCGTCCCGTGCCCCGTGCTTTAGGGTCCTTGTCCCCCCCTCCAGGCCCGTTTGTACTCACACTACCTGGGCCTCGGAGAATGCTTCTTGCTGCCTATACGTCATCACGCCGTAACACGTCACACGCATTGATGACGTCATGGCGATGCGTGGCTTTGTTTCCAGATCTTTCCGTAGACCTCGGAGTTTTTGTGCGTCTTGTCGACTGTTTTTGAATCTTTTCATCGACCAAATCTGCAGTAAACACTCCACCTCCGCATCACACCAACGTGAACCTTTCACCGCCATTGTTTGAAATGTCCGCGCATGGTCCCTCCTTCTTTTTTCTACGTCCCAACAGGCGCACAGGAAATGACCTCAGAACCGCCGTAGGCCTCGTGCTCGTACACGTGCGCACGCTTGTGCTCGTACACGTGCAAACGTGCTTTACAAAAGCCCACCTCTCCCAAACGGGCCGTGGACGGCAAGCGTGCCGCTCCTAGACGTGGTACGGTTGCACTCACACTGGTCAAAGGAACCAGACTTTAGACATGAAAGCTGTTTGGCACAGTACGGAGGCACAGTGGAAGTGCGCCCTTGGTGATGGTCTGAGGCTGTTTTTTTGTGTCCCTCGCTGCATCATGCGTGTGACTCGTGTGACTCTGCTGTTGTGGTGCAGGAGACATGATGACGCTGCTGATGAAGAAGGACACGCTGACAGAAGAGGCCACTCAGTTCTACATCGCTGAGACGGTGCTGGCCATCGACTCCATCCACCAGCTGGGCTTCATCCACAGAGACATCAAACCAGACAACCTGCTGCTGGACTCCAGGGTGAGTCATGGACGCCCACCCTCTCCCTCTGTGGGACGGTTTCAGACTTATGCGGGTGCTCCGATCAGAACCTGTGTGTATGTTTCAGCTTTACTGGAGCCGTGTGCACTAATGCACCAACACACCATCACAGTGCTGACAGTAAGGCCGTCGTAGCCGAGCAACGCTGCTCACGCGGGCTCTGTGGCGCCGCACACGCTGCACAGGTGTGAGACAAAACTTAAACCGTGCGGACGGACTTCTCTCCTGATCAGCCTTCAGACGCTTCACTGGAGTCTGTGCTCGTCTAAACATCAGTGTGTGCTGCAGACTTCAGCACCTCTAACACTGTCTTTTGTCCTTCCAGGGTCACGTGAAGCTGTCGGACTTTGGACTGTGCACGGGGCTGAAGAGGGCTCACCGCACCGAGTTCTACAAGAACCTGAACCACAGCCTGCCCAGTGACCTCAGTAAGCAAAGTCAGGCAACCCTTTTCATTTCTTACATCTGTAACTTGCATGAAACCTCATTTGTAATATCTGTTTATGACTCATTGAATAGAAAATACCAGTCAGTTGTTTTTACATATAAACAAATAACTGCAGAGTGTTGAGTCTGTTTAAAGTCGTACTCCGTAAGAGTTTCATCTATTTACTTGTCTTTTAAGTTCCTGCCCTGTTTCCTTTCTGGATTGTCTCCGTCTAAACGGGGCCTGAACTAGAACGCCATGTTAGTGGCGCTGCTGACAAATGTTAGTCTGCCGGCCAACTACATCGTCACTGAGGGCGCACTCCCACTGTGCCTCCGTACCGTGCTCGAGCACGTTCCACGGCTAAAGTCTGGTTCCTTTGACCAGTGTGAGTGCAACCGTACCACGACTAGGAGCGGCACGCTTGCCGTCCACGGCCCGTTTGGGAGAGGTGGGCTTTTGTCGTCACCAATGCGTGTGACGTGTTACGGCGTGATGACGTATAGGCAGCAAGAAGCATTCTCCGAGGCCCAGGTAGTGTGAGTACAAACGGGCCTGGAGGGGGGGACAAGGACCCTAAAGCACGGGGCACGGGACGGAGGTTAGGTTAACGGTTATGCTGCTTTCACTTGTAAATGAAAATCGGGAACTTCCAACTTCTGACTCAGATTGTAGTAAGGGCAGAAGTGTAACAGGAACATGTAGTTGTGTGTGTGTGGATTTAAGAGGGGAACATAAAAGGGACAGACCAGAAGTAAAGAGGTGAATGTGTTTCACTGAAGTTTACAAAAGAGTAAAAAATAAAAGTCAAAGAACAGACTCATCTGCAGAAACGTCTCACTGCCAAAGAGGGCGCTAGAAACAACGCGTCTAAACTCTGACGGAGTACGACTTTAATCCTTAACGCTGATAAATTAAAGAATAAATGAGGAATGATTGTGTTTGCAGTTTGCTGCTCGCTCTAACACTGAGCTTCTGTCTCCACAGCTTTCCAAAACATGAACTCCAAGAGGAAAGCAGAAACATGGAAGAGGAACAGGAGGCAGCTGGTAGGTGTGAACAGGGACGCGGTCCCACTGACGGCCCTTTGGAGCTGGATCCTTATTATTAATGAAGCCTCACTGAACCTAACCTGAACTACAGCACTAAAGAAAAGAGAATGGCCCAAATATTTAGCTCCTAAATAACTGATGGAGTCAGTCAGCAGCTGTGTCACACACCTCCAGACTGTGTCTGGTCTAGACTGAAGGTTTTGGGTTTTGGCATCATATAAAACACAACAAATGAATAAGAAGACAAAATGGCTGAACTTGATTCCTGGGACTGTCTGCATTGTCTCAGTTGTAGCCTGTAACTTATAACACTCAGTTTTCCAAATTATGAAAACAATTTAAACAAAGGTTCAGGAGCTCATGACGCCTCAGACCCAGGTTCTGTCCGATCACCGGTGCACAGCTCTCTCTCTGTCTGTGTGTGAATAACGACGTTGACCTGCTGTGATTCGTGCAGCAGAGCAGAAAGAAATCCACCTTTAAAAGTCTCTGTGTTCAGCTCAATGCTGCGGTTTACCGTCACGTTAACTTACTGCAGATCAGGGGGTCAGAGTGATCCAGTAAAGGGGCTCTGAGGCTGCAGGTTTCCATCCCAACCAAGCAAAAACACACCTGATCCAACAAACCACCTGTGTGAAGGCGACTCAGGTGATGAGTATGAGGAGTCAGGTGTGTTGTCTGAATGAAAACCTGCAGCCACAGCGTCTCCTCTACTGCATCAGTCTGACGCGTGTGCTGCAGCTGAAGCCCCATTCTCTGATTTCACTCCTTCACAATAAAAGCATTTGACTAATAAAACACCACAGGTCTTTTATTGTGAAGAGTTCACAGCTGCTCCGACTGTTCAACATCAACAGCTGAAGGAATATCTGCAGCAATCAATCCACATATTCATGAAGTTGTGTTTATTTAAGTTACATAATAAGGTTATTATCTTTATTATGGATAAAGACAGGCACAGAACAGGAGGGTAAAGATGCTTTTAGTGCCTTTTTTAATCTTTAACCTCAAAGTGAACGCGTTGTCTCTGTCGTTCCTCCCCACAGGCCTTCTCCACAGTGGGAACCCCGGACTACATCGCTCCTGAGGTCTTCATGCAGAACGGATACAACAAGCTGTGTGACTGGTGGAGCCTGGGCGTCATCATGTACGAGATGCTGATAGGTAAAGACTCCGTGATGCTTTTAGAGCAGAGCAGGACGGGAGGTGATCTAAAGACATCCTCAGCCTTTAAGACTCTGTGTTCTTAGGAGGATGTTGTTTCTTCTTCTGTGTTGTTTCCTTGTCTTTGTAACAGGAAGTAAAGGCCGTATGAACGATCTGTTGTATATAAATTAAGGTTGAATGATGTGGTCTTTGTGCTTCTGCAGGTTACCCTCCGTTCTGCTCAGAGACGCCTCAGGAGACGTACAGGAAAGTGATGAACTGGAGAGAGACGCTCACCTTCCCTCCAGAAGTGCCCATTTCAGAGAAGGCCAAAGACCTCATCCTCAGGCACGGACCTCTCCCTCTCTCCCTCTCTCCCTCTCTCATCCCTCCCTCTCTCTCTCTCTCCCTCACTCATCCCTCCCTCTCTCTCTCCCTCTCATCTCTCTCTCTCCCTTGCTCATCCCTCCCTCTCCCCCTCTCTCTCTCTCATCCCTCTCCTCTCTCCCTCCCTCTCTCTCTCATCCCTCTCTCATCCCTCTCCCTCTCTGCCTCTTTCTCCCTCTCATCCCTCTCTCTCATCCCTCTCTCTCATCTCTCTCTCTCTCTCATCCCTCCCTCTCATCCCTCCCTCTCTCTCTCTCTCATCCCTCTCTCTCTCCCTCCCTCTCTCTCATCTCTCTCCCTCTCTCATCCCTCTCTCTCTCTCTAAATGATGTCATCACTTGACAGACACTCATTGTGCTGAATTTTTTATTTTGAACATGTCACAGTGATCGAAGGCTCTGGTCACACTGCAGGTCTTAGTTTCTGTTCCCATCACGTCTTTATTCTTGTGATGTGGCGGATTTCTGTGTGAACAGCTCACGCTCCTGAAGTGACCCTCATACGGGAGCGAACACGGCAACGGCAACCGGTGTTTTATGGCTTTCTGCTAAAAACTGTGTGGCAGCAGCAGGTAAATTTGTGAGCGAGTGAAATCAGGAAGGAAACCTGACTCCTCCAGATGGACTGATCCTCCTGGTCTCAGCAGATCCATCTGGCTGCAGTGTGAACGGAGCCTCCGAGCCCTGACCCCTGAGACGTTTGTACTGAGCTGTTGTTAAGTGACCGTGTGTTGTGAGCAGGTTCTGCTGTGAGGAGGAGCACAGGGTCGGAGCTGCAGGAGTGGAGGAGATCAAGTCCAACCCGTTCTTTGAGGGGGTGGACTACGACCATATCAGGTGGGAACACTTCCTCTTCTGAGACCTTTGTCTTCCATGATGAGATGATATTCCTTTAGACTCAAATCTTTTCCTTTCACACTGATGGTGCTGGGTTGTGTTTAAGTGTCCAGAGTCGTGTGTGTGCCAGTAAATGCTGAATTTGCTGCTCTTCTGTGCCCTCCAGAGAGAGACCTGCCGCCATCCCCATAGAGATCAAAAGCATCGACGACACATCGAACTTTGATGAGTTCCCTGATTCCGACATCCTCACACCCACCGGTACGCCGCCCGTCTCTCTCACACACCTTTCACATTCTGTGACGTGTGAAATTAAAACCCTCTCCCTGCTTCTTCCTCCAGTCGCCCCGGTGTCCAACCAGACGGAGGCCGACCTGAAGAACAAGGACTGGGTCTTCATCAACTACACCTACAAACGCTTCGAGGGCCTGACGGCCCGGGGAGCCATCCCGTCCTACATGAAGTCAGGGAAGAGATGAGCGCCTCCCGACGGCCTTTCCACCGACACCACCTGAAACCTGAAAGTCGTCCAAACCCCCTTTTCGTGGAAGAACTTGAGCCCTGAGAGGAGAACTCCGCTCTCCTCTCCGCGTTCCCCGGGTGGCGGCGACTCTCGTCACGGGGGACAAGCGAATAATAAAGGGGCTCAACTTCATCCGCTGCTTTCCAGGAACTGCTGCCTTCATTTCCGCAGGTCTTCACTTTTCTCCGACGCTTTCCGAAGGTACCTCTCTACTTCCTGCTCTCACACGAAGGCTGAACTTTGTCCGCGCGGTCGGGGGTTCTCTGCACTTGCCTTTCTCCACCCGTGAACGCAGTAGGATGTGTTCACCCGTGACACCAGCGCCGTAACATTCCCTCTGTGTAAACCAGCAGCGGTCTGTGGGACCCACCCGGGAGGGGGGGGGGGCCGCTCCTCCACACCAACTTCCCACGTCTCGACTCAAACTCTTGCATTAAAGCGTCACTCGAGGCGACTCGGGTGCTCTTCAGGGATCCTGTCCGCGTGTGTTCTCGTTGTTTCGGCTTCTCCACCGTGCTGCCGGCTTCTGTTCTAACCAAAGACCGTGAGCTCCGGGGCGTTGCTGCTGCGTCTCCGTCACGTCTCTTCTTGTAACGTCACTTCTTGTAACTGTAGGATTGTAGTTTTTTGTTTTTTTAGCTTCATATTTGCAGGATGTGCTCGTTGGAAAGTGTAAATACACGACTGATGCATTTTTTTATGGAACACACACGAGTCTTGTTACATTTTCACAGTGACCCACTTCTGTTGAAACACCTTTAGCACCTTATGTGATGTCTGATCCAGTCCCAGTTCAGTCGGGCCCACAGCTCAGTAATGTGTGTTTCTATTGGACTGGAGGAGTCCGCCTGTGTCCACACGTGGGTTTGACAGAGTCTCACAACTGAAGTTACTATTTTACAGATGTAACATCCCGAATGTGTTGCTAACTCAGATTTTAAGTCTCTTCGGGGCTGGAAGAACCAGATCATCATGAACCGAAACGTCCTCTCAAACTTGGGGTCCGTCCACACGATCGAAAATTACCTTTTATTTTTTTATTTTAAAAAGTTCCCGTCCACTCGGCCTCGACTCCTAAATCTGTGCGTCCACATGAAACCAGGTGCAGCGACTCCAAACGCTGTAGTACCCATGCCAGGCCTGGAGGTGGCGCTGTAACTGCCACAGAAATACACCAACAACAGAGAAGAAGAGACGGGGAGACGCTGTGGAGAATCCAAACACCGGAGAGTTCCTCTCCAAATCCTCCTCCATCCTAGAGACAAACGTGTCCCTGGTTCTGGTCTTAGTGGAGACTTTGGTGCTGTTCTGGACTCTGATGCACCCATCACTCTGCAGTTAGTGTCCTCACTGAGCAGAGGGGGCTGCTGGGAGCCCCTTCACTCTGCAGTTAGTGTCCTCACTGAGCAGAGGGGGCTGCTGGGAGCCCCTTCACTCTGCAGTTAGCGTCCTCACTGAGCAGAGGGGGCTGCTGGGAGCCCCTTCACTCTGCAGTTAGTGTCCTCACTGAGCAGAGGGGGCTGCTGGGAGCCCCTTCACTCTGCAGTTAGTGTCCTCACTGAGCAGTGGGTGCTGCTGGGAGCCCCTTCACTCTGCAGTTAGTGTCCTCACTGAGCAGAGGGGGCTGCTGGGAGCCCCTTCACTCTGCAGTTAGTGTCCTCACTGAGCAGAGGGGGCTGCTGGGAGCCCCATCACTTTGCAGTTAGTGTCCTCACTGAGCAGAGGGGGCTGCTGGGAGCCCCTTCAATCTGCAGTTAGTGTCCTCACTGAGCAGAGGGGGCTGCTGGGAGCCCCTTCACTCTGCAGTTAGTGTCCTCACTGAGCAGAGGGTGCTGCTGGGAGCCCCTTCACTCTGCAGTTAGTGTCCTCACTGAGCAGAGGGTGCTGCTGGGAGCCCCTTCACTCTGCAGTTAGTGTCCTCACTGAGCAGAGGGGGCTGCTGGGAGCCCCTTCACTCTGCAGTTAGTGTCCTCACTGAGCAGAGGGGGCTGCTGGGAGCCCCTTCACTCTGCAGTTAGTGTCCTCACTGAGCAGAGGGGGCTGCTGGGAGCCCCTTCACTCTGCAGTTAGTGTCCTCACTGAGCAGAGGGGGCTGCTGGGAGCCCCTTCACTCTGCAGTTAGTGTCCTCACTGAGCAGAGGGGGCTGCTGGGAGACCCTTCACTCTGCAGTTAGTGTCCTCACTGAGCAGAGGGGGCTGCTGGGAGCCCCTTCACTCTGCAGTTAGTGTCCTCACTGAGCAGAGGGGGCTGCTGAGACCCTTCACTCTGCAGTTAGTGTCCTCACTGAGCAGAGGGTGCTGCTGGGAGCCCCTTCCTCGTCCCAAAGCACTCCCAGGCGCCACTTTCTCACTACATTTAGAGACTTTTCACAGCTTCTTAGAACTGGATTTAGAAACAGAGCCTAGAGCAGTTTAGCTCCTTATTCAGAGCATCAGGGAAAAGGGAGACATCTGTGCTGGGCCTCATTCAGTCCCATGCATGTGGCTCAGAGTCCAGTTCACTAAACAGTCTCTGGGTCCGTCTCTGTCCTCTCACACAGCAGCACTGTTGTTGTTATGTGACGTCGCGGGGTCAGAGGTCGGAGGTGGGGCCGTGACGCCGTCCTTTAACAAAGTCTGAGCTTTCACCGTCCAGACCACAACGCCATGGGGGGCGTTTACAATCCTCACACTCTGGGACCTGGTTTCTAACGCCGGCTGCTGTGGACGGGCGACTAAACCAGGTTACAGGGAAAGGCGTCTCCGTGTGGACGGGCCCTTAAACGTTTGCGGTTCTTGAGGACTCGGTTGGAGCTGTTGAGAGCAGCTGACGCACTCAGCCGGTTTAAATTTAGACAGAATGGAAACTTCACTGTAGTGCAGACGTGCGAGTCAAAGGATTCAACTGTGTGTGTGTGTGTGTGTGTGTGTGTGTGTGTGTGCGTGTGTGTGTGCGTGAGTCAGTGTGGACTCACTTTTTACCTTGGGAAGCACGGGGCTGAACACAGGGCTGAACACAGGGCTGAACATCTTCCAGTGAACACGAGATCCAAAATGCTGTCATTTAAAATGAATGTAAATGAAGTTTTTATGGTTTTTCACAATAATTCCAAAAATGCTGTTTGTTTGAATGAAGCCAGGACATTTTATTTTCTTTTATTTTGTTGTTTTTAAATGTGTGTGTCCTGGCTCATGAGGTGTAGCTGTGGAAGCTCATTTCTGCCAGAGACAAAGAGGAAGAAGACGAAAGGAAGGGATTAAAAAACAGAAGATCTTCAATTAAACTCATGAGCAAAGTTCAAAAGGACTTTAATAATTTACATTTCATCATTTTAGATTGAGTCAAAACTGTCAAATATGACATTTTTTAACAAGTTTGACTTTGTAAAGTTGAAAATATTGATTCTGGTGATGATTAAAACTCAGAATTTAGATGTTTTGAGTGTTTTTACGTCAGTTTCACTCCGCTTGTGCGGCTAAATTTAGTAAAACTCATATTTGTGTCTTAAATTCAAAGCTTCCTCTTTGTCCGTCAAACATTATCGGACAGTTTGACGTTCAAACATCACGCTGAAGACGACTCAGCGACTTTAAAATCCCAGCTTTGCCTTTGTCCTTCTGGCAGGAGTGTGCTTCCGTACGCAGCCGTGCAGTGCGGAGGTTTTCTTGTCGCCTGTTTATAGAACTTGCGTAGTGCGTAGACGAAGCTCAGCACATGTTAGAGACGCACGCGTGGAGCTTTTCTCTGGTGGGGGGGGGGGTCACTCTTTTAAACGGTCAAGGAGCGACTTCTTTTATAGATGATGCCACTCTGTGTGTGTGTGAGTGTGTGTGTGTGTGTGTGTGTGTGTGTGTGTGTGTGTGTGTGTGTGTGTGTGTGTGTGTGTGTGTGTGTGTGTGTGTGTGTGTGTGTGTGTGTGTGTGTGTGTGTGTGTGTGTGTGTGTGTGTGTGTGTGTGTGTGTGTGTGTGTGTGTGTGTGTGAGTGTGTGAGTGTGTGAGTGTGTGAGTGTGTGAGTGTGTGTGTGTTTCCAGACTGTGGGTGAGGACGCGATCGCTTTAAGATGTGTATGTTTTCTACAAGTGATGCTCAGATGTGTGTGTGGTGTGTGTGTGTGCTCGGCTGGGGTCGTGGTTTGTCACATGTGACCTGAGAGTCAGGAGTGAGGGATTATGGGAAGGTGGGTGTACATTATTTAAACCACTGTTCTCTCTGTAGCGCGTGGCTGTTCTGTTGTTTTTCTGCTATTTGACAATGAATTACTCTGCACTTACCTGCGTCCTGTCGTCCTTCACACTCACGCATGAATGACGCCGTGTCTGAAACAAGCCCCGCCCACAGAGAGAGAGACTTCCTGTCAGCGTCAGTTCTCTGAGTGTCCACTAGGGGCAGGTTTCACAACAGAGCAGTTTCTCATTGAGCCCCATGTTTTTGGAAACAGTTTATTTTAAACTTTCATGATTTTTGAACAAATGACACCATAACTGGCAAAGACAGATGTCCTATTACTGATTTAGGCTTTTTTTCTGACATGTTAGAGGAAAACTTAAAACAAAGCACCAACGGGCTCCTTCCTTTGGTTATCCACCGTGATGGACTTTACTATGAGAGGAGCTGGTACAGGGGCCAGTGGGGAAGTCTTTAAGAAGAAGAATTACTTTATTTATCCTGCAACGGGGACATTAAATGGCCAAAACACACGCACGCACGCACGCACTGTGTGTGTTTTAAGTTTTCCTCTAACATGTCAGAAAAAACGCTTAAATCAGTAACAGTTATGGTGTCATTTGTTCAAAACTCATGAAAGTTTAAAATAAACTGTCCAAAAAATAAATAAATGTCCAATAAATGTCTTATATTAGTCACAGGACAGCCTTTCCACAGCAGCCATGTTTGTATAATTGTTTTTGGAGGAAGTCAGATGATAGGCAGCAGTAGCTCAGTCCATTGGTGACTTGCCTGGGGACCAGAAGTTTGCTGGTTCAAGTCCCTGTGTGGATCATGCATGAAGTGTGGACTGGGGCTCGAGGGGCAAAATGACTCTCCATTAATCGTGTGTAGGAAGCTGTCACTACACCTCACCTCCAATTATTCATAAACTTTAACTTAACTCTAACATAAAAACTAGCCCCTCCCCCTCAGTGTTGTCATGGAGACCTGATCTAAACACACAGACTAGAATGTTCTTTAGTCCTTAAACAGGTTTAATGATGCCGGCCTGTTTAACATGTGGCTCAATGCGCTGTGTGCATGCGATGGGGCGCCGGCGCCCCGGGCGGTTGGGGGTTCGGTGCCTCTCCAGTCCACGATTTTTACATGGTCCACACATGGACTTGAACCACCGACCTTGTGATTCACACGCGGGGCCTGTGTGCGTGCGGTGGGGGGGGGGGGCTGCCGGTGGCCGGGGTTTGGTGCTTTGGTGAGCTGGCGTCTCTCCAGCTACCAGTCCACTCTTCTTGCATGGTCCACACAGGGACTTGAACCAGCGACCTTGTGATTCCCAGCCACGTCACCTACGGACTGAGCTACTGCCACCTCCACCTCCACCTTCTGTTGCTCTTTTCAACGTCTGTTTTTAGTGGTTTCATCACTTTTTTGTGCCGTTTTCATCTTTCATCTTTGATCTTTCATCTTTAAGGGGCGGCAGTAGCTGAGTCCTTAGGTGATGTGGTTGGGGATCAGAGGGTCAGTGGTTCGAGCCCCTGTGTGGACAATGAATGGACCAACTGGCAAACCCCCCTTACTCTGACATCTCTCCACTAGCTGCATGTGTGTGTAAATTGAATTTTCCCCATTGCAGGATGAATAAATGTGTGCATGTGTTCCTTCTCTGCAAATGTGTAACGTTGACCCTTTCCAGTGCAGCTCCTTGTTCTTGTCGTGGTGTTTCTCATGTTTGATTCTTTGGAACACACGTGCAGGTGTTAGACAGTGATAGGTTTTTATTATAGGAGGCTGTCAGCGTTTACCCAGAGCCCTTATGGTCAGATTATATCTTTATATATTTATATCTTTATATCTATATATCCATATTTAACAGCGAAGCCCAGATGTGAACATGAACTCAACACTGTGGAGTAGCAAAGGACACAGTTGGACGAATAACACACACACCGCATCCAACCGGGGCTCTGGGGACACATTTCAATGCAACACTAACCGGGGCTCTGGGGACACATTTCAATGCAACACTAACCAGAGCTCTGGGGACACATTTCAATGCAACACTAACCAGAGCTCTGGGGACACATTTCAATGCAACACTAACCGGGGCTCTGGGGACACATTTCAATGCAACACTAACCGGGGCTCTGGGGACACATTTCAATGCAACACTAACCAGAGCTCTGGGGACACATTTCAGTGCAACACCCGTTGTGTGTGATGGAATGAAAACATTTAAAAAGCAAAAATAAAATTCTTAAGACTTCAGGTTATAAAAAAACACACACACACACACACACACAAACGCACACACGCATGCACACACACACACGCATGCGCACACACACGCACACACACACGCACACAAACACACACGCACGCACGCACACACACACACGCGCGCGCACACACACACACACACACACAGTTTCCATAAACATGAACCAGTTTGGATCATCAGGTCCACTCATGATGCTTTCTGCCCTCTGTGTGTCCGTAACCATAACAACGCTGAAACAGGACGGAGGCGTGAAGGGGAGCGCCGGAGACAACGTTTGGAACGGACGGAGGAATCTCGTCGGACCCGGAGGAAAGGATCCAGATTTACTCCTGCAGGAGGACGTGCTGCTGCGAGGACTTGATGCGATCCCTCGACCTTGGACGTAAGCGCTCGGGTGCGTCCCAAACGTCGACGCCAGCGTCTGTGAGTCGTAAAAAAACGTGACATTAGTCTGAACGGTTCTGTGACGTGCTGCGTTCAGGAGCTCGGTCGTGACTCGACACAGAAACACGAAGACACTGTCGGATAAATGAGTTACTGCATCAGAGCCGTCGACCTCAGGTTCTCTCAGTCCACGGCATTGACCACCGCAGCGCCCGGGACCCTCGGCCGCTGTTGCTATGGAGACGAAGCCGTTAAAATAAGAGGCGTAGCACATCGATAACGATCGTTTCTGAGCCGGAGCAGAAACTACGGTGGAGTGAATCTGATGAGTCGTGAAAAGAAGCAGCTCCGTCTTCACCGCGCTGAACTCGTCTAAAGCTCCAGACGCGAGTTCATCCGCACTCCGTCAGCTGAGTCGGCACCGCTGCGTCCACCGCAGACGCCGACGGGCAGAGGGGGCTCTGGGTAACGTCTGTGAGCAGGAGGACGAGGACGAGGAGGAGGTGGCGGGGGTGACGTCAGTCCTCGGCGAGGGGCAGGGGGGTCACAGGCACACGGCGGAAAAAGAAGCTGGACCCCCTGAAGAGGTGACCCTGACAGGAGGAGACACGTGCGGGCGTTAGATCCCCGCTGTACGACACAGAGCGGCGTGCAGCGACGGGACGCGCTCTGATACTTTACCTTGTGACTCAGGTGATTCCAGCAGTGCAGCCACGACCTGAAGACGGGGGCGTGAGGGGGGCGACCTGCAGCCAAACTGGCAACACAAAGCACAAGAAATCAGACTGCAGCCAAACTGGCAACACAAAGCACAAAACACAATCAGACTGCAGCCAAACTGGCAACACAAAACACAATCAGACTGCAGCCAAACTGGCAACACAAAACACAATCAGACTGCAGCCAAACTGGCAACACAAAGCACAATCAGACTGCAACCAAACTGGCAACACAAACACAATCAGACTGCAGCCAAACTGGCAACACAAAGCACAATCAGACTGCAGCCAAACTGGCAACACAAACACAATCAGACTGCAACCAAACTGGCAACACAAAGCACAATCAGACTGCAGCCAACCTGGCAACACAAAGCACAATCAGACTGCAGCCAAACTGGCAACACAAACACAATCAGACTGCAGCCAAACTGGCAACACAAAGACAATCAGACTGCAACCAAACTGGCAACACAAACACAATCAGACTGCAGCCAAACTGGCAACACAAACACAATCAGACTGCAGCCAAACTGGCAACACAAAGCACAATCAGACTGCAGCCAAACTGGCAACACACTCTTTTTGTGGTGTTTTCATCTGTTTTTAGTCGTTTTGTCATGTTTTGTGTCTGTTTTTGGTTGTTTTGTCATGTTTTCATCTGTTTTTAGTCGTTTTGTTGTGTTTTTGTGGTGTTTTCATCTGTTTTTAGTCGTTTTGTCATATTGTTGTGGTGTTTTGTGTCTGTTTTTAGTCGTTTTGTCGTGTTTTTGTGGTGTTTTCATCTGTTTTTGGTCATTTTGTCATTTTTTTTGGTGTTTTGTGTCTGTTTTTAGTCATTTTGTCACGTTTTAATGGTGTTTTCATCCGTTTTTGGTCGTTTTGTCATGTTTTTGTGGTGTTTTCATCTGTTTTTAGCTGTTTTGTCACGTTTTTGTGTTTTCATCTGTTTTTGGTCGTTTTGTCATGTTTTTGTGGTGTTCTCATCTGTTTTTAGTCGTTTTGTCATGTTTTTTTGGTGTTTTGTATCTGTTTTTAGTCGTTTCATGAATCATGAATGATTCGATGTAGTGCTGTTTGAAAGAAGGACTCACCCGCAGTTGTTAACGGCCATGAGATCAGCCACCAGCATGAAGGGATACGTCAGAACGCTCACTGCAATCTGGAGAAACACACGCGTTAGTGTGAAGAACTGCTGCGGCTCAGGAAACGTTTTAACAGTGTAAATGTTGAACTTACGCCCATCACAAACTTAGTGTAGCTTCTTACGGCTGAGGCCTGACTGAACTGCAACACAGATTATTTTATTATTATTTATTTATGACATCATCATTATATCAGTTGAAAATGGCTCAAATCAGCAAAATTATCACGCCTCACAATCATTTCTGGGACAATTGATCGCCCAGTGAAATGTGTTATTGTGACATCACTTTGTATCTTGATGTGTTCGCTGACTTTTATTATTCAGCATCTTTGGTTTGAGAAACAGGATTTTTGGTTTGTAAATCTCCCCCTGACGTACTCAGGTTCCTTGTTTCCAGCATAAACACATTTTATATTTGTTCTTTTGGGAGTCGGAGAGCGTGTTTTCATCCTGCTTATTCCACTAGACAGCAGCATAACAATGAAATACTGGTGTTTAACACACACCATGACAGCTGTCAGGCGCTGGTACGTGTGAGTGAAGGACTTACACTCTCGTCCACAGCGTAGGTGTTGATAAAGTGAGCCAGGAGGTTACAGCACCACAGGAACAGGACCTCTCCCATCACATGGGGAATGAGACCTCTGCAAACACACAGAACACTGTTTAGAGCGACGGGGCCAGAGATGAAGTTCAGACGGAGTCAGAATTTAAACAATGAAAAGGTAAAAAGTGAAATTCCAGCATTAAATCATCCCAGGGTCTTTTCGGCAAATACAGTCATTAAATAATGCATGGAGAAAGTTTTTAATTACTATTAACGGAGAAATCCAGGAGAGATGCTAACAGCCTGTCGCGGCTAACTCTAATTAGCTCAGGGCAGCACGGTGAAGGCATTCAAAGGTCTTTTTTAACCACTAATGCTGCTGAAAATAACAGCAAACCTCTGCAGCAGGATGAGAAGAGTCCCTACACACACAACAAAGCAGCAACAGCGTAGTTAGTGAAGCCAGAGTTTATTAAAGAGTGTTTTAAAGTCTGTACGACCACGCGTCACATCCCGCTGAGAGCTGCATCCAATCAGCAAGCGGGCTCATCTCAGGGGTTTGAGCGGCCGGTTGTTGGCCCTGCTCTCCCACAGGCCCACAAACAACCGCTCAATCGGCCGCTCGAGCGACTCACATGCAGTTTAAGGACGTTTCTGCAAGATCATTCCGGGCTTTCGACCCTAATGGAAACACAGCTTAAGTGTAATTACGGTGTCCAGGATTTCTCCGTTAATAGTTGTTACATATTCGATTGCGTGAATTTGCAGAAAAACACCCTGGTGATGATTTTACGCCGTAGTTTCCCTTGAACTGCGTTTGAAGTGTGACTTACACGTAGAATCCAGAGATTCCTTCTTCCTTAAAAATCTTGACAATGCAACTGAACATCCCACTGAGGATGGAAACACACACACACACACTCGTTGACACGTGCACGAAGTCCACGCTGTGAAAACTCTATCTTTTTAAACAGCCTGGTACTTTAAGTGACGGCGTCCTACATGAATAAACTGTCGGCTGCTGAACAGGCGGGTGATTGGACCCGACAGACGTGTGTGTGTGTGTGTGTGTGTGTTTCTGTGTTTGTGTCTGTGTGTGTGTGTGTGTGTGTGTGTGTGTGTGTGTGTGTTTGTCGAACTGGTTTGAAGTGGGCGCGGCTCTGTTGTGGCAGGACTGCTGCACACTGTTTCACATCAAATCAAATGCTTTTTAAGACCTGAACAGAGGAAACACTTTCTCTACAGCTACATTCATGATGCACATTAGGACTCAGGACCTCTACGTTGTATTTCAGGATGTGTTTTTATCTCCACACACGTAAAAACACATTTATTAACCAAATGAATGGCAAATGCACTTAACTGTGTCCCACTGTTACACTTTACATGAGATTAAAAAACCAAAAACACATTTTTATTCATATTTTTAGCTGAAATAATTTGCTATGAACTGTTGATTTTGACTCCATAGTGTAAAACAATGAGTCTGTTCTGTGTATCTGTCTTTCATTCACTTAACAGTCACTTAAATGCTTAAATGAAACACGGTGGCACATGTGCAGCGTTACACAGTCTTACCCGTACTTGACCTCTCTGCCGACAAACTGGGCCATGCACCGCACCGACATCACTGCCAAAGGGAAACAAGACACGAGATCAGCCGAACCACCAGGGGACGACGTGGTGCGCTCTTTAAAGATGAGTGGTTCGGACATTTCATGCTTTTATTACAACAGGACTGCGTCAGGGAGGGCGACCTGCAGCAAAGGG
The DNA here is from genome assembly GCF_963691815.1 of Echiichthys vipera. Taxonomy (NCBI): domain Eukaryota; kingdom Metazoa; phylum Chordata; class Actinopteri; order Perciformes; family Trachinidae; genus Echiichthys; species Echiichthys vipera. Next base: position 1,402,272 of record NC_139834.1, read on the forward strand.
CCGCAGGTGGAGTCCAACCTCAAGGACTTAAAGCCTCTGTGAACGGAGCAGCGGCTGGTGCCTCAGTGGTTAAAGCAGGCGCCCCATACTTGGTACACTTGAACTACCAACTTTAAAGTGAAATTCAGGAAGTTGAAGGCATTCAAAGGTCTATTTTAACCACTAATGCTGCTGAGAATAACAGCAAACCTCTGCAGCAGCATGAGAAGAGTCCCTACACACACAACAAAGCACCAATGGGCTCCTTCCACTGTAATGGACTTTACTATGAGAGGAGCTGGTACAGGGGCCAGTAGGTAAGTCTTTAAAACACTCTTTAATAAACTCTGGCTTCACTAACTACGCTGATGACTCTTTGTTGTGTGTGTAGGGACTCTTCTCATGCTGCTGCAGAGGTTTGCTGTTATTTTCAGCAGCATTAGTGGTTAAAAAAGACCTTTGAATGCCTTCACCGTGCTGCCCTGAGCTAATGTCTGGCAGACACTGGAGTCCGCCCCACATGGAGGACCGGTCTCATGCTTAAAGAACCTTAAGTGGTTTCAAAGGGAGGATTTTCTGCTTTTGTCATTGTTTGGTTTCAGTTGTTCAGACAACACGTGAAATGTGAAGCCACCACCTTGGACATTTCATGGATGAAAGGGTTATAAAAGACACTTTTTCTGGTGGAATAACCTTGACCAGCTTGATGAGGACCCACCGTGAAAAGGGTGCGTGGCCACTCTGGACAGACACTGGATGATCATCTCCTGTGAGGTCTGCAGACAGGAAACACTTTCAGGTCACAGAACAACTCTTCCATCCTCCCACACTCGTGTGTCACTGTGGTGAACGTGCACAGTTAGTATTGTTATCATGAGCCCACTCTGGAAGACAACGGGCCTGATGAACTGAACCACAGTTGGGTTGTCTTTCAGGGCGCACTCCCACTGTGCCTCCGTACCGTGCCCCAGCACGTTTCACGGCTAAAGTCTGGTTCCTTTGACCAGTGTGAGTGCAACCGTACCACGTCTGTACATGTTGTGTTACTTTAGAAAATGCTTTGTAAAAGGAAAAGAAACCACACATTTAAATAAAGTTTGTCCTGGCAGTGGAAGCGTCAGAGTGGCATGTAACTATAAAGCAACAATAAATTAATAATCCCGGCTGGGGCCCTTCTGTTTGGAGTTTGCATGTTGTCCCCGTGTCTGCGTGGGTTTTCTCCGGGTTCTCCGGTTTCCTCCCACAGTCCAAAGACGTGCAGGTGTTGGGTTCATTGATGACTCTAAATCACCCGTAGGTGTGAATGGTTGTCTGTCTCTGTTCGTCTCTATGTGTCCTGTGATAGACTGGCGTCCTGTCCAGGGTGGACCCCGCCTCACGCCCCCCGATGTCAGCTGGGATCGGCTCCAGCCCCCCGTGACCCCGACAGGGACAAGAGGCTGAAGATGAATGAATGAATGAATGAATTTTGAAGGGTTCATTACAAATATTACGGTCTGGACAGTTTGCGTGGCTGAGGCATACACCCGCGTGGTGCTAATTCTACTTATATCTGTATTTAATAAAACAATTAAACAAATCTGACCTCTTATTGTCGACTTTTGGCACTCAGCAGTTTTCCAAAGTGTTTGCTCTCGTCGTGAGAAACTCAAACAGTGGAACATTATGAAACAACACGATCGAAATGTCCAACGACAAAAGGAGGCAGAGAG